>NC_081415.1:591760209-592094584 GCF_030272615.1 Cryptomeria japonica | reverse complement strand
GTAGAAGAAAATTTTTTCTTCTCATATGTAGGATCTAAGATATCGCTATCTTCCTCAAGATCATCAAGAACATTAATGATACCAAAGTTTTTATTTTGCTCAATTGCCAACCGATAATAGTCAAGTTTTCTCACATCATGCTCAGATCTGCAATCAGCCTAAGCATCCTCAATTAGATGCTCATGAACATATGCCTTTTTAAGCTTATTCCTTATTCCCCTGTAGTCAAAGTCCTTCCTAGATTTGAAGAACATCATGTTAACTCTCCTCATCTCCTCTTCCATTGCTTTAGCTTTAAAGATAGAATTGATGGAATATCTACCAATGGAAAGAGAAAACTTCAAAACTATTTTATGAGAATATGATTGGGCCTCATGTATTGCATTCATCTGGAAAGCTAACTCCATCAATACGATCTTATTAGATGGATATCTTGGGAGCATGAAATGCTCACCAACAAAACAACCAACCCTACGATATATGAAGGTCAAAATTGGAGAAACATGCATCCATATTGGTCAACCACTTCCCTAGCATGATCAAACACCCTTTTATTGTATAAATTATTATTCAACATAACCATATAATAACCAAAGAAAGCATCATTTACCCTTCAGAAATGACTATAGATTTTTTGAAGAACCAACTAGAAGTAGTATTTATGTACCTCAATATATCTCCTATCTCTAGTTGTAGACAATCTAGGAAAATGTCTCATTGAAGTCATAGCATACACCAAGTACGAATTCATGTAGAACTTGAGTGTGGTAGGTACCTCAGTAAGTTGTTCACAAATAGCATCACTAATCTATTTTCCCTAAAATATCTTCTCCTTTTTTTGCCTGATCACATGAATGTATTGATACATCCATTTATAGAAAGTGTTGGAGGTGTAAAGTCCTTTAACTCTACTTAAAAGAGTTATTAAATTATTGAATTATTCAATGAAGTCACATCTGGGAAGGGTTTTTGACCATCTTTCAATGGTAGGTCTTGGTGTCTTGAGCCAATTATCATTCATGTTCTTTCTGCACTTGTTAGAATTTCTATCAAAATAGGCTATAGCTGATTGCATTGTGATATCAGAATACTTCTCAATATTGGGACACTTGAAGATATAATCAAAGAATTCCACATCAAGACTGATCAATTACTTCCCAGTTTCATCCTTAACACTTCTATTGATAGGATCAAAGTGATTTGCAATTGCCATCATGAAATCAGGGTCTTGAGAAGACATGGGGAAAGCTACTACCAAGTGGATACCACTGTTGATGATGGATTCCATCTAATGGTAGGAAGACGATTGATCAATCCTCAATAGAAATTCAAATAGGTCCACATGACCTATGTTCGTATCTCTAATATGATCATAATTGGACGTGGATGAAGAAGGTGGAAAGAGTGGATGAGGGTCCTGCTTCTTAAATTTCATCATCTTATTGTTTGGGGAAGCCTCTGTCATTTGTATGATGATAACACTAAGAAAAAGGCGCTCCTCAGTATTATAATGATACATTTGATCAACCTTTTTATTCATTTGAGAAATATTGAGAAAATGATATATTCAGGATATTAGGGTTACCAAAAACCCCTCTTGAAAACTTGAGAGCTTCAAAGTAAATCAAATATAAAATCTTGATTTACCTGTGTGTATTAAGAGAATTTCAAGTTTGAAAGCTTGAAAAATGCACCTAAGAAAAAGTGTGGATCAAAGTGTAATTCGGGTCTCTAAACCCGAATTGCACTTGGGTAAAACAAAACATAGGTGTAATTCGGGTTTAGAGACCCAAATTACACTTAAAAAAGAGGTAAATACATATGAAGTGTAGGGCGGGTTTCTACCCCCACATTACACATATTTAGTAAAGGTCGGTGCTTGGTTGGGTTATAGACCCGTCAAAAACTGATTTTAGTGTATGGAAATGTGTAAAGGCAAAATGGTGGTGGTCGGGGTCACAAACCTGCCACACACTAGTGTGTGGTGTGGGGCAGGCCTACGGCCCTACCCAACACCATAGTGTTGTGTGTAGTTTTAAATAACATAGGATCATGGTGGTCGGGGTTGTTGTCCTACCACACACCATAGTGTGGTGTGGGGCAGGGCTATGACCCCACCCAACACTGCAGTGTTTGAACATATCAATGAAAGAAAAATGGTGTGTTTCGGGGTCATTGACCCATCACACACAATTGTGTGGTGTGTGGTGGGCCAACGACCCTGCTCAACACACAACACACTATGGTAAATAAAAACACAAGACATAATATAAAAATCCAGTGTGTGGTGATGGTCACAGACCCGTCACACACCACTGTGTGGTGCGTGGTAGGCCTATGACCATCACCCTGCACTATTGTGGAAAAACAGTGATAGAAAAAATAGTCGACATAAAATTGAAATGGGAAAACAATAAATACGATTTCAAATATTAAAAGGGTTTTGAAAACCCTAGAAATTTGGGGAAGAATACATACCCAAATTTGAAAGTATGAAAATCTTCTTCTCCCTTGATTGTGAGTGAACAAAAATGATTTGAATAGATATTAAAATGACCAAATAAGCTTAAAATCCAGGAGAAAGAGTCCCATTTTGAAATTTTCAAATGGGTACTTAATATTGTAGTGTCATAAATAAGTGCAAATCAGGTTTGTAAACCCGATTTGCACCTAAAAGGTGTAAATCTAGTTTACGAACATGATTTACACCTAGATGGGCAAATATAAATAAAAGAGGTGTAAATTGGGTTTGTAACCTCGATTTGCACCTTAATGGTATAATTGGTGTAAATTGGGATTACAACCCGATTTGCACCACAATGTCACACTTATGTGAAAATGGAAAGTAAGGGGGGAAAATAGGACTTATGATGATGTAAAGTCTCGTAAAGCATGAATTGAGTATTAAAACCATAAATGAGCACAAAATTTGTGGGATACCCTCAAATCCCATAAAATAAAAGTCGAGGATAACATTGGCTCTAACTAGGGAACAATCTTCGACCATTCATTAAGGATGAACGAAGGTTGTAGAATCCCAATGCTCTATGTGCCTTCATCCATCCATTTGGTTGGAGTTAGGTGACAGGGAACCCTAAAAGAAAAACAAAATAAAAACTTAAAAGGAAGATCAAATCAACTTGCCAAAACTTCATTGAATAAATAATTTGATATGTCGACCACTATGAGGCAAAGCGAATGGAGTTCCATCATTGTATAATAGGAGATAACTGCCTTCACCACAAATTTGATGAATAGTGAAAGGTCTCATCCACAATGAATCAAATTTTCCATGCATTCCTTTTGGCTCACGTCTCACATCCCAAAGAAAGACAAGGTCTCCAAGTTTGAAATTTCTTGTCTTCGCCTTTTTATCAAAAAGATCTTTGACTTGATTCTAGTGTTCTGAAATATGATCCACCACCTGAACTCACTTTTCCTAAAGTTATGAAAGGAACATGATGCACTTATCCAAAAAATGCTCATATGTTTGATCCTCAATAGACTTTACCAACTTTAAAGTTGGTAACTCTAAAGTAACAGGAATCTCTGCATTGACACCATATATGAGCTGAAAATGAGATAACCTAATAGCCCTCTTTGGTGTAATTTTGTTTGCCCAGAAAGCATCAATCAATGACTTATGCCATAAACACTGATTTTCATCAACCAATTTTTTTATTATGTTAATCAAATTTGTATTGCTTGATTCTACTTGTCCATTGCCTTGTGGGTAATAATCCAAATAATGAGCAAGAGTAATATGATACTCAAAGAAAAACTTAGTAATCTCACATGAGGAAAAATAGTTAGCATTATCTACAACTATCTTGTTTGGAACACCAAACCTGCTGACAATATTTTTTTTATGAAATCACACACCACCTCAGATGTAGCATGCTTAACAGGAATAACCTCTACCCACTTTGTAAAATTATTTGTCGTAGTCAACACATAGTGATGACCCACAATAGAGGGAGGGTTGATTGGACTAATGAAGTCGATAGCCCATTGCTGAAATGGTTCTTCAATTACTACTGGTTTGAGGGGAAATGCTTTGATTTACCAACAAACTATTGACATAAATCACATTTCCTAACCCAATCATAAGCATATTAAAAAAGGGTAGGGTAATAATACCTATCTCTCAAAATCTTATGAAACGTCACTAGAGCTGAAAAAATATCCACCAAAAAGCTAATTTATGAAAAGATTCTACAACTTAACGTGTTGAGCTTTGTCCACACACCTTAAGAAAGTGTCATCCACACTTCTTTTGGACAAACCATTTTCCCAAAGAACATAATTTTCCGCCTTCAATTTGAGAGTTCTTTTTTCCTTATATGTGAGATGTGCAAGTGATTCACCATAAGTGATAAAATATGTAATATTAGAATACCATTCATCCACGGTACTCACGAACAAAACAATAGGGATATTTCCTTGTGAATCCTTTTCAAAGGGAACAACTCCTTCAGGTTTATTTTCTGCCATGAGCTGACACAAACCCTTACCTCAAACCAACTTGGTAGGACGTATCTCCAATTCATACTCTTGAATTTTTGCTATCCTGTTACCTCTTTTAGTTCCAAAATCCCATTGTATCAAAATTGATTCGACTGCAGTATCTAGAACTAGACACATGACATGTGAATTCAAGATGTAAAATCAGAAATGCTTCACAACTTTGACCAAAGCGTAAGAATGCTTATTTATTTGAGATTACTTAAGTTCATGAGCCTTGAGAGGACAACTCATGAATGCAACTCATGAATTATATTGGAGACTCAATACCTTATGAAATCTTCAGAACTAGAATTGCAGAAAGTGTGTGATCTAAAGAATAGTTGTACATTATAAAATATTTGGTATAGTCAGAGCATACCAATATTGGAGCATGAGTTATGGCTTGTTTTATTTCCTTGAAGGTCGCTTTTCTTTCCAGAGAACAACGAAAAGAAGTATTGCCCTTCATTCTATTCACAATATGATGTGTTTTCTCCACAAAGTCTTGTACAAACTTCTCAAGAAGTTAACTTTGCCGAAGAAAGAGTGAACAACTGTTTTACTTGAAGGTAAAGACAAACCTTAAATTGCTTTGAATTTTTCTAAATAAATCTTAGTACCTTCCTTGGACACTATATGTCCAAGAAGCTTACCTTCTGTAACCCCAAAAATTGATTTCTTAGAATTCAAAGAAATTCGATGTTCCCAACATCTTCTTAAAACATCATCCAAATGAAAAAGATGATTATCAAATTCTTTTGAGAAAACCGTCAAATCATCAAGATATACAACAATGTACCTTCTAATAATACCATGAAAATCCATGTCCATAGTCCTTTGGAAGGTTGCACCTAAATTAATCAATCCAAAAGGTATCCTTTGATAAGAAAAGGTACCCCAAGGAGTTTTGAAGGCAGTCTTATGTTGATCCTCCTCACTGACTTTTATTTGACTGTAGCCCAAAAAACCATCAAGCATAGAGAACATCTAGGAACCAGTGATTGTTTGTAGAACTTGATCCATCATCGGTAAAGGATAATAATCCTTTAAAGAGGACTGATTAAGATTACAAAAATCCACATAAATGCGAACTCACCATTTTTGTTCCTTACAGGCACAATATTAGCAATAAATGAGGAATGATGAATTGGAAAAATTATTTTTGCATTCAACATCTTCTAAATTTTTGAGAGGATAGTACATGAGATCTTGGGATTATATTGCATTTTCTTTTGCTTGAAAGGCATTGTCCCAGAATCATGTGGAATATCATGTTGTACCTCTTTAGGCTTGAAATATTTCAAGTCATCATATGAATATGGCACCACATTAGTATACTAGCCTAACAATTGTATGAACTGCTCTCTTTCAGCTATGGTACAACTATTTCTAATATTAACATATTTTGGATCATTCTCTAATCCAATATTGTATTTTTCATATCTCATGGCGTCATCTGATGACACTTGTTGTTGTTGCTTAACATACCTGTAATGTTTATCAAATAAATTTTTTAATGACGCCAAGCCCTTTTGAATCTTGTTTCCCTTCAATTGTAGGAAACCTTCATCATGTGAGGAATCATTAGTTGTTGCAAAATTAGAGTAATTACTCCCATCAACGTACAAGTTATTGAAACCATTACTAGTTTCAAGGAAGTTCACAATATGTTTATCATCATTGAAATATTTGCTAGTGATCCCAGTTATCAGGTACACTTGGCCTACAAACTAACTCAATAGAATAAACATTTTGGGAAAAATCATTGTGAGGGATGAGAAGAGTTGTTGACTGAGCAAGTGAATCTACTCTAGAGTTGAACTCTCTTGATACCACTAAAATTTTGAAGGAACCAAAATTCTCAATATTTTCCCAAACTAAGTTTCGGTAATGTTTCAAACGTTCGTTCCTAGTCTGGTAATTTTTTTTGATTTGGTAAACAACTAATTCAGCATCTCCTTGTGCATGTAGATTTTTAATACCTTTATTTCTAGCAACCTCCATACCCAACAATGAAGATCCATATTCTGCAGTATTATTGGTATTAGAAAATTGAAGCTTGAAAGAATATGGAAATATCTCACCCCAAGGAGAGATTAAAACAACCCCAACACCAGAGCTGTCAATAGTACAACTTCCATCAAATTCCATTAACCACGCCTCATTATCACTTTCTTCAATTGAAGAATGTATTCTGGAAGTATCATCATTAGAATAAATTGACATGAGTTCTGGATTTTCAACAAAAGAAGAAATAGACATAAATTCATCTGTTGACAAACTATCATTACTAGAGATACTTGAAGAACTTGAAGCTTCCTTTGCTTGAGGAAAGTAGGTGCCCATAATAGATGACAAAAACAAAATTAGAGCTTTGTAACCATTTGATTTTACCACATAATACTTTGCTTCCCTTTCAGGAAGCAACTTCTGCATTACAGGTATCCTTGCCTCTGACCAATTCATGTTAATCTCACCTCCAACGTCCTTGCATAAATTTATTCCCAAAAGCATGCCATAAGAGGCTAGAATATCAACTACTAGGATGGTCATCTTGATTCTCTTGTCAGGATATGCAACAAAAGAAAACCGAGCATCCTTAATTTGACCAATCAAGGGTACTTGTTTGTTTTCCATTGAATATCATTTACCAAAAGTTTTGGTAAGGGTAAGTCCTAAGGCATTAGCTACCTTGGTTGGTATTACATTGTCCGAGGCTCTAGAATCTATCACACAGTTTCTAAGCTTATACCCATTTATAAGAAGGAAAATATAAAAGGGTTAAATCCTAAGTGAGATTATAGATGGAACAACAACTAGATTATTCTGAGAAACTACGGGAACTTGAAAATTTTTTTTTTCTTTAACAAATTTAGTCAACCTATCAAATTGTTCAGGATTAGCCTTAAGATATTCCACTTCTAACATTTGAATTTTAGTTTTCTTTGCATGATCTATAATATCAAAAGGTTGGTACAAAAAAATAAGTTGAGGAGTTGAGATATCACTTACGAGTTTAGGATTAAATAACACATTCTTTGAAAAATTGGATGAAGAAGGGTCAGGTGTACCTACTTGAATATTCATAACCAAATCTTTGGACAAAGTTGGCAAAGGGGTACCTCTTTTGGAAAGAGTTACAGGTAGCTAAGGTGCATCTTTTACTTTGGACTTATCTCTAGAATGTTAATCAGTTTGGTTTGGAGCTTGTGAACAAGTGAAAAATGCAAATGCCTCACTTTCATGTTCTGCTTTAGCTTCTTGGTACTATAAAAACTAGATACTAGAGTTGCCAGTTAATTCTCGTTCTTTTATTTGAAAAGAATTAACCATGTCTTCAAGTGGAAGATCTTCAACAACATTGTCTCATTTCTCCACCTCATAATACCCCATTGAAGCATTAACATGAGGTGCTTCAAGAGCTAATCTTTCAAGAGGAGGAGCCAACTTATTCTAATTTTTGGCTACATAGCCAAAAGCATTGTTTGGGTAGGTTCTTCATGGAACATCTTTATATGGAGCAGGGAAAGATGTCTGAGAAATTTGTTTTTTCAAAGCAAGAACTTAATTTGAAATCCTTTGCACCATAGAGTTAGTAGTATTTGAAGAAGGAGAAGTAAAAGTTTCTAGAACAAAGAAACTTACTTTCTCCTTGTTAGGATCTTTCTCAATATTTCCAACTAAGATTAAGTGATCCTCTATTTCCATCGCTTGAGACTGAGTTGTTGTCAAATCTAACGGTGGTGTTGTTCTTAACAAGACGCTGACTTCTAGAAATTGTGCATTTATAAAGAAACATTTCAAATTTTCCTCAGTAGGTTGAGAATTGGTGGCAACTCTATTCTTCAATTTGTTAAACTTAGCCACAAAATCCCTCATGGGTTCATGTGGCTCTTTCCTCATGGAAGTCAATTGAGCCAAAAGAGCATGTACATATTATGTTAGCTTAAAATGTGCTTCAAATTGAGTCTTAAGCACGTCCCAAGTTGTAATGGTCTGAGGTGCTAAATGGTAGAGCCAATCAGCAACAACACCTTGTAAAGTCTCAACAAAGAGATGAATAGCTACATCTTCATATTCCACACCAATAATCCCACCTGCAATATGAAAAGACTCAATATGCTCATCTGAGTGTTGCTTACCATCCCAAAAAAACTTAGGAGTATTCTTCCTTGACCCTCGTGGAAGAGGATGAAGTGGTGTAGTCAAATTTAGGGGACCAAAATTTTCCCCCAAGGCCCTTGTGCAGCCATAGCAACCAGTTGTACTGGTTGAAAATGATGAATCACAAACCGTTGTACTTGTGGAATTATCAAAGGCCTTGTTGCACTCGAAGCTTCACTTGGAATAGGAGACCTCTGACTTGTAGGCGGAAAAATCCTTGTTCTCTTAAGGGAAGAACTTGCATGCACAGGTAAATAATCAAAATGATGTTTTTGTAAGAGTTCAAAAATAGGATCAACAACACCTTGATTTATGTGCCCTTGAGTATAACTTTCCATGACAAGAATAGAAACTGGTTGGAGCTCGTGTCCCTAGAAGATTTGCCAAAAAACTGTTGGGTGAAAATTTTGTAAACTGATGAAGGTTCACAAAATGTGTGTTTCATGACAACACATAGGATGATATCTCTCAGAAGGAAAGATATAATATTTCCTAATTATAAGGGAAGGATTCCCCTTTCTACTGCAATTACTTTCTATTTTTCCTACTTGCTAACTTTACACTAATCCAAGGTACAATAACAACTTAGTCATCTTATTTTAGAACTAGCTACTAAGAATAGTTTTTTCCTTAGCTTGAAACTTGTAGTAGTATTTACCTAATTTACTTGGGAAGTAAAGTGTTTGTAAAAAAAAAAGTCTTTCGTTACTTTTTTTTTTTTTTTTTTTTTTTTTATCTGAAAATGACCTAGGGACGTGAATTCCCAACCTAAAAAACTCAAAGATTATTTCTATGTACTAAAATTCCCATCAACCACTGTAACCAAAATATATTATCAGCTCAAAGACTCACAATTATATTGTAAGATATTATACTCTAACCAGATAGTCTATATATCACAAAGACTTTACTTTCTATATTTCAAATGCAATTTATAGAGATAACTTGTAAAATCTCAAAGACTTAAAGAAATTCTCCCTCAACTAATTTCCAATTCCTAAAATTTCAAAGTAACACAAAGATTACTTGTAAAGACTCAAAAACTCTTCAATATTTAACACCGAGACTATATTTAACTTTAATCATTCAAGAGCATATGATTCCAATGACATAAGAGCATTCATACCACATAAAAGATTCTACTCAAAACAAAGTTTGAATGCCAATCTCTTCTCTTTCTTAATTAAATTGGAAACTTACAAAATGAACACCAAGTCCCAATTTTCTCTTCACTTTGGCAGAGTTTTGTTGCATAAACAAAGATGGAAATAAGATCCTTATTAAAATAATAACACTCATACATATAGAAGAGGGGTGCAACATGAAAATAGAAAATTATAAATAATTCTAAGACTAGGTCAAAAGTAGAGCTCAATTTGACTTAGAACTTGTGCACTCAACAGGTGCACATGAGCAATTAAAAAATGACACCAAAAATGTCAATGGACATAATAAAATGCCACTGGGAAAAACACAAAAATAACTAAGTGTCATTTTCCTCAAGTTGAATCTCGCTTCTAGAACTCCCTGAACTTCTGCAAGGCATTCTTCATCTGAACTCCATCAGGTCCCAGAGTGTTTTCGGTAATGACTTTGACCCTTGCGATAGAATCTTCTAATTCAGTGTAACACTTCTTATGTTTCTTTAGAAGTGAATCCAGAAAATCTAGAATGAACTCAAGATCAATTAATTTATCAATAGAGGACAAATGAAAGTCATCCTTCTCAAATTCAACATTCAAGAGAAAGCTAAACTCCTCAATTCAACTTCATCTTCGCCAAGAACCTTGTCATTCTCATCAAGAAAAGCACATGGGATTTCAAATATTTTGGTAACAATCTCTGTCTTCTTATCAACACATTCTTTTTATGATTTCCTCATATCTTTGACTAGGCATTCTAGGATATTCATCAGGTGCTCCAATTTTTCTCACTGCTCAATATACATACGCCGTGAGGGGATCACACCATTTTGAATGAGATTATCTTGATCATAGTCTTTAAATTTCAACCAGGCTTCAAAATCCTTTTCTCATGTTTGAAGCTCCTGGGAGAAAATTCCTATTATATTATCCACCTCTGTCTTCACAACATCAAGGTTGTTAACAATGGTACAAGTTGAACTTAGGAGACTTGTACCTTGACTTAGCATTTGATCCATCCATTCTCCTACAACTCTCCTCCTTGATGTGGCATGCTCAACTTTCTTAACAACTTGCTCATCCAAAGAAGAAGCCACTGGTTCAACAACTTCTTAAGACTTGGTCACTTTGATAAGAATTGAGGCCAGTTTCTCAACTCTTTCCTTAAGCTGATATTTCTTGACTTTGTCCTCATCATACCTGGAAAATAAAGTCTCCAAGGTAGACTGAGCGTCCTATGCCACAAAATCATAAGTTTGCTTCCCTAGATCAATCCTTTGAATGATATAGTCTGATTCCTAGACTTGTCCAATAGCAACATCCTAAGGACTTACAAGAACAAGCTGACTAAAATAAAAGTCTTTGGGAGAAATGACTTGTTTCTTTCTTTTAGGTGTATTTGACATCAACCAAGGTGGTAAAACTGAATCATCATCCTCACCCACTACCATCTCCTGAGAGGGATTGGTAGAATCTTGAACGATGGTGGTTACAACAGGAGAGGTCATGGCAATGACATGGGGAGGATCCTCAAGGGATGATTCATTAGATCTAGGGACTACTTCATTCATGAATTTATCAAAATCATCCATCATGGTTGCAGACACTTCAGACAATGTGGAAAAAGTAGAGAATACATTCTCAATATTGTCACGAGGTGTGTCTAAAGTGGACTCATTAGCACTAGTGGAGGATACATGAATAACATTTGTAGGAGAAACATAAGCAACCACTGTAGGCTTAGACTCAAATGTAGGGGTAAATGTAAGTGAGGATAGAGATACCTAGGGTAAGGACTTATCAACTTGTGGTAACTCTTTCTCACCAAATTCACCTTGTTCTTGATCACCTTCTTGTTCTAGTTCCAATTGATCAATATCAATTAATTCTTCATCAATATTTTCACCCTCCTCTTTCTCATTTGGAACTTCTAACCCTTGTGTCTCATGAGCATTCGAGCTTGAGGGTTCCCCTTTACCTTTCCCTTTCTTAGTTCCAACTATAAATTTTAGTTTGGGAGCTTTTTCCGGAGTATTGGGATAATGTTTGTTCTTAGTTTTTATCTTTGTTATTTTTCCCATTGAGCCAACAATGTCATCATCAAAATTGGATGAGAAAGGTTTCAATAGAACACCATGCATAGTCAACCAAACATTCGTATTCATAAGAATACTTTGGAACCGCTCCCTGATGGAAGTACATTCCTTTTGCGACCATTGAATGAGATGAAAAGGGGTATAAGAAACTTTGTTCTTCTCATATGTAGGATCTAAGATATCCCCATCTTACTCAAGATCATCGGGAACATTAGCGAGACCAAATTTTTTAATTTGCTCAACTGTCAATCGACAATAGTCAACTTTTCTCACATCATGCTCATATCTACAATCAGCCCAAACATCCTCAATTTGGTTCTCATGAACATATGCCTTTTTAAGCTTAATCCTTATTCCCCTGTAGTCAAAGTCCATCCTAGCTTTGAAGAACCTCATGGTAACTCTCCTCATCTCCTCTTCCATTGCTCTAGCTTTAAAGATAGAATTGATGGAATATCTACCAATGGAGAGAGAAAAATTCAAACCTGTTTTGTGAGAACTTGATTGGGCCTCATGTACTTCATTCATCTAATGAGCTAACTCCATCAATACAATCTTATTAGATGGATATCTTGGGAGAAGGAAAGGCGCACCAACAAAACAACCAACCCTAAGATATGTGAAGGTTAGAAATTTGAGAAACATGCATCCATATTGGTTTACCACTTCCCAAGCATGATCAGACACCCTTTTATTGTATAAATTCTCGTTCAACACAACCATATAATTGTTGGAAAGAGAAACTGTTCTGGTGATGTTAGATGTATGGAGATTACTTAGGGGTTTTCATTGATGGAAACTTAGTCTAGTAATCCTATCCAGTACCTATAGATTTGATCTACCAGAAGTCATATTGAATTTAGGCATAAGTCTGACAGAGTGTGAATATTGTGTACAGATTCAATGAGTACAACTCATTTCTGGTGATTTAGTTTTAGTTACAGTGATTGGGATAGTCTATTAGTTGTTTAAGGCAAATCACCTTGTAATTCTAGCCTCCAGTGTCGATTCTAGTGCATGATTCTTGGTCCGGTATACAGTGATTCTGGAAGAGTAGAGTTATTGTATGGACAAGTTGGGTAAGGTGTGTTGGTATTGTAGGGATGATTTTGTTGATTGGTGTTGTGTTTGAGGAGTTTGATTTGTTATGTGTGAAGCTTGTGATTACATGTTTTAGGTCCGGTATATGGATTTGTGATGGATCGAGTCGACATGAGACTACACGTTTCATATTTTGCAATTTTGTGAAGCTGACTTGTTGGAGATCCATTTTGGTGGTGTGGATATATAAGATCGACTTGGATGATCATTTGGGGAGATCATAGATGTGCAAAATTATGTTAAGAGTGATTAAGCATAGTTTCACATGCACATCTTGAGTCTTGGTGATCTAGTATTTAGCAACTAAGCAGTTTTTCATATTAGCAACAACTGATCATTTTTAGCCTAACTAGAAATGATTCCTGGCACTTGTAGATGTTGTATTCCAGTTCAATCATTGTATTTTCCTTTATATCTCATTTGTAGGATAGTGACTCCTCTAAGGTTGCAACCCTGTTATGTATTTGAGCAGTGAGCTCTAGGTAGTGTGCCTGAATGCAAGTGCATTCCCCTTTTGTAATATTGTTCTACTACTAGCCATAGTATAATAATATTGTGGATTTAAAATCCCACCGTGGTTTTTCCCTTTCTGGGTTTCCACATAAAAATTCTAGTCTTATGGTTGTGTGGTTATTTGTCTTGATTTTTTGCATAATACTTTCCATCTTTTGCATCTAGTGGTTTAAGAATCCGTTTAATAAACTAGTAAATTTATATACCAAATACTAAATTATACCCACTTGACTGAATTTTTGTTAGAGCTATCATCTATAATTACGAAGGAATTATATGATATTTTGGATACCCGGAGACATGCAACAAATCTTGAAGATGAGAGATTGAAAGAATACACATTAGATAATGTGTGTTCGGATATTTCAAAAGATGAGATACAAAGAATTTTGAAACTTGTACGAGAAAAGTTTAGGAGTAAACACAGAGTGAATATGATAATGTTTGGTAAATCTATTTAAATTTCTAAAGAAACTGAGAATATTTTGAAGAGGTTTTTGAAGGAGAATCAGTATCAAATCAATCCGGAGAAGGATGATTCCCTACCATAAGAATAATTATGAGAAGACACTTCCATTCCGAATTTACCGGTAGAAGTTCCCAGTGATCAGAGGTATCAGTCATCTGAGTAGATTTGGATAATTGATTGGTTATTTAAGGAAGATCACCTTGTAATTCTAGCCTCTGGTGTCGATTCTAGTGTATGATTCTTGGTCTGGTATCCAGTGATTCTGGAAGAGCAGAGCTATTATGTGGACAAGTTGGGTAACGTGTGTTGTGGTATTGTACGTATGATTTCAGTGATTGGTGTTGTGTTCGAGGAGTTTGTGTCATTGCGTGTGAAGCTTGTGATAATATGTTTTAGGTCCAATATATGGATTTTTGATGGATTGAGCCAACATGAGACTACACGTTTCATATTTTACAATTTTGTGAAGCCGACTTGTTGGAGATCCATTTTGGTGGTGTAGATATATAAGATCGACTTGGATGATCATTTGGGGAGATCATAGATGTGCAAAATTGTTTTGGGAGTGATTAAGCTTAGTTTCATGTGCACATATTGAGTCTTGGTGATCCGGTATTTAGCAGTGAAGCAGATCAGAGCAGTTTTTCAAATTAGCAACAATGGATAATTTTGAGCCTAACTGGAACTAATTACTGGCATTTGTAGATGTTGTATTCTAGTTCAGTCATTGTATTTGCCTTTATATCTCATTTGTAGGACAGTGAGTCCTCTGGGGTTGCAAATCTATTTTGTATTTGAGCAATGAGCTCTAGGAAGTGTACCTGAATGCAAGTGCATTCCCTTTTTGTAATATTGTTCTACTACTAGCCATAGTATAATAATATTATGGGTTTAAATCCCACCATGGTTTTTCCCTTTCTAGGTTTCCATGTAAAAATTCTGGTGTTATGGTTGTGTGGTTATTTGTCTTGATTTTCTGCATTGTACTTTCCATCTTTTGCATTTGGTGGTTTAAGAATCCGTTTAATAAACTAGTAAATTGCAGAACACTAATTCCACCCCCCCCCCCCCCCCCCCCCCACCTCAGTGTTCATTGATTCCAACAATAATAACCAAAGAAAGCATCATTTACCCTTTGTAAATGACTATGGCTATTATGAAGAACCAATTGGAAATAGTATTTATGTACCTCAATTTGTCTCCTATCTCCAATTGTAGACAATCCAGGAAAATGTCTCATTGAAGCCACAATGTACACCAAGTATGAAGTAATGTAGAACTTGAGTGTGGTAGGTACCTTGGTGAGTTTTTCACAAATAGTATCACTAATCTGTTTTCCCTAAAATATCTTCTTCTTGTTTTGCCTGATCACATGAATGTGTTGATACATCCATTTATAGAAAGTGTTGGAGAAGGAAAGTCCTTTAGCTCTACTTAAAAGAGTTATTAAATCATTGAATTCTGCAATGAAGTCGCATATGGGAAGGGTTTTTGACCATCTTGTAATGGTAGGTCTGGGGGTCTTGAGCCAATTATCACTCATGTTCTTTTTGCACTTGTCAAAATTTCTATCAAAATAGGCTATAGTTGATTGCATTGTGATATTAGAATACTTATGAATACTAAAACACTTGAAGATAGAATCAAATAATTCCTCATCAAGCCTGATCAATTTCTTCCCAGTTTCATCCTTTACACTTCTACTGACAGGATCAAAGTGATTCACAACTGTCATCATGAACTCAGGGTCTTTAGCAGACATGGGGAAAACTGCTACCAAGTGGATACCACTATTTATGATGGATTCCATTTGATGGTAGGAAGAAGATTGCTCAATCCTCTTTAGAAATTCAGATAGTTCCACATAACCAATTTTCGTATCTCTAATATGATCAATATTGGATGTGACTGAAGAAGGTGGAAAGACCAGATTAGGGTCCCACTTATTAAATTTCATTGTCTTCTTGTTTGGGAAGCCTCTGTCATTTTTATGATAATAACATTGAGAAAAAGACACTCCTCGGTATTATAATGATACATTTGATCAACCTTTTTGTTCATTTGAGCAATATTGATAAAATTATATATTCAAGACATTAGGGTTACCAAAAAACCCTCTTGAAAACTTCAGAGTAAATCAATTATAAAATCTCAATTTATGTGTGTGCATTAATCGAATTTCAAGTTTATAAGCTTGAAAATTTTACCTAAGAAAAAGTGTGCATCAAAGTGTAAGTTGGGTCTCTAAACCTGAATTGCACTTGGGCAAAATAAAACATAGGTGTAATCCAAGTTTAGAGACCCAAATTACACTTAAAAAAGAGGTAAATACATATGAAGTGTAGGGCGGGTTTCTACCCCTGCATTACACATATTTAGTAAAGGGCGGTGCTTGGCGGGGTTACAAACCCGTCAAACACCATTTTTAGTGTATGAAAATGTGTAAAGGCAAAAATGGTGGTGGTCGGGGTTGCAGACCTGCCACACACCATTGTGTGGTGTGGGGTGGATCTATGACCCCGACCAACACTATAGTGTTGTGCGTAATTTTAATTAACATAAGATGGTGGTAGTCAAGGTCACCAAGCCGCCACACACCACAATGTGGTGTGGGGAAAGCCTACGGCCCCACCCAACATCACAGTGTTTGAACATAGCATGCAAAGAAAACTGGTGTGTTTTGGGCTCATTGACCCATCACACACCATTGTGTGGTGTGTGGCGGGCCAACGACCCCGCCCAACACACAACACAAAATGTTAAGTAAAATTGCAAGACATAATATGAAAATTTGGTGCGTGGCGATGGTCGCAGACTTGCCACACACCACTGTGTGATGCGTGGCGGGCCTATGGCCATCACCCCACACCATTGTGGAAACACAATGATAGAAATAATAGTCGATACAAAATTGAAAAGAGAAATAATCAATACAATTTTAAACTATTAAAAGGGTTTTGAAAACCCTAGAAATTTGGGGAAGAATACATACCCATATTTGAAAGCATGAAATCTCCTTCTCCCTTGATTTTGAGAGAACAAAAATGAATCGAATGGAGATTAAAATGACCAAATAAGCTTAAAATCTAGGAGAAAGAGTCCTATTTTGAAATTTTCAAATGGGTAATTAATATCTCTATGTCATAAATAAGTGCAAGTCAGGTTTGTAAACCCAATTTATACCATTAAGGTGTAAATCGGGTTTACGAACCCAATTTGCACCTAGATGGGCAAAAATAAATAAAAGAGGTGGAAATCGGGTTTGTAAACCCGATTTACACCTTAATGGTATAATTGGTATAAATCAGGTTTACAAACCCAATTTGCATCACAATGTCACACTTAAGTGAAAATGGAAAGGGGGAAAAAAGACATGACGACCTAACATCTCGTAAAGCATGAATTGAGTATCAAACCCATAAATGAGCACAAATTTGTGGGGTACCCTCAGATTCTCGTAAAACAAAAATCGAGGATAAAAACCACAAAATTAAAATCAAGGTGGTAGAAGGTGAAAGAGAATTGCAACTCTACAAAGAATTAGAAGGTAAATATTATAACCAAACTCTTGAATTAACAGAGGAAAACATAGCCTTGATGACCAATCTCAAACTTTCTGAAATTCAGGACTCTTGGGACAAACAGGTTGTTACAAAAGTAATTGAGCTCATGTTTGTGTATTAAGACCTATTTACTCGAACATTCACTAAAATTAAAGGAATTCAATAAGTAGGGGTAATGAAGATACGATTGAAGGAATACAATTTTTTTTAGAAGAAAAGACCATACAATTTGAATCCTAACATGAAAAAGAAAGACTAAATTGGACAAAATGCTAGTAGATGGAAATATAAAATAAGTTGAAGATTCGAAATGGATCAGCCCCATGGTGGTCCATAATAAAAATACAAGGTAAATTAGTATATGTTTGGATTTCTAATAATTAAATAAAGCCCGCATTCATGATCCCTTTCCAACCCCATTCATAGAAGAGATATTTATCCATTCATTGATGATTTTTTTTTTATACTATTAGGTTTGGATCAAAGTATAGGACCAGCCAAAGACTATGTTTACAATAGAATTGAAATCCTTCGTGTATATAGTCATGACATTCTATCGAAAGAGTGCTCCTACAATACTTAGTTGGATAATGGTCAACACATTTAAAGATTTTATTCAGACTTCCTAGAGGTTTACTTGGATGACTAGACAATATATGGGTTGTGTAAAAATCACATTCAATCACTTTGGAAAATGTTGAAAAATTCTAAAACATGCAATTTTCACTAAACTTCAAAAATGCATATTTGCGGTACCATTTGGAACACTAATAGGTGACAATATTTGCAAATAAGGACTAATGTTTGATCACATGAAGTTTGCTTTAGTTATGTCATTTCCACCATCTAAGACAACCTTAGAGGTAAAGAATCCCTCAAGTATATTGACTACGACTAGAAGTTCATTAAGGCTTATGTAGCATTAGTGACACCATTAGAAGAACTCTTAAAGAAAAAACCAACAAGACCATTACTTAAAAAAATATTGAAACAATCTAAATGATGCACTAAAACAAAATATTTTTGAGGCCCTAATGCTAATATTTCTGGACTAGACAATCCCATTCTATGTCTATGTAGACACCTCTAATATAGTTATAGGGTCAGTACTAACACAACTAAGAGGCAAAAAAGATCATCCAATTTCCTTTGCCAATTGGAAACTCTCTCAAGTAGAGTGGAATTACACAACAACATAAAGAGAAGCTCTAAAAATGGTCTATGCTTTACACAAGTTCCACCATTATTTACTATCAACACCATTCACCTTCTACACAAACCATGAACCCTTGAATTCCTATTCAATAAACTAATCATCCAAGGGAGAATATGTAGGTTTTTATTATTTTTTCAAGATTTTTGATGAGTACTCAAAAATGACATTTTAAATCTTAGTTTACACTTAAAAACTCTGTGTATTTTGTTAATTAATGTGTTTGTCAGTAGACTATATACTTGCATGTTTACTTCTTTTGCTCTTATACTTTACTAATTAGGTGTATATTAGAAATGATATCTTGTATTGAATGCATTGCCTTAATGGCTAAATCAATGAAGAAACAACCATTATCCAGAATCTTTGTTGTTATATTCTTGTCCTAATTTTCTGGATATTGTTTCAAATGTTCTAAAATGTTGTTTAAGTGCATGGAACCCCCTATCCGGCGATGTGGAACTCCTAATCATACTCTTGGTCGCTCCACATGGTGATGCAACAATTCTCTTTAGTTTAACTTCATTGGTTGTCTATGAAACTTTCAACTTCATCAACAATAAATAAAGCATTGTAATTAAAGACATTGATTTTTCTGTAGTTTAGTTTGCAGCCATTTCTCATCTAGGCAGGTAGCGTATCATTTGAAATTCAAACAAGGATATGCCTATATATCCATCTGTTCTTAGTAGGAAATGATGTTATGATGAAAGAATAAGTATCTAGTAGAATACTGAGAGGGGAGGGGGGTGAATCAGTATATTGAAAAACTAATACAAAGTTCCCAAACTCAAATTCAACAACACAAAGTAAACATATCTCAGTTAAGATCAATATTCATAAGAATACTTGACATCAATCAGTTTGACTGTTATGACAACTTAATAGCAAACAACTTCAACCTTTTAAAAATCAACAATGCTTAATCATATCTCAACATATTCATCTCTCAATACTTCCAATTATCATGCCTTATCAGAAGTTAATCAAATCAACAAATAAGATCATAACCACAAAAGCATTCACCACTTGACACAAATGTTTATACGTGGAAAACCCAAATAGGTAAAAACCACGGTGAGATGAGACTCACAAGGATAGCTATCTAAACTCTTCTAAAGTTCACCCTGTTAGGAGCCAAGCTTGTTAAAGCTTTACAATAAGTCTTGTTAGGAACTAATTCTAGTTAGGAATCACCCAGTTAAGGGACTTACAAATATGCCTTGATGAAAAGCACAATACCCTATTAGGAGTAACCTCGCTGGAGGATTTAAGAATCCAAGCTAATGGACCACCTTGTTAGAGGATTTAATGAGTAACCAAGCTTGTTAGAGCTTACCTAGTTAAGGGATTTCACTTCTGCTGTAATTATTAAAAAACAACAGGTTTTCTTGATCTATCTAAGTAGCACTGCATTTGCTTGATTAGATCCTATTAAGCTTCAATCTGCCTTCACTCAAAGTGCAGATCTATTCACTGGTTAGGCAACTACGCACTAAACAGGTTTCTGCCAATCTTGCCAACAAATTTTACAAACAACTTCATCGACCTTAAATACAAATTAATTAGGTGGGTAACACAACAAAAATCTAATTCTCATCATCGAGATTACAAACAAGTTGGTAAAATCTTGACTGTTAGAAATCATGACAATATCTTCACATTCTTCAAGAAAATTTCAACCGCTCCATGATCACTGCTTCATCGAACTTTGTAACTCATCACACGTTGTGCATTAGATGAAATTCACTTTGCTCCTTCCCTAGACAATAACCAAGTGCACCAAAACACTTTGAATTGATCTGCATATAATGATCACACGTGTCTCTATCATTACCGCTTATCAGATAATAAACCAACAAACTTGGTCGGTTAGGGTTTAACAACTGATAGGGTTTACCAGTTACATTACCTAGAATGGTTTAACCCTTTACACCAGTTTACCGGTTCAACTCAAAAACTTAACATATAGGTTTACAACATCTTCCACAAATCTCTTCTTATCGGTTACGAGCCAATATAAAAAACAACAATATCAACAATAACATGAATACCATTACCTGTTCAATCGACATCAATGACAACATATCATTAATGCAATCTCTATGCAAAATGCCAACAAACTCAAAATGCCAACATGAAATAGTTAGTCAGACATCAATTCTCAGAGTCTTGTCAAGTCCTTCTATAATTTTTAAACTTTGTTTTACTCCCTCATGGGAGCCAATTTGAATGCAACCTAGAAGTTGACTTAAAATATCGGTGTTAAAGGATCCCATTAGAGGGAGAGTAGAGCCCGCTCAACCAAAGGGAGGCGATCCTAAGTTGTTTCATTATTTTCATTTGTCTTTTGTTTATTTCTCAATAATTTTTACTTCTACAAGTTCATATGTGAAATTGAAAATAAAAAATCATTCCTAACCAGTAGTTATCATTCATAAATTACTTTCAATACCACTTAAAGTTAATTAATTATTTAATGGATGTTTACATTCATGTTTTTATCTAGTTAAGTTTAATTCACAGAATAGATTAATTGATAAATACATTTTAGTTTCTGATTTTAATAGTAAGTGACAATGGTGATGGAAGTAGTGATTAGATAGAAGCTTTATTGAGTCAATTCATGGGATTTAGTTTTACTTTGTATGTTCTTTAGAATATAATTTTAATTCTTTGCAAGTGTAAAGTAGATTTCATTTTCAGCAAAGTAGAATAGAGCTTGAATTTATGCATTGTAGATTAAATTTAATTTCAGCATAGTTAGAAGATTCCATGAATTGACCTTAGTCTAGTTTTGCTTATATCACACTAAAGCCACCATAGTTTCTTCTTAGGCTAAGTTAAGCATTCTAAGTTTCAATTTTTGTTAGATTAGAATAGCAGCTCTAGCATAGAACTTAGTTTTTCGAAGTGGATCTCGAGATCTCCCGATGAAGAATAATCGAAGTGTGAGTCATTGTTTTCAATGCAAAACCCCCCAACTTGAATACATCCTTATCGCATACAACTCTAAGACACGCCCGGTTTGATAAATAAGAAATTAAATGATGGGAGTTGTGACATCAATGGCCTCGCCCATCAAGTTTAATTTTATGATCATGGTAAAAAAATTTAAAAAATCAAGGTCTATATTATCTACCC
Organism: Cryptomeria japonica; assembly: GCF_030272615.1. Classification (NCBI taxonomy): domain Eukaryota; kingdom Viridiplantae; phylum Streptophyta; class Pinopsida; order Cupressales; family Cupressaceae; genus Cryptomeria; species Cryptomeria japonica. Next base: position 592,072,673 of record NC_081415.1, on the reverse strand, counting down.
TAAATTGACACGAGAAGAATCAAATGAGTGTGAAGGAGATCTTCTTGGCACAACTCTATTCAATATCACTGGAATACCTGAAGAATTACATGATCTGGCCAAACTATTATCCACTAGTGAATACCCAATCAACATGTACACATATGAAAAATGATTACTATTGTGGAAGTCACTCTCATTCACCTTGATAGAGGGAACATTTTACAAGAAAAGTAGGGTTGATATTATCCAATGAGTAGTCTATGAACATGAAAGGAATGTCATATTGATGAAAGCACGTGAAGGAATAGTAGGAGGACATAACTTTGGAGAAGCCACTGCTAATAAATTTTAGCTAGTCAAACTTTGGTGGCCTACATTACATAGAGATGTCAAATAGTATACCAAAAAAGTGATACATGTAAGAGAATCGAAAGACCTACTGCCAAGGGTGAAATGTCTCTACAACTAGAACTAGCCCAAATACCATTTAAAAAATGAACAATTGGCTTTATTAGACCCATTGATCCTCTGGTGAATATATCTAAGGCTAAATTTATCAAATTTTTAATATAGGCTACTTTAAAAAAAGGGCTAAGGTAGAACCAAATAAGGACTACACCACACAAATTATTTTAAATTTATTTTATTATAATACTTGATCACTAGAATTGGATACCCATTAAGTATCACAAATGATCAAGGGGAAGATTTTGTGAATAAGGTTACCAAAAAATTACTTGTAAAAATTATGATAACAAATAACTAGAGCACATCATATCACCCATAAGTCAATGGAGCAAGTGAGGCATTGATTAAAATCATAGGACTATAACAAATATATGTGATGCAAATAGAACAAACTAGGATATCAAGTTACCATTAAATTTATATGGGCATACATAATAACATACAGAAGATCTACTTAATTCACCCCTTTTGAGCTTGTTTATGGGTTGGAGGTGAGCCTACCCATATAATCCATTATTCATAGTATTTTCACTACCCTCACCTTGAGGCCAACATATGATAAATCAATCAAAGCCTAGAAGAAATGGAGAATTTGGATGAAGAAAGACATGTGGAACACTATCAACTTATAGAGAGAAGGAGACAAAAAACATGACATGATTACAACATTAAGTCCAAACAATTTCAAAAAGACAACATGGTATTAATATATGATAGAAAATTTAAAAAGCAATAGAAAATTAGAGCTCAATGACTTAGACCTTATTAATTGATAATATTTTAGATTTCAAAGCAATAAGGTTAAGAATATTATATCACATAGTATCAAAATCTTATGTCAATGGGGCTAGACTCAAACATTATCACACAAATTTAGTGTAGAGTTGTCTTGAGGACAAGACAATTGACATTTTGCAAGGGGGGGTGATATTAGTAGTGAAAAGGAATAGCTAGTACAATGGCATAGATCTCACCACAAATCACCACAAGGAGATTGCAAATATCCTAATTGAAAAGACATCATCCATATTAGTAGTATATAAGGGACATATACCACCAACTAGATATTTGTATGGGAGAAGATATATGAAATATGTATGTAGAGGATAGGAAAGAATAAAGAAGAAAGATAGAAGGATATACGTAGATGAATATTGTAAGAAAGGTGAATCCTTGAACATATATGCATGGATGATATACATTAATATACATCTATCAAAATTTATACCTGTAATTTGTTATGTTTTATTGCAATATGTGTTGTTTATTTCATTTTATTAATTAATTAATGCAAAGTTCAGACTAACTCCTTACTCCTCTCACATAAGTCAGATTGAGGTATAAATAAAACAAAACAAAAAAATACTTGGGGCTCAATATTTTGGTTTGTGTTCCCTAGTTTTATTGCTAAAATTTCTTATAGACCATAAAGAACAAAATGAACAAGTTTTGATCCCTCTTTGTTCTCAAACATGAAAATCTTGTGGTGACATATGTTGGAAATACAGAGTGAAACTAAATTGATGAATAACTTTAGTATGTGATTACAAATCTAAAAAAATATTATAAGTAGTAAGATATTATGTGATTGCACATTCAACAAAAATATAAACTCAACAATATCTTAGATGAAGCCAAATTTGTGTGGATAATTATTTTTGAGAAAAAACTCTGCATGTTGAAGAGGACAAACTATATTATTATTTTCCAAGAGATTTACAACAATATACTTCACTACAATCTCTAAGCTATTTGATAAAACCTAGATACTTTCAACTAAACACATAAAAATCTAATCCAAGGGTCTAATTTATAGACTTGTGAGAGGGAAAACTATTGTGCTATCCCAAAACAAGAGGTAGAAAGGTCACCTACAAATACCATGCCTCACATAACAGATAGCCCATAAACATAGTAAAAATTAATAAATGATCACATGGCTTGCACACAGGTGCCAGACCCACAACCAATCCAATTTGGTTAATCCTAGGTGCACCTCCATATCTATTTGATGACTATGAAATAGGACATGCCACAACATACAAACACAGATTCTCAACTCTAGAAGACATAAAATAAAAAATTCTAACATGCATTGACATGCAAATAACACCTATACCCCACTCCCAAAGTGGATGTCAAAATAGAATATATTCCTTCAATATACTTTGTAATTACCATCAAACATGTTTACACCTCCATTAATGCAATTACAGTTTGTCATAGAAAAATAAATATTAAATATTTTTGTCTATCATGTCCCTAGGCGTACAAATATGCATTCCAAGGGTCATGGAGACACATGAAAATGAATTAAAATTGCAAGGTTAATATCACGCAATCCTAACATTTCCCTACTTGACATTATGCATTGCAATTACATCCATGAGATATAGAAAAAATAAAATACAATGGTCAAGGCCCACGACCTTCCTACACCAATAGAACTTATACATGGTTATTGGCTTCATAAGAGAATCTACAAAATCATATAAAGTGTCAGTTTTTTCTAACAAGACCTTACCATTCTCAACCAATTCTCACAACAATTTATATTAAACATCAACATGATTTGTACAAGCATTATACATAGGATTTTTGGCCAAATATATTGATCCTCACAATCATGTAATCAAAAGCAATACTTATACCAAGTCTCTATTTCCATACCACATCCTTAGAGGCATGTATAGAAACCATATACTCTTGCTTAATGATATAAAAAGGACCCTCAAGAAATATTTTACTCATCTAACTCATTTCACCTTAAAATATAGAGAAATAATATCCACTATTGGACCTTTGACTATTCAATTCACCCACCCAATTTGCATAAAAATAAATAAATAAATAAATTAAATAAATAAATAAAAAAAAAAAAACTATCTATATTTGTTGACTTGAGCACATCATTAGTATCATGATAAACCAAAAAAAAAAGTTCCTTGCAAATATCTAAACACCCTTATCATAAAAATCCAATTCTTTCTACTAGGATTAGATATGAACTTGCTCAAAACTCTCACTATTTGGGCTATTGGTCTTAGCACAAAAAAGTGCATACATCAAAATACCAACACTAGAATAATGAACCTTATACATCCCTTCAAAATCATCATTAAAATTAGGACTCATCTAAGCTAAGCTTATTACCAATTAGAAATAGAAGACTTACTAGCTAATAACTTCTTACATAGTAAACCTTCATAAAATGGAATCACCATACTTTATTTGACTTAACTAAACCTTTTCTATGTACCTTATCCCCGTTGATCTCCATCCCAAGGATATAAATTTAGCAGCATCAAAATCCTTCTTATTGAATATGCCAAAAAGATGGATCTTGAGCTCCCTAATCACCACCTTGATGTTACCCATGAACAATATGTCATCAACATAAAACAAAATAATGAGTATATGATCATGAATTATTTTGATATAAACACAATGATTCTCCTTTCTACTTATAAAACCAACTTCAATGCAAAGGATTCAAACTTCTAGTACCAGATCTTGGGTGATTTTTTTACAATAAAAGGACCATTTTAACCTATAAACCAAGTGTTATTTTTCTTTCACAATGAAATCATCATGTTCTTGCATAGAAATCTTTGCCTCAAAATTCTCATACAAAAAGGTGGTTTTGACATGCATTTTATCAATTTCAAAATCACAAGCAACGATAATAGATAATAGTTAATCTAGTAGAAGCTAACTTAGAAAAAAGGTAAAAAATTTCACCAAAATCAACTCCCTTTTTGTCGGAGTATCATTTGGCCACTAGTCTAGCCTTGTATTGCTCTAATTTGTCATCTACACCAAATTTATTTTTAAATTCCCACTTGCAACTAATGGGATTTCTTCCTTTAGATAAACTAACAACATCTTTTGTATCACAACTAAAGCCATCATCACATCCTACATGACCTATATCCAAGACTCACTTTCATCCAAAGAGAGTGCCTCCCTATAGGATCTAGGTTCATCATTAGTACCTGTTGGCATTACAGTAAGAAAGATTGTTGATATTCAATAAGGATATTGAGAAGTTTGTTGAAGATTATTGATATAACTGAAGAAGGATGATAACTATCTTTATAACATTATTTTGTCATTGATGTCAAGAAATTGATTATCTGATTCAGTATGATGTTGCCATATCTTGAGAAGATTGATTAGAAGAGAATTAAGATGTCGGTAAAAGACACAAAAAGAATATGATGAATAAAGAGGAGGAATAAGATATTCAATGGGCAACTATTATCAAGTTAGACAATGATGAGATCATGATGTTTAGATTGTTTTGATATCCTACATATGTTGTTGATTGTAAGGTTATTACTATACTATGTCACCAAGCAAGGAACCTAGTCAGTAAACCCTAAGGTTATCAATATCGATTAATGAAGGCAAAATGTCTATCGAGTAAAGTTTAGTATTTACCGAGTTGCAACCGAATTATGACAGTGCGCATTGGATGGATAAAAGCATTATTTAATGAAGGACAATGATTAGCTAGAGATGTATAAATGATTGGTATGTCATGCATGAAGTTTGTTAAGGATCTATGGCAAAGGAAAATCAACAGAAAGATCTACAGCGTAGATTGAACTGCATTAACCTTGTGCAAGTTCCAAGAGAGGACTACAAGTCCCGAGGCAAGCTAAAACATTTTCAGATTGGAATGATACATTGAACTTGGTGAAGTTTGAAGATCTGATGGCTAAGATTGATCATGGGAAATGTGATCAAGGAGATTTAGTGGTTAGAAATTGTTTATAAATAAGGAACTGTTAATAAACAATGTATGCGGGCAAGTGTAAGCACAAGAATGCTACATAGTGATTACCAAGCACAAAAGCTTGAAGACCTATTTGAATAACAGAGTAGAGAGCCCAGTAGAGGGACAAGATAAGTCCTATGACTAGATTGTTTTGAGCAAATAAGAATCTGCTTTAGCATTTTAGATGTGAAGTTGTAGATAGATTTTTATTACTGTTATTTTGTAAGTGGCAGAAAATCTCTTAATCGAGTGGACTTAACAGTCTTATTTGTAAACCCTCTAGCAAGGTAATATTCTAAGTGAGTGTTTGAAATCCTTTAACAAGGTCACTTCTAACAAAGTGAAGATCTTAACAGATCTGAGGGAAATCCCTTAACCGGGTCACATCTAGCAATGTGTTTGTAATCTTTAACATGATTTGCTTTTAACCGAGCATACTCTAGAAGAGTATATTTCTTAGTGGGTCTGAAATCCCACAGTGGTTTTTCCCTATTTGGGTTTCCACGTTAAATCTGGTGTTATGAGTGTTATGATGATTATGTGTTCATAAGTTTGCATGTTTAGCAGTTTTTGGTTAAGTTGTTGAAGTATAAGTTACCGAGGTTGAATCTATTGATTTTATGGAAGTTTAAGTTTGTATGATTCACCCCCCCCTCTCATCTTGATTAGCTATTGGCATATGTACTTTACATTTAGTATCAGAACTAACAATTGGTATCAGAGCTTTGGACTCTGGAAGAAAAAGTTTAAAGGTACTTGAGGCAAAGATCCGAAGATGTATAAAAGGGATGCACCGAAGCTAAACAAGTCAAGTTTCTCCACATGGCAGAAAATGATGAAGCTGCATTTATTAGGAATTGGAGAATATGCAACATATTATCTGGAGAATGATTACATTGCACCAAGCACCAACCCTATGACCTTGGAAGAGATTAAGGCAAAGCAAGAACATATTCAAGCTATGATTGAGATAACATCAACATTGACCTGCTCAGAGTTTAATGATCTAGAAGGTTGTAATGATGCAAAATCAATGTGGACTAAGCTCATATCTGTGTATGGAGGTGATGAACATGTTCAAAGAGCAAAATTATATAGTCTAAGAGGACAACTTGAATCCATGAGGATGAATGAAGGTGAGAACATAACCCAATACAGTGCAAGACTAAAGGAGATTATCAATCAAATTAAAGGAGCAGGTGGAACTATTGAAGAAAAGGATATAACAAGTAAGTTGTTGAGAACCCTTCTACCAGCTTATGCTATTTGAGTCTCTGCAATCAATGAATTGAGGTTTGTACCTAACATGCCAGTTTCTTTGGATGCTACTATTGGTAAGCTTCATGTATTTGAGTTAAGTAATTTTGATAATAATGGGTCTTCGGTAAATAAAATAGAATCTGCATTCAGTTCTTTTCATATTGGTGAATCTGATGATTACAATGATAGAATGAGTAAGTACTCTGAAGGGGATCATAGTGGAGCAAGTGAAAGATTTCGCATCAACATGGAAAAAGTGCACAAACTGTATGAGGAAATCAAGAAGCAAGAAGAATTTGAAGCATTATTAGCCAGAAGGTTACCAAAAGGAAAAGGTAAGTATAAAGGAAAGCTACATTTAAAATGTTTCAATTGTGATAAAATAGGACATATGGCTTCTAACTACCCTGACAAAGAATCTAGTGAAAAGAGAGATTACCGAGATAACAGGCAGAAAGATAACCAATACAGAGGACACCGAGACTTCAGAAGGAGAGATAGAAAGACATGTCTAGTAGCAGATGAGGAATCCAACGATGACAAATATGATGAAACTGATACTGAGGAAGTTGTTTATGTGGCTATTAAAGATGGATCTGATGAAGAAAGGTATGAAGAAAAAGCCCTAATATCTCACATAAATAATAATGATTCTTGGATCATAGACAGTGGATGCTCACATCATATGATAGGTGATAAACACAAGTTTGTTAAATTAGAAGACTATGATGGAGGCTATGTAAGATTTGGTAATGATGCACCATGTCCGGTGAAAGGTAAAGGATTTATCACTTCTTGACAATGCTAAATGTGATGATGTATACTAGGTTGAAGATTTGAAATACAATTTGTTGAGTGTAGCACAACTAAACAATACAGGATACGGAATAGAATTTCAGAAAGGAATTGTCAAAGTTCATAACAAGCATGGAAAGTTAGCTACTACCAGGACACAAACAAAAGGTAATACATTTCATCTTGACTCAACTCAGAACAAGTGTCTTTATGCAAAGATAGATGATACCTGGTTATGGCATAAAAGGTTTTGTCATGTAAATTTTGATAATCTGATCAAAATAAGTAAGAAGCACCGAGTAAGAGGTCTACCGAGTCTTGAAAAACCTGAGAATGCTATGTGTCGAGGATGCCAGATGGGTAAGATGACAAGATCATGCTTTACAAGTAAGTCCTACATTTCTAAAGGAATTTTAGATCTAGTACACACTGATCTTTGTGGTCCTATGAAAGTTCAAAGTTATTATGGTGATAAATATTTCATATTATTTGTGGATGATTACTCAAGGATGATGTTAGTTATGTTTTTTTTTTTTAAATCAGAAGCTTTTCAAATGTTTAAGTGGTACAAGGAAAGAGTTGAAAATGAAACAGGAAGACAACTGAAATGTCTTAGATCTGATAGAGGAGGAGAATTCACTTCTGATAAATTTAACTTATTCTGCAATGGTCATGGTATAAAGAGGCAAGTATCTGCACTGAGAACACCTCAGCAAAATGGGATAGCCAAGAGAAGAAACAAATCAATTGTGGATTGTGCAAGAACCTTGATGATAGAAAAGAGGGTACCTCAAACATTTTGGAGAGAAGCAATCAGCATTGCAATTTACACCCTGAATCGAGTTCAACTAAAGAAAGGAACTATGAAGACACCATATGAGATCTGGTATGACAAGAAACCTAATGTAAGTTACTTTAAAATCTTTGGAAGTAGATGCTATGTTCACAAAGATGACAGAAATGGAAAGTTTGATCAGAAAAGTGAAGAAGGAACATTTCTTGGTTATTCTTCTAGAAGTAAAGCATTTAAATGTCTGATCAAATCATCTAACAAAATAGTGGAAAGTGCAAATGTGAAAATTGATGAATTTGCAGAAAGAAATGATGAAGGAAATTCCAAAGAACCAGAAGATTATGAAGAATTTGTTTATGTTCAACTGAGAAGTCCTACCAAGAAAGCTGCTAAAGAAAATGAAGATAATGTCTAGTTACCGAGTGATGAAGAAGATCATACAGAGCCTACCGAGCCTATATTAGCCAAATATGTCAAAAGACATCATGCATCAAGTCAGATTATAGGAGATAAAGATGATCCAGTGATGACAAGAAACAAACTGAGACAGAACACGTGTCTGATTTCTGAATTTGAACCGAGAATAATGAAAGAGGCATTTAACAATGAAGATTGCGTAAATGCTATGACAGAAGAGATTAATCAAATCAAGAAGAATGACACATGGGCACTGATCCCAAGACCAAAGGACAAAAATGTAATCGGTACTAAGTGGATTTTTAGAAACAAGCTAAATGAAAAAGGTGAGGTCATTCGCAACAAAGCAAGACTAGTTTGCAAAGCTTATGCTCAAGAAGAAGGAATAGATCATGGTGAGAATTTTGCACCTGTGGCTAGACTTGAGGGAGTAAGAACATTGTTGGCATATGTTTCTTTCAAAAATTTCAAGGTTTATCAAATGGATGTTAAATCTGCATTTTTCAATGGTATACTAGAAGAAGAAGTTTTCATTGAACAACCTAAAGGATTTGTTGAAGACATGAGTAAAGATCAGGTATGCAAACTGAACAAAGCCTTATATGGTCTAAAACAAGCACCTAGAGCATGGTATGAAAGACTGCACTCTTATTTAATCAAGATTAGTTTTATAAGGACAAGTGAAAACAACAATATGCACATGAAGAAAGATGAGGACAATGGAATACTGATCTCAGCCATATTTGTTGATGACATTATATTTTGTGGTAATGACTCCTTATGCAAGAACTTTGGAAATGAAATGTGCAAAGAATTTGAGATGTCACTAATCAGTGAGATAAAGTATTTTATAGGTTTATAGATACTACAAATGAAAGATGAGATTTTCATTACTCAATCCAAGTACATAAAGGAAATCTTGAAGAAATTTGGAATGGAGGATTCTAAACCAGTAAGTACTCCTATAACTACTAACTGTAAATTATCAAAGAATGATGAATCTGCATCTGTTGATGAGATACTTTACCGATCTATGATTGGAAAATTACAATATGTTGGGCATAGTAGACCGGATATAGCACATGCAGTAGGTATTGTAGCAAGATTCTCTGCAGATCCCAAAGAAACCCATATGACAACAATCAAGAGAATTTTTAGATACTTGAGAGGCACTAAAGATTATGGCTTAGTATATGAAAAGAGGAATAATTTTGATTTAAAAGTTTATACTGATGCTGATTGGGCAGGCAACATAGATGACAGGAAAAGCACAAGTGGTGGAGCTTTCTTTTTGGGAGAAAGACTAGTAAGTTGGCTAGCAAGAAACAAGGATGTATTTCTCAGTCTACAACAGATGCTGAATATGTTGCTGCAGCATTGAATTGTACCAATATAGCATGGATCAAACAAATGTTGGAAGGTATAAATGAGAAATTTATCGAGCTAGTAACTATATTCTGTGATAATACTAGTGCCATTAACATTTCAAAGAATCCAGTAATGCACTCTAAGACAAAGCATATATCTATAAAGTATCATTATCTCAGAGAAGAAGTTCAAGAGAAGAAAGTTGTGCTGGAATATATCAATTCAAAAGAGCAATTAGAAGATATCTTCACAAAGCCATTGCCAAGGGACACTTTTGAGTATCTCAGAAGCAAGTTAGGGGTCCTACCCCTATCTTCTACTCATTGACCGAGTTCGGTGAAAGCATCAATTCGATGAATCTATAGAATATTATGTGTGGATTGATGCTGATTTATGCACTTTAGAAGGCTTTTCTAAAGGTGTGCAGGAAAAAGTGAATAGAGACAAGTTGATATGACCGAGACTGAGATTTTACACAGTAAGGCAAATCACTTCACAGAGGAAGAAATCATGATTTAGTTCTTTTACTTTTTGGCATTGTTGTCAAAGGGGGAGAAAACTATAAATGGTTGGAAGACCAAATGGTTGACTGAATGGTAAAGCCCTGAATGATGGAAATAATAGAAGACTAATGACAGGGGGAGATTACTGTAACATGGAAAAGACTAAATGCAAGTCAACAACTCAGAAGCCTAATGAAAAAGGGAGAAGACTTCAGAAGATTTTAACAGCTCAAGGATGAATGGAGAAGTCTAACAACAATCTGAATCCGAATCAATTTGAATATCTTGTTGGTATTACCATTTAATTGTTGGTTTTGCCATCAATGCCAAAGGGGGAGATTGTTGGCATTACAGTAAGAAAGATTGTTGATATTCAATAAGGATATTGAGAAGGTTGTTGAAGATTATTGATATAACTAAAGAAGGATGATAACTATCTTTATAACATTATTTTGTCATTGATGTCAAGAAATTGATTATCTGATTCAGTATTATGTTGCCATATCTTGAGAAGATTGATTAGAAGAGAATTAAGATGTCGGTATAAAAGACACAGAAAGAATATGATGAATAAAGAGGAGGAATAAGATATTCAATGGGCAACTATTATCAAGTTAGACAATGATGAGATCATGATGTTTAGATTGTTTTGATATCCTACATATGTTGTTGATTGTAAGGTTATTACTATACTATGTCACCAAGCAAGGAACCTAGTCGGTAAACCCTAAGGTTATCGATATCGGTTAATGAAGGTGAAATATCTACCGAGTAAAGTTTAGTATTTATCGAGTTGCAACCAAGTTATGACAGTGCGCATTGGATGGATAAAAGCATTATTTAATGAAGGACAATGATTAGCTGGAGATGTATAAATGATTGGTATGTTGTGCATGAAGTTTGTTAAGGAACTATGGCAAAGGAAAATCGACAGGAAGATCTATAGCGCAGATTGAACTGCATTAACCTTGTGCAAGTTCCAAGAGAGAACTACAAGTCCTGAGGCAAGGTAAAACATTTTCAGATCGGAAGGATACATTGAATCTGGTCAAGTTTGAAGATCCGATGGCTAAGATTGATCATGGGAAATGTGATCAAGGAGATTTAGCGGTTAGCAATTGTTTATAAATATGGAACTGTTAATAAACAATGTATGCAGGCAAGTGTAAGCACATGAATGCTACATAGTGATTACCAAGCACAAAAGCTTGAAGACCTATTTGAATAATAGAGTAGAGAGCCCAGCAGAGGGACAAGATAAGTCCTACGACTAGATTGTTTTGAGCAAATAAGAATTTGCTTTAGCATTTTAGATGTGAAGTTGCAGATAGATTTTTATTACTGTTATTTTGTAAGTGACAGAAAATCTCTTAACCGAGTGGACTTAACAGTCTTATTTGTAAACCCTCTAGCAACGTAACATTCTAAGTGAGTGTTTGAAATCCTTTAACAAGGTCACTTCTAACAAAGTGAAGATCCTAACGGATCTGAGGGAAATCCCTTAACTAATTCACATCTAGCAATGTGTTTATAATCTTTAACAGGATTTGGTTTTAACCGAGCATACTCTAGAAGAGTATATTTCTTAGTGGGTCCAAAATCACACAGTGTTTTTTCCCTATTTGGGTTTCCACGTTAAATCTGGTGTTATGAGTGTTATGATGATTATGTGTTCATAAGTTTGCATGTTTAGCAGTTTTTGGTTAAGTTGCTGAAGTATAAGTTACCAAGGTTGAATCTGTTGATTTTATGGAAGTTTAAGTTTGTATGATTCACCTCCCCCCTCTCATCTTGATTAGCTATTGGCATTTGTACTTTACATTTAGTATCAGAACTAACAGTACCTAACAAATATGATACACAACGAAAATGTTATGGGCCATACCTGTCAATTGGATTCTATTGGATTGTGGAATTTCTCAAGGTAATTGTAATGGTCTCTACATGTTCTTTTGTATACTCATCCCACACATCTTCTAAATTTTTTAAAATCTCTTCTTCTTCTCCATCTTTTAATCTATCTTATTACTGTTCCACATGTGCATCTTCCTAATTTTCTATTTTTGTCTCAAAGTGCATTGTCTTACTCTTTTCTTTCTCCTTTAGTTATTCTTCAATTGAGTAAGCTATAATCTCCTTAAAAGTCACATCTCTAAAATAAATCATTTTTCGGGTTAGAGGATTCTAAAGCTTATAACCTTTTACATTCTTGTTGTAACCTATGAAGATGTATTTATGATATTTTGGATCTAGTTTATATCACTTCTCTTGAGGCATATGAATAAAATCCTTGTAACCAAATACTTTCTAATCCATAATTCATAAGTAATTTTATTAACAAGATTTGAATGAGGAGATCTATTAATCAAATAACAATTAGTACTTACAACTTCTACCCAAAATCATCTATCAAGATTATCACCACACAATATGCTCCTAGCTCTTTCTATTAAGGTTCAATTCATTGGTTCTACTACCCCATTTTGTTGGGGAGTATAAGCATTAATATTTTATTAAATAATACATGCATGTTTATAAAGCTCATCAAATTTCCTAGAACAATATTCATTCCTATTTTCAGATCTCAACACCCCTATAATCTATTTGTTTCTCAACTAAGACTTTAAATTCCTTTAACTAGTGAAAACCTCAATTCTATATGCGTAAAATAAATCTAGGTTATCTTGAGACGTCATCAATGAAAGTAGCATGATAAAAATATTTTCCAAAAGTGTCAACATCCATTGGTCCAAATGCATATGAATGAATGATCTCTAATGATTACTTAGCTTTATAAGTTCCAATAAAAACATGATCTATTCTATTTTCCAAGCACACAATGTTCATAGAAATTATTTCCACCAATGGAATGATAAAAAATACCATCAACCAATGTTTTATTTAGATTTTTCCTAAGATATTTTTCACTTATATTACCCAATCTATGGTGCCACAACATACATGCATTTTTAGTGCTAGACATATTGGAAAAATTAAAAAAAGTTTAGTTAAGCCTAAACAAATTCTCTACCTAAGATACTATAGTAACCACAAAACTCCCTCTTAGAAAACTACAACCAGATTTCTCAAATGTCACATACATTTTAAAACATTCAACTAGGATACAAAAAGTAAGTTTATCACAAGTCCTGCTATATCTAAAACATTATCAAGGTTTTTTAACCTTCCATCATTGAAACACAAATTTACCTTTTTCCTTACCAACAATATTCTTTTCGCTATTATCACCAAGGAAAAATTCTCCTCCATCATAAGCTCAATATTTGCAAAACCACTCCTTGTGAGGATTTATATGGTAGCAGAAACTTGAATCAATAATACAAATGTCATTAATAATAGTGTTAGGTGAAATAAACAAAGCATTATAATCAACATCACCTGAGGACAATTTTGTCAAGACATCCACATTCTTTTATTTTGTTTGCATTCCTTCTTCACATGCCCTCTCTTACCATAGTTACAATACTTCACTATGCTCTTTCCAATGGTTTTAGAATTTCCTTAAATGACTTATCTTTATTTTTGTCACCTTTACACCCTTTCTCTTTGAACCTTCCTTACACATGTAAGACATCTTGGAAGCCAACATTCGCAATATTTCTTCTCATTTATCTAAGGGATGTGTAGCAATGAGACTATCCATATTTGAATATGAACTGTCACCACTTATGATAATAATTATATATTGTCCCATTATTTAAGCAAAAAACAAAGCAATAAGATACACTTATCCTTATATCTTCTATCTTAGCATCTACTGATGTAATTTGATTTCTTAAAAATTGAGAGCATTTGAATGATCTACAATAGAATCACCATTCTTTATCTTTAAAGAAGACAAATGTATCTTGAGATATGATTTTTTGCACAAACTCTTTGATAGATTTCACCTATCCTCTTCCATAACTTGAATGTAGTAGCCTCTTCTAAACTGTTCAAGAGGACAAAATCCACAAGACATAATCAAATGGTTCCTTATATCTTCTTGTCTACTTTATTCCAATATTTATTAGAAATTGTAGATGGCTTTGTATCTTTTGAAATTGGGAATCACTGATTGTTGGCATGATTGGCATAATAGATGCAGATGGAGAATGATGACTAAATCGGTAAAAGACTATTTGTGATGACATTGTGATGAAGAGATTGAGATTGCATGATGGATGACTTTGATCAGTTTTTTGTGTTGTCATTGATGACAAATAATTTTAATTCATGTCTACTGATATTTACTTATGTTGTATTGTGTCATCTAAATCTTTTTGGTCTACCAGAAAGAGCTTACCGGTAAAGAATTAAGAAACTGGGAAGTAGGACCTTAACCGATAAACGAGGAAATATTTTGATTATATCTGGTGGTTGGTGATGATTGAGGCTTTGTGGTTTTGAATATGGTTTTTTATCATTGTAACATGTATCTGACCGGAACTGCATCATGTTGTGACAATCGAAAGTTGTGTTTATAATTTATGTTGAGTTTTTGCTAGGGTTTAAGGACCGGTAAAGAATTATCTTAACCGGTAATGATTTTTGGTTTGGCGGTGATCTACATCAAGTTCACATGTTGGTGATGATGTGGAAAAACCCACGTGAAGTTTTTGTATTATGTTTTGGCACGATCAAGATATTACGAATATGCAAAGTGCTTAGCGGAATGTGCTAAGGGTTTGACTTTGTATTAGATTGAGTTGTTGTGATGAGTTACGATCACTCAATGATTGATATTGATTTGTAATTGATTTTTATGATCGATATGATGATCTATAATGAGTTGTAAATATTTGTGATGATCTATGTTGTAATTCTTAGGGTTTTGTTGCCAACCTAGTTATAAAAGTTATTTATGTCGACATAGTTGATGTTTGTTGTGTCGGTGATTTTGAGAAGTGTGTGAAGTTGAACCAAAGTGTGAGAAGATTTTCCAGAGTGTTACAGAATTAGAGCTTAATTGGATCTGATCAAGCAAGCAGTTGAGTGCTATACATAGATCATTCATTGTTGTTCCCTAACAATTACAACAGATAAGATCCCTTAACCGAGTAGGTCCTAACAGACCTCACATTGTAAATCCCCTAATAGGGTGACTCAACATCTAAGTTCTAAATCCTCTTACGAGGTTGATCCTAACAGATCAAAGCTCCTAACAAGGTTGAGGTAAATCCCTTAACCGGGTGACTCCTAATAGAGCATCTTTGTAAGCTCTTAATTGGGCTAGGCTCCTAAAAGGGTGCATTCTGAAAGAGTTCAAAATTATTGTGGGTACCAATTCCCACCGTGGTTTTTCCCTATTTGGGTTTCCACGTGAAAATAATGGTGTTCATGTGGTGAATGTTTTTAATGTGATGTTATGCTTTACTTTTAGTTTATGCATGGTTATGAACACAATGTGCAACATTGATATATCAGTTTAGCATATGTTTATCAGCAAATACTGGTACTGGTAAATCACTCTAGTGTTGGTCTATGTTTAATTTAGTGAAATTTTTATGATTCGAAGTTTATGATTTCAAATTATTGTTAATACAGATTCACCCCCCCTTCCCTCTCTCAGTATTAACTAGATCCTCTAAGATTAACAATTGGTATCAGGGCATTGGTCCTCTGTGTACAGAAAGCCTAATAGCTTGAGGGAAAGATCCTATGAAAGATGATGAAGAAGGAGGGTCCCAAGTTTACCAAGGACAACTACCAGATATGGAGTGATTGAATGAAGATCTACATTAAAAGAATGGGTTCACAGTATTGGAATTATGTGGTAACCAAGTATGTTGCTCCTATGACCATCCCCTTGACATTGGATGAACTTAAAGAAATAAAAGAAAACATTCAGGCCCTTGAAGCAATTGTAAGTACTTTGTCTAACTCTGAGAATATAGATGTTCATGGATTAGAGACTGCAAATGAGGTATGGGAGAAATTAAAATTAATTTATGGAAGAGATGAACATGTACAAAGGGCAAAGGAAGAAAGCTTAAGAGGCAAATTTGATGATATGAAAATGGTTGATGGTGAGAACATAGCACAATATGGTCAAAGGATTAGGGAAGTTGTAGGTGGTATAAAGAGTGTCAGAGGTAAGATTGAAGATGATACTCTTGTTAGTAAAATTATTAGAACCTTTTATTGCAATATTCTATCAGAGTTTCTGCTATTCAAGAATTAAGATCTATTTCTAAAGATAAAGTCACTATTGACTCTCTCATTGCAAAGTTAATTGCATTTGAGCTAAACAGTTTTGATAATAGAGTTTATAAACCTTCTGTATATGCTTTTAAGGCTTCTGTAACTGATACATCTATGAGGAAAGGAAAAGACCCTTGTCATAATCATGACTACAGGTCTAGTCATGGCAGTAGCAGAGGTGATGGTGATGAAGAAGATCATTTGATGGAACTGGAGGCATTATTGGCTAAAAGATTCTTTAGAGGTACTGGCAAGTATAAAGGTAAATTACCCTTGAAGTGTTTCTCTTGTAGTAAAATTGGTCACATGGCTATTAACTTCCCTAACACTAATAAGAAAGAGAAGTTTAGGAAATTCAAAGCAAAAAGGCAAGAAACATTATTATGTTGCAATGGATGAAGGTGTGACCGATGATGAATTAGAAGAAGATGACAATGAGGAGATAGTGTTTGTTGTTGTCAAGGAGTATCTGATTAATGAGAAGGCATTGGTGTCTCACATTGATAGCAGTAATGAATGGATAATAGATAGTGGTTGCTCACACCACATGACCGGTGACAAAAGTAAGTTCTTATCCCTTGAAGAGTTTGATGAAGGTGTTGTAAGGTTTGGTAATAACTCTCCCTACATGGTTAAAGGTAAATGATCAATTTAATTAAATGGGAAGAGTAATGCAGATGATGTCTTTTGGGTTGATGGACTAAAACATAACCTCTTGAGTGTTGAACAACTTAATGATAAGGGATATCTACTTGAATTCAAAAGTGGAGTGTGGAGGATTCTTAGAAACAATGGAGAATTGATTTCTATTGGAAAGTAGACTAGAGGTAATCTATTTCATCTGAATACTAATGTGAATGATTTTTTGGTGGCAAAGATTAAAGATAGATGGTTGTGGCACAAGAGATTTTATCATGTGAATCTTGATAATTTGATTAAAGTTAGTAAGTCAAGTATTGTGAGAGGTTTGCCCCATCTTGTGAAACTAGATAATGTGTTATGCAAGGTCTATCAGATGGATAAGATGACCACTGTATCTTTTAAGAGTAAGTCTTTCTCTTCAAAGAATATTCTTGATTTGGTTCATGCTAATCTTTGTGGTCTTATGAGGACTAAGAGCTATTTTGGTGATAAGTATTTTATGATCTTTACTGATGATTTTTCCAAGATGATGTGGGTAACTTTTATGAGAGAAAAGTTTGAGGCATTCAGTAAATTTAAAGCATTTAAAGCTTTAGTTGAGAAAGATACCGAGAAGAATCTAAAATGTTTGAGATTTGACTAGGGAGGTGAATTTACTTCTGATGAGTTTGTAAAGTTCTATGATGAACAAGGAATTAAGAGGCAGATGTCAGCTCCTAGAACTCCACAATAGTGTCATGCCCAACTTTTGGGCACGAACGAATTTTTTTTTTTTTTTTTAAAATACTTAACTAATTAACGACCTACTTAACTAATATAATCAACTAAGTGCGATTATCTTAAATAAAATAATGCAACTTGTTTGGTCGTAACTATATTTGTGTAGAACGGGTAATTAAATTTCATTGGGTACAGGGTTTACTAAGTTATCAACGAGCTAATATCTCTCCCAAAAGGATTAACACTAATCTTCATTAATAACTAATTAGAATCTCAAGTATAACGATTAACCTCAAATTTAACGTTTTAAAAATTTCTCTTTCTTCCTTAACCCACTAGGGTTCTAAGTTTATTTATCCTCGTTATTAAAACACCCTATTAAGGTAAAAACCCCCCCGGAATTTAAAAATACTTTATAAGCTTATACTTAAATGGCCCTCTTGGCCCTACGACTAATATTGCTTATACTTTTCTTTCTTGGTCTAATCCACCAAATATTAAAATCTTTCTATAAAGTTTCTTCTACATATGCCCAATATTTAACAAAAGTATTCAAAACTTAACTTTACATCTAACAATTTTAATTCAAATTAAATATCAATTTAATCCTACTTTATATATATATATATATATATATATATATATATATTTACATAATTATCTATATATTCACTTATAACCTTATATATATGAGTTTATAATTATATATCAAAAGGGAGGGGGAAAAAGTGGTACTTATCTTTCTTTTTTTTTTAAGAAAATAATTCCCCCTTTTTAAAATATACTTCCCTCCACACCCATCTTTTATTTTAAAGGCTTTGGTGTGTTGCCCTAACCCGAAACTAGGGTTAGGGCAAGTTTTAAAGCATCTCTTTTATTTTTTTTATGTGCTGTGTGTGTGTGTTGTGTGCAGGGTGGGTCGGCGGCTACGGGAGGCGGCGCGCAGGGCCGAACCCCGCAGCCGGACCCTCTCCTATCTTTATTTGTCTTTTTTTGAGTTTATTTTATCAGCCGGCGGAGTAGGGCGGAGCGGGGGAAGTTCGCATTACCCCGCGGCGTTTTTATTTTTTTTTCTTTGTTTGAAAACCCGGGGCGTGGAGTGTTTAATTTCTAACGCAGCGTAGAGGGGGAGTAACGGGGAGGCGGAGTGGGGGAAGGGTGCCGGCAACGCGGGCACCGCCGGCTGCGGACGTCGCCGCCCGCAGGCTGCGGCTCCCGCAGTCTGCGGACGTCGCCACCCGCAGTCTGCGGGTGCCGCAGGCTGTGGCCGCCGCCGCCCGAGTGCGCGGCCCCCCCCCGTGGTGTCCTACGCGCATTTCATGGTGTTAAATGTTTTTTTACATGGTGTTAAGCAAGGTTAAAACCCCTTGGAAATTTATCATATGCTTTCTTTTACTGCGATGCAATTTCTTTTGTTTAATCCGGTGCTTAAAGTGTATAATATATACACAGCATGAGTTTTTTTTTTTAATATATATATCTATATATATATATATATACATATATATATATTCATATATATATATATATATATATAGGTTAATAAGTCCCCTTTTTTTTTAAAGGATTAACAGGCATTACATGTCTATTTAAAAGGGCATGAACAGAATGTTTGTATATATATATATATACATATATATATATATATATATATATATACATATATATATATATATACATATATATATATATATATATGTGTGTGTGTGTGTGTATGTTTAAATATTTAGAAAAATGCAGGTGCAACCAGAATTTATAATAGAACATATCTGTTTTAAGTTTGTATATATATAGTTTTTTGAACAGATTTTCAAAATAACACTTACATGCATAAAAGATAAATATATTTAAATTTAAGTATGTATATACATATATGTATATATATATATATATTTATATATATATATATGTATATATATAAACTATTATTTACCACTCACCTAAGCAAATTTATGAGGCCTTTACACTGCATGCTAAACCATAACTTAATAGGTATATTTTTTTTTGTTGCCAAATAAAATAAAACTAGATGCAAGTCTCTTTTTTTTTTAATGAAGAAATAGACTATCTAGCAAAGGATTCATTTCAGCTGGAATGGAAAAATAATGCAGATTCAATTACATTTGTAGCAAACTATTTAACTTAGAGAAATATGGAGTGACAACTATATATATATATATATATATATATTTTATGAAAAACATGAAGATTTAATGCAACTAACACATTTCTTTCTCTTTTTGCAAGACTACCAAAGTAGGGAAAAATACTATGTATTTCATTAACAGATGTAGATACAAATGAGCATGGTTACAAAATAAACATGAATACAAATGGGTTGAAATCCCAACAATGTTTTTCTCTACATAGTAACTTGAAAATAATACAACTCTTTCTCTTTCTTGAAAGTAAATACTACAAATGCTCACATTCTCCTTTTAGACACTACAACATTGAATCTTTCCATTTCTCTTTTTATTTTAAAAAAACATTTTTCTGCTACACAAACAGCATCATAGTTCTTTAATCCTTCTTTTCCCATCCCATGCAACCTGCAAACAAACACATCTTTGACCATGGAGAGCTCACCTCCCAGCCTAGGCTTACTAGAAGCCACCCCCGAGCTTGGAGAACCAAGCACTAGACGGGTTACAAACAAGCAAACTCTACAACAACATAGGAAGACACTCAACATACAAGTTTCCCTTCCCAAGCTACACTTTCACCACATTCATGGTGACTCTTCCATGGGTGGAAGTGGACCAAGTACCAATGGGGAGATTTGCAAACCAAAAACAATACAAGCCACCTCATGGCAATACAAATGCAACAAAATACTTCCACAATCCTTATGCCCCCCAAAAAGGCTCAAGGCCATATTTACTCC
The DNA here is from genome assembly GCF_030272615.1 of Cryptomeria japonica. NCBI lineage: Eukaryota > Viridiplantae > Streptophyta > Pinopsida > Cupressales > Cupressaceae > Cryptomeria > Cryptomeria japonica. Next base: position 592,051,851 of record NC_081415.1, on the reverse strand, counting down.
CCGTATGACCCCCAAATGCATACACGAGGCTATGCAACAAGGGTCACAAAGGACAACCTTGAGATCACTCTCCATAAGGAGAGCCTCTCACCCATGGCTGTCATACTCCTTCCACCCCAAGATCATCCTACCCTCCCAAGAGTAGGAGATCTTGGACACTCCCAAAACAACAAGAACACAAAACAAAACACATAGAAAGGAAAACTACACATTCTTTTCTTCCACAAAAACTTCATAAAACACTTTCTTTACAAGCATCTCTTTTCTTCAACAAAACAACATAACTAACACATACAACATAAACAAGAGGAGATAAGAAGAAACCAACCTTATCCTGCCAATAGGTTTGCTAAAATTAGTTGGGGATGAGCTACCCAATTCCACACTAACTTTCTCCAAATTCCACCAAAAGTGCTATTCTCCTACTAACTTTTCAAATCAAGCATAATCTCCAAGAATGGAGAGTGGGTGATTACTCACTAAGTCTCCAATTCTTGCCTAAGAAGGCCTCTCACACACTTCCCAACCCCTTGGGTGAGGCGTGAGTTCCCATTGGTTGCCCTTCCCAAACTCTTACACATTACCAAAATTGGAAAGGGAAAAGGTGGAAGAAGATGGGGAAGAGAGTTTGACATCAAAAGAGAAGGTTGTCTATCCTAGGAGGAACCTTCTAAGTTGAATTTTCGTTCATCTTGGAAACACCACTTTTTGAAGTGACTAAATAGTCACATGGGAGAAGCCACATGTTTCAAAATACCCCTAACCCATAGGTATACCCTTTGGACCTTTGGAAAAGCCTAAAAACTTACCCTAGGAGTCCATTAAACCCTTTGGAAACCCAACTGAAGTTTACCTACGGGTCAAACTTAAGTTGACCACTCCCAAGACTCCCTACCCAAGGCAAATTTGGGACCACACTCATGTTTTTGAATGGCTTTGGTAGAAACAAAACTCCCTCCAAGAGACAAGTCAAAATCAATGACACTAATCAGAACATGTGTCAAGTGACACAATAAAAATACAATATAAAAATCACACATGGAATTTGTCTCTTGTAGGATTACACATATACATATAAATTAATTTTAACACTCAAGCATTATACACTTCACAAATAAAATACATTACAATGGGGTGTTGTCTCTCCAAATAGACAACTCCCGGCTTAACAAACGCACATTGGCCTAGGCTTGGTTCTCCATATAAATTCCATGGTCACATGGATAATTTTCCTGCGCATCTCAATTAACACATTAGTAATTCCAAATCATCACAATTATACATAATCAAATACATGGATTTCATTACACATCAAACACTCATTCATTAGGCAACAATAATTCAATATCTCATTTGTTTCAATTTCAATTTCACATAATCAATTAACATAATTTCCCAAAATTGAACCATTCATAAATAAGCATCATTTTTCTATCATCAAAATGAAGTCCTGCAAATTTCCAATAATGACATTCACCATCATAATGTAATTCTATTCTAGTAACATATCTAAAGTTTCATAATCATCATGCATGAAATAAAGCATCAACATATGTCCGTGTGATCCAAATCATGGAATCATATAAGTTCTAAGTCCATAAAGCATAAAATAAAGCATCCATAATAGTCTCAATTATGCAAATAACTGAAAATGTCAAACTGAATCGGGGTAGGGCCTCACAAATAGGATGGGATAGTAGAGAGAATGAATAGAACAATTATTGAAGCTACTAGAACCATGATGATTCAAGGTGAAGTACCGAAGATGTTTTGGAGAGAAGCAGTTAGCACTGTTGTTTATACTTTGAACCGGGTACTTGTCAAAAAGGGTAAAAACAAAACACTGTATGAATTATGGCATGGAAAGATTCCTAGTGTAAGTTATATCAAAAACTTTGGGAGTAAATGTTTTATTAAGAGAGATGATTACACTAAAAAGTTTGATGCTAAGTGTGATGAAGGTGTTTTTCTTGGTTACTCTACAAAGAGTAAGGCATTTAAATGTTATAACAAGAGAAATAAGAAGATCATTGAGAGTGCTAATGTGAAGATAGATGAACTCTCTAAGGAATCTAGTGAGACCAACAAATCTGAGCCTGAGAATGATGCAGAAAGACTTGTGTTTATAGAACTAGAGGTGCAGAAGGATGATGAGGAAAATATTGCTCAACCGGTAAATGCAGAGAGCGATGAAGAAGATGAAGAACATGAAGCAGGAAGCACAACACCAAAATCGGTTATTCCAAGGTGTCAGGCTAAATCACTCTGAAGAACCAATAATTGGAGATAAAAATGCTAGTGTGCATACAAGGAGGAAAATCAAAGAAAATTCCAGTCTAATTTCTTCTATTGACCCTAAAATAGTAAGGGAGGTATTAAGGAATGATGAATGGGTTAATGCAATGAATGAGGAATTGGATCAGATAGAGAAGAACAAAACATGGACACTTGTTCCTAGACCAGAAGACAAGAATGTGATTGGCACTATATGGGTCTTTAGAAACAAGTTAAATGAAGAAGGCAAGGTTGTGAGAAATAAAGAAAGGTTGGTTTGCAAAGGCTATGCACAAGAAGAAAGAGAATATTATGGTGAAATCTTTGCACTGATGGCGAGATTGGAAGGAGTATGAATGTTACTTGCTTATGTTGCATTTAAAGGATTTAAAGTCTATCAGATGGATGTTGAATCAACTTTTCTTAATGGCATCCTTGAGGAAGAAGTGTACATAGAAAAACCAGATGGATTTGCTTTGTCTAAGGATAAAGATATGGTTTGCAAATTAAATAAGGCACTGTATGGATTGAAGCAGGCACCGAGAGCATGGTTTGAAATATTGCATGCACACCTAATTAAGATAGGATTCCAGCATACTAGTGAGGACAATAACATATATCTACAGACTGATGGAGACAAAGTATTGATAACTGAAGTATTTGTGGATGACATAATTTTTGTGGTAATGATGATTTATGCATGGATTTTTCTGAGGAGATGAAGAAAGAATTTGAGATGTCTCTTATTGGTGAAATTAAATTTTTTATTGGGTTGCAAGTCCAACAATTGGATGGTGAAATATTTATCTATCAGAGTAAGTATGTTAAACAAGTCTTGAAAACATTTGGCATGGAGGATTATAAACCAGTTGGTACTCTGATGGTGACAGGCTGCAAGTTGTATAAACAAGATGATTCACCATCTATTGATGAGAAATAATGCAGGTCTATGATTGGTAAGTTGCATTATGTTGTTCATAGCAAACCTGATATTGCACATGTTGTTGGATTGGTTGCTAGATTTCAAAAGGATCTCAAAGAGACTCACTTGGTAGCGGTGAAAAGGATATTCTCATACCTAAAAGGCACGGTAGATTATGGCTTATGGTATCCTTATAAAGGAGATTTTTCTTCGAATGTGTTTACTGATGTTGATTGGGCAGGCAATGTTGATGACCAGAAAAGCACTACCGGTGGAGCTTTTCTTCTTGGAGGCATATTGGTTGCTTGGACAAGTAAGAAGCAAACTTGTGTTTCTCAGTCAACAACAGAGGTAGAGTATGTTGCTATATCAATGAATTGCACGCAGACAATCTGGATGAGACATGTTCTTGAAGGATTCAAATTTGATATGTCTGAACTGGTAACTATTTTTTGTGACAATACTAGTGCAATTAATATTTCAAAAAATCTTGTGTTACATGCAAGAACAAAGCACATAGAATTGAAATATCATTTTCTAAGGGAAAGAGTACAAGAAAAACAAGTCAGAATGAAGTATGTGACAAGCACAGAGCAACTAGTAGATATTTTCACTAAACCATTGTTGAAGACAAACTTTGAGTATCTCAGAGGTAAATTAGGGGTCAAACCCCTACATAAGAAGAACTAGGATGCAGGAGATGTATCAATCCAATGGGCTTAATGACTATTTTTCACTTTGGATTGATGAGATGCAGGCTACTCCGTAGGGGGGGCAACTTAGATGAGTTTGCATACATGTTGAAGACAACAACAACAGATTTGATGAACGATGATGCTTATGCACCTTTTGCATTATTGTTAAAGGGGGAGAAGAAATATGACCAGTCATGGCAGAATAAATATGATCATTCATGGGAGAAGGAATGAAGATAAAGTGTAACTGGTAGATGAGGTGCAACGGAGAAGAGAAGAGTTGCAAAGAAGGTCTAGAACATAGCAGAGTAGTATGAGTTGAGTACGTTGATGTTTAGTGTTGTCATCAATGCCAAAGGGGGAGATTGTTGGCATGATTGGCATAATTGATGCAAATGGAGAATGATGACTAAACCAATAAAAGACTGTTTGTGATGACATTGTGATGAAGAGATTGAGATTGCATGATGGATGACTTTGATCAGTTATTTGTGTTGTCATTGATGGAAACTAATTTTTATTCATGTCTACTGATATTTACTTATGTTGTATTGTGTCATCTAAATCTTTTTGGTCTACCAGAAAGAGCGTACCTGTAAAGAATTAAGAAACTAGGAAGTAGGACCTTAACTGGTAAACGAGGAAATATTTTGATTATATCTGGCGGTTGGTGATGATTGAGGATTTGTGGTTTTGAATGTGAGTTTTTATCATTGTAACATGTATCTGACCGAAACTACATCATGTTGTGACAACCAAAATTTATGTTTATAATTTATGTTGAGTTTTTGTTAGGGTTTAAGGACGGGTAAATAATTCTCTTAACCAGTAATGATTTTTGGTTTGGTAGTGATCTACATCAAGTTCACATGTTCATGATGACATGGCACAACCTGCGTGAAGTGTTCAAATTATGTTTTGGCACGATCAAGATGGAATTTCTTGGGAATATACAAAGTGCTTAGTGGAATGTGCTAAGGGTTTGACTTTGTATCAGATCGATTTGTTGTGATGAGTTACGATCACTCAATGGTTGATATTGATTTGTAATTGATTGATATGATCCATATGATGATCTGTAATGAGTTGTAAAGGTCTGTGATGATCTATGTTGTAAGTCTTAGGGTTTTGTTTCTGACCTAGTTGTAAAAGTTATTTATGTTAGTATAGTTGATGTTTGTTGTGTTGATGATTTTGAGAAGTGTGTGAAGCTGAACTAGAGTGTGAGAAGATCTGCCAGAGTGTTGCAGACTTAGAGCTTAGTTGGATCTGATCAACCAAGCAATTGAGTTCTATACACAGATCATTCACTGTTATTCCCTAACAGTTGTAGCAGATAAAATCCCTTAACTGGGTAGGTCTTAACAAGCCTCACATTGTAAATCCCCTAACAGGGTGACTCAACATCTGAGTTCTAAATCCTCTTGCGAGGTTGATCCTACCAGATCAAATCTCCTAATAGGGATGAGATAAATCCCTTAATCGGGTGACTCCTAACATGGTCTGCTCCTAACAGGGCATCTTTGTAAGCTCTTAACTGGGCTAGGCTCCTAACAGGGTGCATTCCAAAAGAGTGCAAAATTCTTATGGGTACTAATTCCCACCATGGTTTTTCCCTATTTGGGTTTCCACGTGAAAATCATGGTGTTCATGTGGTGAATATTTTTGGTGTGATGCTATGCTTTACTTTCAGTTTATGCATGGTTATGAACACTTAATGTGCAACATTGATATATCAGTTTAGCAGATGTTTATCAGCAGTTACCAGTATTGGTAAATGACTCTATTGTTGGTCTATGTTTAATTTGGTGAAAGTTTTATGAGTCTAAGTTTCTGATTTCAAATTATTGTTAATACTGATTCACCCCCCCCCCCTCTTAGTATTAATTGAACTCTCTAAGATTAACACTGGTGTCTTTCTTTAAGGAGATCATCTTTAATTTTTACATATCATACCTATAACCATTGAACTTTCAAATATTTTGAGAAGAGGTAGAGGCCATGCTATACAATCTTCTTCTCTTCTTCATAAATTTATAAAATCAACAATTTAAAAGCTTCTGCTATAGTAAAAAAAACTTTGAAACTTAAGAAAAAGGTGTCAATGTCCTAATAGAACCATTAGCTCTGATATCAAATGTTGGAAATGCAAAGTGAAACTAAAGTTCTTAAAAACTTTATATGTGATTACAAATGTTAAAATTAGATTAGCCAATAGAATATTATGTAATTGCACATTTAATGTGAATCAAAATAACAATTAAATTTGATTAATTTAGATTTTATTTTTTTTCAATAAAAGTGGATTATTCCACTAAACTTTTTTATTAATATTTTTTATTTTTTACACAGGATTCAAAGAGCATACGAGAGGAAAGAACCTTGGGAAGAAAACCTCCTGTCACAGCTCATAAAATAAACCTATAGTATCTAACAGATCAATTTATACACCCCACCCAAAACCACATACAAAATGTGGTCACAACACATATAATAACAGTTTTGCATAGAGCCCATATGACAATTTGCCAAAAAAACCCATCGGATAATTTTCAAATGTAGACTCCATAGCTGCTATTAATGGAAGAAGACAAAATTTTCTAAAGCCCTGTGCCAAATCTCATGAGCCAAAAACCTTCTTGCCAAAAAAGAAAGTATCAAAAAACCTTTGGAAAAACACTATTATATCAAATACCATGGCCTCGAACTCTTCTCCAGACAACGAACATGAATACTTGAAATGAAAGGGGAAAGCGTGAATAATTATCATCATAAAATTTTACATCAACGTTACTCAAGAAAATCATATGACTATTGTTGCAAACCTTCCCATACCCTAGAAGGAATTTCCTCAAAACCCACCTCTCACTAATTAGCATTGCTATCAATGGCTAAATTTGCCAAATAATCTGCAATCTTATTAACTTCTCTGTAACAATGGGATACCAAGAAAGATTCAAACAATTCTAATTTTTGTAAAATGGGATCAAGTATATACTGCAAATTCCAACAATTTGATTTCTTTTTCATAACACATTGATTAATCACCATAGAATCACCTTCAATTATTAAGTCTTTAATTCCCAAAGAGATTGCCATATCCAATCCAAAAGACAAAGCATGAAATTCCGCATAATTGTTAGTTTTAAAACCAATAGCATGACACTTAGCTCGAATAAAATTTGCATTGTGATCATAAATTACCATGCCTACCCCAGCCGACCCAGGGTTACCACGAGAGGCCCCATCAAAATTCAGTTTAAAGTGCCCCTGCGGAGGAGTTTTCCATCTAGCAGAGCATCTCTTACCTATTGCATCATTCTTTTTTAAAATTGAACCATGAGAGGATAAAACTGACAGCAACTTCCAAACTCTAGTAACTCTACTATCCCAGTGCGAAAAAGAAGTAAGATTTTCCAAATTCTTATAAATAAATGACAAAGCAACCTCAGAGATTGAAGACTCAATTTTTAATAGAACCTCAGACACAGGAGACCTTGTTTTTTTAAATATCCTGTTGTTTCTCTCTAGCCAAACATTCCAAATCACAATAGATGGAGATATGATCCAAAGGCATGCATAAAAAGGTGAGGCAAACATAAAGGGCCAAGATCTAAAATGGGAAATGAGATCCTTACCAATTACAAAGGCTATATTTAACTTCTCAAACAACCACTACCAACATTCATAAGCATAATCACAATGTAGGAACAGGTGTGAAGAAGATTCCAAATTTTTGTTACAAAGGACACAAGGGAAAACAACAATAATACCAAGCTTGTCTAGTCTCATACCTGTAAGGACTTTGTCCTGAACTGCCAACCAAGCAAAGGCTCCAGCTTTGGGAAGACAAGCCGAATGCCAAAACAACTTATAAGGCCAAGAAGATAAATATTTAGCAACCATAAGAGAGTTGTAACCATCTTTAACAGTGTACTTACCAGAAATATTCTTTGTCCAAATAAGTTCATCCTTAGAATCAGAAAGAAATACAGTTCTACCCCCCAAAATCTTTTCAAAATCTAATTTCATACTTTGATCAACATCTAAGAAATCAATCGACTTCCATCTAGCTAGCTTAAGGGGTCCACTAGTCACAATTTCAAAATAATCTGCTACAAAAACACCCCAAAGGGAGGAAAGAACAGTGATCAGAGGAGACCAATCCCTAATATTCACTAAAGGTGTGTGTCCATTCCATACTTCATCCTAGAATCTAACCTTTCTACCATTATGAACAATCCATGAGAGATGAGGCAAAATAACTGATCTACATTTACAAAGGAAATTCCAAATAGCAGAACCCGAAGGCAAATTTGAGACTTTAAAAATGTACTCTCTTGGTCCATTATTTAAATATTTGGCAAACATAATCTGTGCCCATAAGGAGCTAGGCTTGTCATATAATTTCCAAACCAACTTAGCACCTAAGGCTAAATTTTGATTCTCTAGACTCCGAATTCCTATTCCGCCAAGTTCTTTAGGCAAACACACCTTATCCCATGCAACTAAAGGGAGTTTCTTCTTGCCATCTTTATTATTGTTCCAAAGAAAATCTCTAAGAGTATACTGTAAACTAACAATGGCTGCTTTTGGAGACTTCAAAACAGACATGAGATATATGGGAACAACATTCAAAACAGACTTGATGAGAACAATTTTACTCGCCAAAGTTAACCATCTATGATTCCATGAGAGAATTCTTTTAGAAATGATCGAAATAATCTTATCCCAAAAACCAATCTTATCATGTTTAACAAAGAAAGGAATCCCAAGGTAAGTACATGGAAGATTTCCAGTCTCAAATCCCCAAAAGGATTGCAACCTATGTTGAACCAGTTGTGATGTATTAAGGAAAAAAATCTTTGATTTATCACCATTCACTTTCTGACCAGAAAATGATGCATAATTTTGTATTCTTCCTTTAATCACTTTTGCCTCAACCAACGAAGCATGTCCAAATAATAGAGTATCATCTGCAAAGAGACAATGAGAAATACTTTGGGGAATATTTTGAATCCTTATACCTTTCCAAAGCCCCCCCACTTTAGTAGCCCTAATAGCCCAACTAAAGGTTTCAGCTAGGAGAATAAACAAAAAGGGAGAAAGGGGATCTCCCTATCTCAAACCCCTAGAGGAAGTAAAAAAAACCACAAGGAGAACCATTAATTAAAACCAAGAATCTTGCAAAAGAAATACATGCACGAGTCCATTTGACCCAGGCCTTGGAAAAACCTAACTTCTCAAGAACAACACATAAAGCCCCCCACTCTACTCTATCATAAGCCTTCATCATGTCTAGTTTAAGTATCATGGTCGGGGTTCTTTGGGTGGAAATAGAATGCAACACCTCATGTGCTAAAATTGTACCCTCTGTCGTCTCCCTTCCGGGAACAAAACCACCTTGCTCCAATGAAATGATCCTAGGTAGAATTTTTGCCAACCTAAGGGAAATTGCCTATGTAAATATCTTATACAAAGTGTTACATAAAGCAATGGGGCAGAAGTTAGCAAAAGTCTTAGTATCTTCTTTTTTAGGAATAATTGCAATCATTGTAGTATTAAGTTCTTTTAAAATGGACCTATTTCTCCTAGATTCCTTGAGAGCCAATAAAACATCATTTCCCACAAAATCCCAACATTTCTGAAAAAATAAAGAAGTAAAACCATCTAGTCCAGGGGATTTATCCAGATGCATGGCAAAGACAGCACTCTTAACTTCTTCTAAGGAAAAGGGAGACATCAACATCTTATTGTCTTCCAAAGATACTAAAGGGGGAATATTAGATATAATATCATTGCTGAAATTTCCATTTTCCGAAGATAATAATGACTTAAAAAACCTAACTGCCTCTGAAGCAATGTCCTCTGGGTCTATCAATAAATTCCCATTCTGACACTGAATACAAGATATCCTATTCTTACATCTTTTAATCTTAGTTGAAGAATGAAAAAATTTTGTGTTCCTGTCACCATCTGAAAGCCATAACTCTCTAGATTTCTATCTCCAATAGATTTCCTCTCTAGCTAACACCTCCTCAAGCTATAATTTTAGTGACTTCAATTAATCAAAAACTTGTAGCACCATACCATGTTGAAGCACATGAGTATTAAAACACTCAATCGTATCTTGAATCCTTTGTTTCTCCTGAAAAATGTTCTTAAAATGCAAGATGTTCCATTCCCTAATATTCAATTTCAAATAACTTAACTTCTTAGCAATCTGAAACATACGGGACCCAGAACAAAAAGGAGCAAAATTCCACCATTTCATAAGCAGAGGCAAAAAGGAAGAATCCCTAAACCACATGGGCTCAAATTTAAATGGAGATTTAAAAGAAGCCCTATCCTCAATAACTGAAAGGGAAATTGGAAAATGATCAAAACCTGAGACCAGTAGAATAGAGGAAAATATTTCAAAATTTGAATCAATCCAATTCTCAGATAACAAAAACTGATCTAATCTCTCAGCAATCGAAGAAAAATCCCTTCTCATGTTTGTCTATGTGAAAACCCCATTCTGAGACTTATAATCAAAAAGGCTTATATCATAAATGAAATCCCCAAAGTCATCCATAATCCTTTTATTAGGGAAAACACCTCCTCTTTTCTCATCTAAATTAGTGATAGCATTAAAATCACCCCCGAAGATAATAAAGGGACCATGTTTTAAGGGAGAAGAAATCCTCTTTAATTCACCCCATAACTTACTCTTCCCTTGAATTCTTGACGGAGCATAAATGTTAAAAAGCTAGAATTTAACCTTCGAAATCTTGCTTATAACTAAAGACAACATCCAATTTGTAGCAGATGCCACTAACTTTACCTCAATATTATAATTATTCCAAAGCAGTGCCAAACCTCCTGAAGCACCACAAGCCGGCGAAGAAAGAAAATTCCACCTTCTCCAAGATGAAAAAACCAAATCAGCAGACTCCTTTGACAACTTTGTTTCTTGCAACATAAAAATATCACACTTAATTAAGTCCATTTGGGACCTAATTAAGCATCTCTTGTTAGGGGCATTTAAGCCCCTAACATTCCAATAAATAATTCTCATTGTCCTCGAGGGGAGGTCGAAGCTCCCCTCTCCCCATTAATCAGAGAATTTTTGCTTTCCCCAAAGCAACCGTGCAAATTACGTTTCATAGCCCCTGATCTTGTCACAGGTGGACTAGTCATGAATCTCTTACTCCTCTTTATTTTTACACTTATAGGAGTTAGGCATGTTTTCTTAGGCCTACCAAGAGAGACCGAATGCCTCCCTTACCCACCAGCAGGAGAAAGGGACAAAGTCTTTTGAATTCCAGCATCAATTTCCATTTGAGTCTTAAGATTATTTAGAGGCCTACCTCTCCTAGGAGAAACCACCGAAGGTGAAAAAGCTAGAGTTGATTGGACAATTGGTAAACTCTTGCATGACTTTGGAGAAGCCAGGATAAATGGATTATCTTCAAAACCCAACTCTGTTGTAGCCAAACCCGCAAAAGGATTAGCAGATACAGAAATTGGAAGGGTTGAGTTTATACCCCCCAAATCATTCTCTATTGAACAAAAAACTCTATCAGTAATACCCTCGTCCATTTGATGTGCATGATTGTTAAAAATATCATGTACTTGCTGAACCAGATTCTCGTCTGGCATAATAACAAGGACAACCTCTGATGGATTACTATTCCCTAAGGAAGATTCATTAGCCATATTAATTTCAACATTCAAAGGGGAATTATTAGACACCAAATTCTTAATTTCTTGAACTAAAGAAGCATCATTAGGAAAACCTATGGCAGGTACCTGTTTAATAGTTTCCATATCAACCACTGCATTTTTATCTAAATTTAAATTCTTTGAAGAATCCAAAACCTCCTTTTGAGTGCATGAAGACAAATTGTCACCCTTACCCTTTGTGTGATTATTTGGCATCTTAGGGCAATCTATCATCAATGGGTGATCTACTCCATTCTTCGGGGGATTACCATCCACCATATCCCCGTTATTAGAAAATGTCTTCAGTAAAGACGGAAGTGAGACTGAACCCGAAGTGTGATCATTTGGTTGCCTAGAACTACGACACAATGGATTATTTTCAAGATTAATGTGACCCGTTGCTACCAATTTATGCGAAGAGACATTTCCACATCCTTCAATCGAAGGTCCCACCGATAAACTATCTTTATTAAGGGATTTAGGGACAGAGTCAACAACCTGCTTGTTTTTCTTAAAATCCACAAGTAAAGGAGCATCCAAAAGTAAAGGAGACTTAAGAAGCTCCGTATCTAATTTCTCAATTGACTGGTGCCAAATACCATCACGAGACTTGATATTACAAGTACTGGGGCAAACATTGTTAGGGTTAATAAGAACACAAATTTTTACCAGAACCTCCCCCTCCACAAAGTCCATTTTAGATGTTAAAAAAGTTCCAATAGTATTTCCAATTTTCTCAAGAACATCTGGATCCATAAATTCAAAAGGAATTTTAGGTAAACCAAACCAAAAAGGAATAAGTTTTGAACTAGACCAAGAAGGAACAAAAAAAGGTTTCCAAGCCGCAATTGAAATTATATGTTTTATCATTGTGCTTCTTTAATTTATTCATTTGATGATTGATATTTTTCTTATAATTTGATATTTTTCATTTTAATTATTTAAATATTTGTGGTGAACTATAATATTTTTTTTTTAATTTATTTTTAGATAAGATATAATATCTTATTTTTAATTTATTTTGTAATAAGATAAAATATCTTCTTTTTTTTAAAGAAAGGTGGCAAGCCACATATATATTAATATAATAATAGGATAAAAATCTGGTTCGATGAGCATACCGACAGGAAAGAACCAGAAAAATAAAACCTCCAGTTATAGCTACAATTTCAAATGAAATCCCCTAAAAACTAACGCTAACCTAGAGAAACTAAATTAGTGAAATGATAGAAATGTCATTTTACAAGACCAAAATACCAATTTTTCCAATTGGATGTAGGACAACATAACTGACTCGATCTCGTTACATTCCAAAAATATTAACTTGGGATAGTTAATATTGCACATAGGCTTATAATATCACATCTTGGCCATCCTCAACAATTTTGAAAATGGAGAGCCATCCGACGTCCATAATTATGCCCATCAAAACAAGTAACATAATTTACCCTTTGCTTTACTCATCCATTGGTTGGACGTTTTCATCTTGATGTTCTTACACCATGTCCCTGTCGATTGTAGGTGGAATTTGATTTATTAATCTATTTGATTTCTTTAATTTATCTTTGTGATTTGTTATTTAATTTTGTTGAAATTGTTTGAAATTTTTTTATAATATGTCAAATTTTCAACTTAATTTTATCTAATTTTTATAATTAAGATAAAATTTGAATCAAAATAATAATTTAATTAATTCAATGTGATTTTTTAATTTATCTTTATGATGATTTATTCATTTAAACCTTGATTTTTTTTAATGATTTGATTTTTTAGTTCGATTAATATCTATTTTTTCATCCATTTGAATTTTTTTGTGATTTGATATTTTTTAGTTTGATTTTTTAAATCTTTGTGATTTAAAGGATATAATATTTGTTTTTTCATCTGTTTGATCACATGATTAAGATATTTAGATGAATTGCAATAAGAATCTTTGTGATCCATTGTGATTCTTGTGATTCATCATGATTCTTTGTGATTCTTGAATTCATCTTTGTGATGATTTATCCATTTGATGATTCATTGTGATTATGTTTTGTGATTCTCGATCTTTGATTATTCATTATGATTCTTTTTTATTTTGAATTCATCTTTGTGACAATTTAAAGAATCTAATATTTGTGATTAAAATCCAATATCTATTGTTTTGATCCATTTGATCATATAATTAAGATATATAGATGAACCACAATAATAATCATATTTAGATGAATTACAATGATGAATCTCAATAGCAATTTTTATTATTCATTACAATTCTTGAATTAATATTTGTGATGAAAATCCATTATTTATTTTTTTCATGCATTTTCTATTAACATCTATTATCTAATTTTTTCATCCATTTGTGAATAATATTAAGATATTTGGAGGCAAATGGGGATGACCCTTTGATGAAATGGTGGGGCTTCTTGCCTGTAGTGCCTGCAACCTAGGTTCAAATGCCCAAGTTCATCTCTTCCATGTAAACAATGGATCATGCTATACCATGGGGAGAACCTTGGAGAAATAGTGGGGCTTCTTGCCTATAGAGCCTACATCCATGGTTCAAACCATAAAATTTAGGAGATGAGCCTTTGGTGAAATGGTGGGGCTTCTTGTTGATGGTATGATGAATAAACAAGGATCAGGTAAATGACTAAGAGGGGGGGTGAATCAGTAGATAGATAACTGACATAAACTTTTCACCAAACAAAAACAACCTCTCAAGTCAAACTCAGAACTGACAAATTGCAATATCACTTCAAGTAAATCGGTTGATTGTCATATCAAAATAATAGTAAAACAACTCTGAAACTCTCAAAACCTTTTAACCAAAACATACAAATACTTTACTAACAAAAGTAAAATCTCATTTCAGATTGTTGTCGGTCATCATATCATATCTAAGTGGATTTAGCAGTTAAGCAAATTAACCATATCAAACATAACCACAAAAACATTCACCACTTGACACAATTATTTTGACGTGGAAACCCAAATGGGAAAAACCACGGTGGGGATGAATACCCACAAGTATTCTGAACTCTTCTGAAGTTTGCCCTCTTAGGAGCAAAGTCTGTTAAAGCTTTACAATAAGTCTTGTTAAGAACAGATCCTGTTAGGGACCTTTTAGTTAAGGGATTGACTATAATGCCCTATTAGAAGCAATACCCTAACATTAGAAGCAATACCCTGTTAGGATTAACCTCGGTAGAGGATTTGAAATCCAATCTAATGGATCACCTGCTTAGAGGATTTATATAACACTAAGCTTGTTAGAGCTTACTCGGTTAAGGGATTTGACTGTTGTAATTGTTAGAGAACAACAAGGGTTTGTTGATCTATTTGAATAGAACTACACTTGCTTGTTCAGATCCTTTTCATGATCATATCTTCCTTTACACATACTACAGATACACCATCTGGTTCAGCAACGAATCACTCTTACATTCAACCAAAATTGCCAACACTACAACAAAATAACTCATCGACCTTATAATAAAACAATGGGTCAGTAACACATCACAAACCTAATTATCTCATAGAGATTACAAACAAATCAGTTCAAGTATGACTGTTGGATTACATAGTAATAATTGCACATCATTCAAGACAACCTCGACTGCTCCTTGATCACCACTTTATCAAACTCTGTAACTCATCACGTGGTTTCCATTACATGCAATGAACTTTCTCATTCCCCAAGATAAAAACCATTCTCTATGCGCCAAAAACCATTTGAAACTTCATCTCATACAACATGCATAGTGACATAATCATTACCGCTCATCATTTGATCATAAAGTAATACAACCGATTCACCAAACTTCATCGGTTAGGGTTTAGCCTATCAACAGGTAGGGTTTACCAGTTGATCTTACTTCTTCTCTAGTAATACCATTTTCCTTCACAAGCTCACTTACTAGTGACAATTCCCTTCACTAGCTCTTCCTACCAGTTACAAAACAACATTAATACAACATCATTACCGGTTATAATTGACATCAATGACAACATAATAGTTCATCAATGCAATCTTCATGCAAATACCAACACTTGCATGTAGTTCCTACAACCTAGGTTCAAACCCCATGGGTTCATCTCTATCGTGTAAACAATGGAGCATGCTTTACCATGGGGAGAACCTTGGGGAAATGGTGGGCTTCTTGCCTATAGAGCCTACATCCATGGTTCAAACCATAAAATTTTGGCCTGTTCATGGGCAAGTTAAGGTTAATCTTATAGATGCTAGGGTTTCAGATTGTGTATGGACTAAACCAGAGAAAGGGTGGATAAAAATTAATTTTGATGGAGCTTAAAAAGGTAATCTAGGTATATGAGGGGCAGGATGTGTTTCTTGCAATGATGATGGTCATATTCTATTTAAAGGTGTCCAACGTCTACAAGATGGAACAAACAATGAAGAGGAAGCGTAAAGAGCTTTACTTGCGATATAATTGGCAAGGAATATGAAGGCTCTGAAGATCCATTTAG
This sequence comes from Cryptomeria japonica, assembly GCF_030272615.1. Classification (NCBI taxonomy): domain Eukaryota; kingdom Viridiplantae; phylum Streptophyta; class Pinopsida; order Cupressales; family Cupressaceae; genus Cryptomeria; species Cryptomeria japonica. The sequence goes on along the minus strand of NC_081415.1, from coordinate 592,035,777 downwards.
AAGGATATTCTCAAGTAGTTGTGGATGCAATTGTTAAGGGGTCCTCTCCATGTTGGCGAATCATTAAGTTTGTTTCTATCATTTTTTCAAGATTAAGAACCTTCCAAGACTTCTGAATTTCACACATTTTGTGGGTTGGGAATGGAGTGGCGGATTACTTGTCGAAGGTGTCTTGCGAGTTGGACCATTTTATAACTAAGTAGTGGGGGTCTACAGATGAAGAGACACATTGGGATGCCCAAATGGATCTTTTGATTCAAGTTTAGTGATTAGGAGATATACCATCACTTTTGTATGTCCTAAATTCTCATTTAATTTCAAGGGTGGTGCGTTAATGAGAAATTTGTGAAAGTGATCCATTTAAATTATCCCACTCCTGGAGAAGTATGAGCCTTTAATGTCGGCTCTTTTCAGCTCATTGGGAGGCATGTGGGCTATCACATCAGGCTTGAAAGTCGGTACTCTGAGAACATTCCAATGTTGCCTTAAATGGCCTTTCTAGTTGTTAAAAAAAAAAACTTCTCTTCCTCTCTTTTTATATTGTAAGTGTGCAAAATAACTCTAATTCGAGGTGGTGGTGGCATAAATGGAAGCTAACTTCACGCTCAAGACCAAGAAACAACTCTGCCCATTCTTTGGGTCGTTCACAGAAAGGAGATTGAATGGGATGTTTCTACACAGAGATGAATTATTGACAAAAAGCATCTAGAGATTAATGGGGAAGAGAATTAGGATTGTAGATTACCACTACAGAATGACTATGGATGCATACTCCCTAATTGTTACATGGGGGTTGGAATTGGAGCATTATTTGGAGCTAGTAAAAAGGGTGGTGAATGCAATTATTCCAGAAGATTACAGTTTAAACCTTGCATCCATTTTTGAATGGGCGGTCTCTAGCAGAGGGTTAAATTTGTCCGAAGGCATCATGCATTTTCACCATGAATCAGAGAAACATTACACTCCTTTTTTGAGGTGGCAGGACAACCAAATGTATGCTCACTTCAAAGAGGAGGCACAAATTGGATGGGAGGCCTTGAAGGTGTTTGTAGATATGATGAAGGTGGATACGAAGTTGTAGTGTTCCATTGAGGAGGCCAAAGCTCTTGAGGATGTGGGTACGAGTTTTGTTGATGGAGGCCAAGAAAAAATACGAAGGTGGGCGGACCCTTGTTCCTCATCTAGTTAGTTGTTTCATGGAGTTTTTATCATTTTTTATGACTTGGGAGTTAATCCCATGTTTTTTGATCCACTGTAGGTCTTGTTTGAATAATTTTATTGCTTAAATTTTCCTGTTTAAGACTAGTACGTGCCATTTTTGGAAGCTCAAGCTACTTATTTTGTTTGTGTATACACATAAAAATGGCTATGAGCGATTAAATAAATATTTTATATTTATTTAATGTTTATTCTTCTATTAAATAGTTAATTTGAAAAGATTAATTTATTTAATTCATTTCATGTCTTTCTATTAATTAATTTAATTGAAATATTTTATTAATTAATTCATCTACCCTATTCCTCTAATTAATTAAATATCTAATATTTAATTATTCTTCTAATCGATTAATTGAATGTCTAATATTTAATTATTTCCTCCAATCATTTGAATATCTAATATTGAATAATTATTTTTCTATCCTATAGTCTCAAATATTAAATAATTTTTAAATTATTTAATCCCTTTTCCAGCTCACCTTCCATCTCTACTTCATCTTCCCTTTGCCAACTCATCAATCATGTGGCTAAAGATATTAATATTTCTTAAATATTAATTCATCATTTATCTTCAACCTCCAAATTTAATGAAATATTGTGTACATACACATATTTTTTAAATTTTCTTCTATATTCTCTCCAACATCCCTACATCTTAGGAAGGACTTGAGTCCACTTCTCCTCTCATGCCTAAATCTTCTCCAACCATCCCTAGATTCCCTCAGTCGGCAACCCAGTCAAGGTGAGATGAGTGACACTTGTCTTCTCCTTCCCCCTTTCTCTCAACCTTCACCTTTTCTCATAGCCATCCAAATCTGCAGATCTGATCATGACCGTTGATCTGGGCCACATCATCTTATCATCTCAAAGTCTATAAAACTAGGAGTTTGAGTTGAGAAAGAGTTAGTCTTCAAGTGTGTTTTCAAGTTAATCATTTGTGAAAACTTATGCATCTGTGAGTTTTAATCTTGAAGCAATTTAGCATAATCATTTAGCATTTCATATCATAGTATCAGTTAACTATCAGTTATCAGTCCATTATTCATATGTTATCTTGGAAGCTATCAGTGCTTGTCTGAGAAAACACCATCTGCAACCAGAAACAGTGGAGTTAGGACACAATGAGACTTAAATCATGAAGGTAAAAATGATGGTTTTATTTTAATATCATTTCATGTAGTTTCATTGGTTGAGTTTGGATTTCCTATAGCATTTCCTTTGTATTTTATGAAACTAATATGTTGTAGGTAGTATTCTGATGATGAAATTCAAGTCGACACATTTTGGCACCCACCAGGGGGCTCATAGCCTCACATATTCTTTCTAATGTCCTATCTAATTCTTGAAAAAAGAAAATTTAACGTATTTGTAATATAGATTCACGCCTGTGTGAGTTCTGGCAGCACCTTTATTTGATTGGTTAGCGCTTTTGTCCTGTAGGTTAGCGCATTTGTCATTTAGGTTAGCATTTTTGTTTGTAAATCAACACATTTAATCTTCAGAACAACGTTTTTGTCCTTCAAGTTAGTGCATTTGTCAGTTTGGTTAACGCTTTTGTCAGAGAATTCTTGCTTCTTAGTCCGCAGAGAAGCATTTTTGTGTTTTGAGTTAGCGCTTTAGAGGTGAAAGACAGTGCATTTGTTAGGATAGAGATTTTATTTGCAACTGACAGAATTTTCTTGGAGGTCCGAATGTCCAAGAACTTAATTTTTTTTCAAACTACTGACATGTATGTGAAGGATTGTTTTTAAAGAAAATTTCATGTATTTCCTCACCTAGTTAATTAAGAGTTCTATTTTGGAAAGTAACACATCATGTCATGCTCATTTAGCTTAACTAAGGGGGATAAATTAACAACATGCAACTTGGATTTTGATTGACTTCTTTAAAATAGTTGCACATATATTTTAGAAGGCTAAAATGAACTTGTGTTTTTCGTGCTTGATGAAGTAGTAGGTAAGTATGCTCTCACCATCATACGGTGATCAGAAAACCAGACCTACTTTCTTTTATGTATAACCTTTAGAGGGCTTGCCTTCTCGACCTGCCTTGAGGGGTCCAATGAGAAGGGAATGACCCAAAGTGGAAACAGACTAATACCGAGTCCTTCCAAACCACTCTAAATAAATCATGTTTGTGATATAAGTCACAAGCAATATGTGCTGATAAGTTCATACCGACACTATGTTTCCCCATAAACCCTATGGAGCATAACCTCTATAGGTTGGGAACCTTCTGTATTTACAGAGCTGAAAGTTCCGCATCTATGGCCACATGACCAGAAGCCTTTACTAAAAACCACTTGTACTAGTTGCCAAAATCCTTCTAATTGTTGGCATAGGAGGTCGCACCTCTGAAGCGGCTCACACACATATGCTTCTTAGTAGAGATATAAATTTTTCCATGAGGATTTTTCATGGAAACTGGTGCTTGGCTGCCCCAGAGAAGTGAGTGCCGAGGGTGGAGCTAGTGGGGTCAAGCATCTAAATATCCGCTTTGAATAGCATAGCCTCGGGGAAAACCCCATGTGAGATTCAACAATTATTGTCTCAGTTTTCCATAGGATTTGTACTTGCTTATGCATTTTGTTTTTCAAAAAATTTATGTCTTCTATGTCTATGACATGTTCAAAATGGTCAAAAATTGAAGAAAATCATGTAAAAATGAGCGAAAATCCAACAACTTGCTGAAAGATTTGAGAAAAATCCTTGAAACATAATCAGAATAGTGCTTTCAAGCAACCAAATAGTGCTTTTATCCCATAAGTTAACACTCTTTTCCACAAGAGTTAGCACAAAGGTTTTTTCGCATCTAAAAAGCATATCAAACCAAAATTTCAACATCAGTATGAAAACACTTCTTGAGTAGATTTGTCTCTAAACTATCACACATTTTCAAACTAGTTCAATAGCTGGGTCACTAATCCAACATGCTATTTCCGAAAGGTTTCCATAAGCATAAACATTCTACAAGCTATTGATTCAAACATTTTAAGTGCAAAAATCAACATCATTGTCAAGTTTCTCATTAGGATATATCAAATCCTCTATCATGAAGCTTGATCAATTCATCTTGTGTTCATTATCTTAGATATATCTTTCCTATTTTGAACCTAGGTCATATCAAAATCAGAATTACACCAACTTTGGAATCAAACAAACTTGTAAACTATCAGATGCTTATATGACTTTTAAGTGTCGCCTTAAGAAAAGAAAACTTAGTTATATAGCTACTCAGAAAATAATAAGATTCTTGTATATCAATCGCAAGATCTTATTAAAACATAGGATATTCCTACACCATTTTCGTCACTATTTATGTGGTTGCAGGATAGAGTTTGACAAAGAAATTTTGCAAGGATGTGCTTTTCAACAAAGAGATGCTTTATCACAACGAACAAACAATAGTGGTAAAATCAACAAAGCATATCTTCCTAAACCAATAATCCCTTATTGAGTTGTCCTTTTTAAACTACAAAAAAATTTAAACAATCACATGCCAGTTTGGACCAGAGCTCAATACGAACAACTTAGAAAACAACAAAAACAAATGGAGGAAGAAGATAATCTGATATTCCAAACTTTTGGGTATACCGTTGTTGAAGAAGAAGCAGTCAATAACACCATTAGAGACCTTGAGCAAGATTTCAAATTTGATAGACTAATGGAAAAATTATTGGCAAAACAAAAAGAGAAATATCTTTTGATGTTGGCAAAATCAGGATCTAAATTGCCACAAGACTTTAACATAGAAAGCTTGAAACAAGATGCGGAGGCAAGTAACACCCAAAACACAAATGATCCAAATAACGAAAATGTAAACAAAGAAAGTCATGAAGAGACAAGAAAAGAACGTGATGACAAAAGAAGAGAGCATAGTGATAAAATAACTTACGAAGAAATAAGGAGAAACTTTATGGATAATTTGTTGTTAAACCTTACTCAACAAATGCAAACTCTACAACAACAGATACAAGATATACAAAATGGAACAAGCTCCAAGAAGTATTCATTGGAAGATATATGCCCATATCCTTTCGATAAAAATTTGAATATGGTACCATTTCCACAGCATTGCGAGATCCCTAAATATGAAAAATACAATGAAAAATCTGATCCTTAGGATCACATTAGGGAGTTTTGTACTATGAGTATGGAATTTGCACACGACGAAACTTACCTGATGCATCTTTTCCCTAGGAGTTTAAATGGACAATCAATGGAATGGTTTTCAAGATTACCATCCAGAATCAAATATTTTGAAGAACTCGTGAAAAAATTTATTTCATAATACTCCTACAATTTAAGGAATGAGATAACAATGTTGAATTTATGCAATGTTAAATAAAAGAATGGTGAATCTTTTATGATCTTCTTGCAGAGATGGAAATGGATGTTTAATAGGTATCCAAGAGATGTACCTGATCAAGAAAAGATGGACATATTCCTTGATAATCTTATTAGTGAAATGAGTTATCGACTAAAAATGCAATGTCCTCCATCCTTCGCCAAGATGATTTAGAATGGCCTGAAAATAGAAAACGCGATGGTAAAGAAAGGAGAGCTAAAACTTTATAATAATTCTTACAACAACAACAAAAACAACAACAACAACAACAACAACAATGGCAACAATGACAAACCCAAGTTCTGATCAAGAATAGGAATGTCATCAACAGAGGAAATGATGATAATAGTGCTACAAAATAGCAACCAATTTTTAATCTATCAAGTCAAATCACAAACAATAACAATCAAGAAAGCAATAAAACCAAGTCTTTCTTCTCCAATCCTCGCAGGAAATTCACAAACATTGGAGAGCCATTGGAATCAGCTTTGAAAACTCTTCTTGCAAACAAACTGATTGTTTTACTAGAAGAAAGAAGTTATGAACCACAAGTCAAGCCTAATTGGTGGAATAACAATTATTTTTGGAATTACCATCGAAATAAAGGACACCAAACAAATGATTGTCAGATATTGAAACACCTTCTCCAAGATCTAATCAATAATGGAACTATCATAGTGGATAGCCATAAGACAAACGAATCACACCTAGCTTTCAAAACTCCACTTCCGAATTATGACAAAAGTGAACAATCCCAATTTAAAGATGAAAAAGAAAAAGCCAAAGTGAACTACACTTATACATATTATGATGTGGTAAATGTTATCATTATTAAAGATAACACAACTTTAGAGCCAGTCAATGTCATTACGAGAAGCAAAGTGAAGGTCACCTTTTCGGGTATAACAAAAAACTCAACATCCACTTCACAACAATACAATTTAGTAGAGAAATTACAAAGAATACCCGCTCAAATATCAATTTTGGAACTTATCAAAGTTTCACCTATGCATAAGGAAATTTTGGAAAAAGATTTAGTAGAAACAACAGTTTCAAAAGACCTGGATGTGGATCAATTGAAAAACATGGTGGGACACCTTATAGCCCCTCATTTCTTATCATTTTCTGAAAATGATGACGCATCCTTACAACATCCTCAAAATTCTCCTTTACATGTTGAAGTCACCATTAATAAAACTGGTGTCAAACACGTACTCATAGATCGTGGAGTGGGCTTAAACATTTGTGCATTAAGTTTAATAAAAGCTTTGGGATATTCAGAAAATGCAGTAGATCCAAAGAAGAAAATAACTATTAAGGCTTATGATGAAGCAAAGCGTTCTTCTAAAGGAACTATGTTGTTACCAATCAAAATAGGACCCGTGAAAAAGAATAAATTATGTCAGGTTTTGGATTTGAACCTCTCTTACAACATTCTTCTAGGAAGGTCGTGGATTCACACCATGCAAGCAGTTCCTTCTACATATCATCAATGTGTAAAATTTCCTCATGAAGGACAAGAGGTCACTATAACTGCAAACTCTAGCCAATATTGCAATAATCTGAAGCCAACACAAGATACAAGAGTTCCACATAATAGAGAATCAATATATCCTACCAAAGAAATTCAAGAAAAGTTATGGGAAACCTTTGAGAAAAAGCTCAAATTAAATGATGAAGGAATGGGAAAATATTCTTTGCATAATTTTCCGCTTTCACCTAATAAGTCATATGGAAATCCTACAAATATCCAATCAAAGACCTCAGAGAAATCAAAAGACATGTTTAATGGAGCATTTGTTAGAGCTGGAACACTTGAAGAAGAAACTGAAGACAAGGACATTCTTGGTTGGTTGTACAAAGATGAAAATGAAACTATAGCAACAACTACAGAAGTCAATATTCCCATAGAACAATATGGAAAGGGTTATAAAATCATGCAAAAAATGGGATATGAAGGAAAAGGACCAATTGGTAAGCGACGTCAAGGTATTTTAGAACCTATTTGTCCCTACTCACATTCTAAAGAAGATAAATCAGAACTTGGATATCTAAAATCAAATCAAAAGCAACATAATCATCAACAACCAAAGTGGAGAAAGAAATCAGTCTCTAAAGAAGAAAAATGGCAAGAAAAGATTCATCAAGCAGCATAAATAGTAGCCAATAAGCAGAAACAAGAAGAACATGAGAAACAAGAAGAGGAGGTTGCAATCAAAAGAAAAGAAGAATCTTGTCAACAAGTTCAAGGAATACGAGCAAGTGCAAAATCTAAAGATATTCCAGAAGCAGTAAAAATTGAGATGGCAGAAATCAGGGAACTTTTTGCACCATACAACATTCTTGTGTGGTATAGTGGTATAGTCCTAGACAATGGTTCAGAGATAGATTCAAATGAATACGAATGGGGTCCAGATGTCTTATCTAGTATATCAAGTGAAGAAAAAAATGAAGAGCAAGCAGCTATCACAAAGGAAGACTTGTCTATTACAAAACAAAAGATGGAGTTAGAAAGAAGACAAGAAGAACTTAGAATCCAGAGAAAAGAGGCCTATACAAGACAACAAAAGAAAGGGGATGACAAAGACAAAGAAGTAATGCCACAATAAGTACAAATAGATATGGATCAAGCATTTGGAAATATCATATTTCTATCAAATAAAGAGAAAGATGTACTGAGGTATAGCAGAACCATAGAAGAACTAAGAGATAGTCAAGTAGGACTGACTATTAGTCCAGAAGAAGTTGAGTTTGAAAGAAGACAAAAGCTGGCAAAAGAATTCTCTATATCATGTACACAAGTATGTCAACTTCAAAATGCAAATGAATTTATTGAAAATAATCAAGAAGGAACTTGCAGTACTAAAGATGTGTGTGTTGATATAATCCATTTGTTTAAGGGACAAATGTTAGATGAAGAACCGTTTGAGTGTGAACTACAAAATACTAATACTAATTTTGTTAGAACTAATTGGAGAACACTTGGGAGAGACTATCCTCAAGATCATTTTATCTATGACATTACCTACTCTATGCCAAATTATGACCATTATGTCATGAAATTTGAAGCACCTAACAATGACGATGATTATGACTTACCTCTTCTTCATCCAGAACTAATTGATTGGGATAATCTAGAAAACCTTGAATTGGATGTATTTTCCAATGATCATGACTTAGCTGTGTATCTTAATGTTGTCAAACCCATAACACCTAAGATATCTTCCATTGCGGAATCAAGTAACGTTTCTTGCAGTCAGGAGAATGCCAAACTTTCCAGTTGCAAAATTGAAATAAAACAAGGAAAGAGACCTACTATTGAAAACCATTTCATGGCGACACTAGATGAATCAAAAGGTAAAATAAAGGACGTATCTAATGGTGAAAACCTCTTTGAGGTGCCAGAAGATGGAAAGTTTGACATCCTCCCCGCATATTTTTAGGAGAGATCTGCTATTCTAATAGAACCAACAGAAGCAATAAACATTGGCACATCAAAGGATCCCAAGATACTTCATTTTGCTGCCTCATTATCAGATAAAGAGGAAAGAATACATAGAATTCTTCAGACAAAGACAAATAAATTTTGCTTGGTCCTATGCAGACATGCCAAGACTTAATCCAGATCTTATAATGCATCATCTCAATGTGGATTTAAAAGAAAAACCAGTTAAGAAAAAGCTAAGGAAGATGCATCCACACATCGCTCTTCTTGTAAAATTCAAGCTAAAGAAACTATCAGATGTGGGTTTCATAAGACCTGTTGCCTATCCAGAATGGGTTTCAAGCATTGTACCTATGTCAAATCCAGATAAAAGCATAAGAGTCTACACCGATTTCAAATATTTGAACAAAGCATGTCCCAAAGATGATTTCTCGCTACCCAACATTGATATAATTGTGGACTTATCAGCAGGCCATGAGATGTTTTCATTAATAGATGGCTTCTCAGGATACAATCAAATAAGAATCACCCTTGAAGATCAAGAAAAGACAACATTCACTTGTGCATGGGGTACTTATTGTTGGAATGTTATGCCATTTGGGCTTAAGAATGCATGAGCAACTTATCAAAGGCCTGTGACAACAATTTTCCATGATATGATGCATACATTTATGGAAGATTATGTAGATGATATACTTGCAAAATCTCATACAAGACAAGAAAATTTGAACATCTTAAGCAAGATCTTTAATAGGCTAGAAAGATATCAGTTGAGATTAAATCCAAAGAAATGTGCATTTGGAGTAACCTCTGGAAAATTTCTTGGGTACATTATATCAACCCATGGAATTGAAGTAGATCCTGAAAAGGTCAAAGCCATCATGGAGATGGAGTCACCTAGGAACATAAGTCAATTGCGATCTTTACAAGGAAGATTGCAATCAATTAGAAGATTTGTCTCTCAATTAGCAGATAGATGTCATCCATTCACTAATCTTTTACATAAGAATGTTCCATTGAAAATGGATCAGAAATGTGAAGAGGCTTTTATGCAAATCAAAGAATATCTCATGAATCCTCTAGTACTGGTATCACCAATCAAAGGGAAACCAAATTGTTGCTCTATATCTCGGCGACAAATGTATCATTAGGCTCTCTCCTAGCTCAACATGATGAAGAAGGAAAAGAAAGAGTGGTGTATTACATCAGTAGAACACTTGTCATCTATGAACTGAATTATACATCAATAGAGAAGACATGTCTAGCAGTTGTATTTGCAACTCAGAAGCTGCGACACTATATGTTGACTCATTATGTGAAACTAATAGCAAAGATAGATCCACTAAAGTATTTGTTGAACAAGTTAACTTTGACAAGAAGACTAGCCAAATGGGTTATGATACTAAGTGAATTTGATACAGAGTATGTTGATCGAAAAGCTATCAAAGGACAGGTCATTGCTGATCAATTAGTTGAAGCACCTTTACAAAATGACATACCATTGCACATTGAATTTCCTGATGCAGATATTCTGACAATAAGTACAAAATTTTGGGAATTGTACTTTGATGGTTCTTATACACAATATGGATCAAGCACAAGAATTTTATTCATCACACCTCAGGGACACACAATTCCAAAATCATATAAACTGCAGTTTCCATGCACAAACAATACTACAGAATATGAAGTATTGACTATTGGGCTCAAAATGGCTATTGAATAGAATATCAAGGAATTACATGTCGATGGTGATTCATAGCTTATCATTAACCAAATATATGATGATTATCAAACTAAGGATGAAAAGCTCATGCCCTACAACCAGCTGGTAGAAGAGTTTAAAGAACACTTTGCAGAAGTATTATTTACTCAAATCGGAAGAAATGAGAACAAAGAAGCAGATGCAATGGCTACAATAGCATCTCTATTGCAGAATCAGGAGAATCAACAACATTACGAATTCCTGGTGGAAGATATCTTAACCCCTACCATTCAATCCCATCATACGTACATGATTTGTCATATATTGGGATTCAACCAATCCTTATACGACCAAACCTATCAATACTTAAAAGAGAATATCCTTCCTATCCCACAATCAAAGAAGAAATTTTATCTGTTAGTCATCCCGCTATACTATTATTGTCGATACCTTATATAGGCGAGGTATAGATAGTACTTTATTGAGATGTCTTGAACAAGAAGAATCTGAGAAAGTTCTTAATGAAGTTCACGTAGATATTTGTGGCACACACTCAAGTGGATTAACACTGGCTAAGAAACTTCTTTGTATGGGTTACTATTGGCCTACTATGGAGAGAGATTCATTCACATATGCCAAGAAATGCAAACAATGTCAGATCCATGGGAATCTCATTCACGCACCAACACAAGAATTGTATCTTATCGACGGATCATGGCTATTTTCTCAATGGGGCCTTGATTTGGTAGGAAAGATAAATCCTTCATCCTCTAATGGACATAAGTTCATTCTGACTGCTACTAAATATTTCACTAAATGGATTGAAGCAGTACCTCTGACAAAAGTACAAGAAAATGAATATCATCATTCATATTGAATTATATAATCTGTCGCTATGGAGTTCCTATGACCATTATCACTGACAATGGACGACCATCTAAGAATCAAGATGTGAAGGAACTATGTGAGCAATTTCATATCCAAAATAGGTTTTCTACTCCATATTATCCACAAGGAAATGGTCAAGTTGAGGCATCAAACAAGACTATCTTGAAAATCTTAAAGAAAACAGTCAATGAAGCTGGAAAAGACTGGCACATTCAGCTAAATCCTGCTCTTTGGGCATACCGAAACAACATCCGCACACCAATAGGGGCAACTCCATATTTCTTAGTCTATGGATCAAAATCCATATTACCCATAGAAGTAGAGATAACTTCTCTATAGGTTTCCTTGAAAGGTCTTATACCAGAGGAAGAACAACGAGTCTCTAGACTCCAAGAACTTGAACTGATCCAGGAACGTTGCCAAAATGCAACAGAGAATGGAAAGAAGTTATAATCACAGAGTCAAGCCAAACATTTTTCAGATTGGAGATATAGTTCTAAGGGAGAATACAAGAAATCAGCAAGACCGAGAAAATAAGGGTAAATTTGAACCAAATTGGCTAGGACCTTTTGTCATAGTAGCAACATATGGCTCAGGAGCATACAAGTTATCTACCCCTGAAGGTGCTTGGTTTGATGAACCTATCAATTCTATTCATCTCAAGAAGTTCTATGCTTGAGATATAAAGTCCTAGAAAAAATCAATAAAAAACATATAAAGTCCTGAAGAGATCAGTAAAAATTAGAAAAGAAGAAAATCCCTAAAAAGCATAAAATAGTGAAAAAAAAATCAAAATATGAAAAGAAAAAATGCAATAAATTTAGATGGTGAAAACTTGGTAAACAGGCGCTATCTAAAAAGTGATTTCTTCCATCTATGATATCTCTTTGCACACCTATCCACTCCATCATCTGCAGTCTATCACTTTCTATCTTATCCATTCCATCTTTCGCATCCATTGCTCTGAACCATTAGCAGAAAATATGCATCTTACCAACAGTTATCAATCTTTGACATACTTGTCATAGTCACTATCTTAGATTTTATCAGAATCAATCAATTTGCATTTGTATCCCGCCATGGTTTGGATCTTGATCAATTCATACATCCATAATAAATTTTTGTTTTCGCAGAGGGCAAAATCCTAATTCCTTTTGCTAAGGTGATCTTTTGAATCTTTGAAAATCCAAAACATTCAAAAAACTTAGAAAAACCAAAAACACCTAGGGTTTTGAAACAGATAACGAGCAACAAAGTAGCAAAGATCAAGGCATCTTATGACAATTGAATTGTGAAACTTAGAAAATGAAGAATCGACCAGCAAGTAATAAAGGATTATCAAAGATCATTCATCAAGATGATTATATCAGTTAATGACCATTAGAACATGTGAACGACATGCAAGATTCAGTGTTTATTTATTGATTTTATTGCTAATCATGTACTTTATGTGACTCAAGGATGTCCATGACTAGAGAAGCTATGACGAGGCATGATTATTTTCTTTGATTGTTGTCTGTGGTTTATCTCTTACTAAAGTATGTACTTGTCTAAGGATATGATTGACAAAAGATCAAGGAGGATGTTTCGAATTGTGCATGAAAGGGGATAATCCTTGTCTGTTATGTAAGCAATACTCAGGTCAACTTGATTCATTATATCAAGTTGCTTGTATTAACTTTCTATATCAAAATCCATGTAAGAAATACGGAGGTCATCTTGGATCATTATGTCAAGTTGCTTGTATTTTCTTACAACATTTTAAAGCTCAATGATGAAATCAAGCACTGTTACAAGATAACATATGAAGATTGTCAATATCATTTTTAGTTAGATCATTATTCATCTGCATTATAAGCATTTCATTTCATTCATAGAACAACAGTCACGTATAAAGATTAAATATACTTAGACAAACAAAAACAATTTGCATTTGATCATTGTAGGTGCATTAATTTTTAGAATCATTTTTAAATCATCATCCATTTCATTTAGTTGCATTTCAATCATTGCATTAGTTTGCATTCCATTAAGTGCATTTCTTTAATCATGCAGTGTATCATCATTATTATTTGCATTATCATTTCATTAAAGATCATTTAGTTATATCTTTGCACTTAGATTCATAATCATTATAAGCATTGCATATAAAAAATCAAAAACATTTGAATAACATATTACATAATCATTCATTTGCATTACCATATAGATCATTTCATTTGCATCATTTAAGTTAGTAATCATTTTCAGTTGCATCCAAGGTCATCAAAATCAAAAATCAAAAATATTTATCATTGCATCATCATATAAAGCATCATCATAATGAAGAGAAAATATCATAACATCATTCATATAAGCAATGCATATAGATCATCATCATATAGAGTAACATGCATAATAAAGATTATCATCATATAGAGTCCATTTCTACATATATATCATCATCATATAGAGGCCATGTTTGCATATAGATCATGATAAAAACAATAAAAGTCCAAGTATACAATGATATCAGATCAAAGTACAAGTGCCTAATCAATACAAAGTCAAGTCAAGGCTTCCCTGTACGACTACCACCTGACTTTGTCTGTCTCTATGGCTATGGGTGAGAAGATCCTCCAGATTCTTGTCTCATATGATCACCACTCCTTTGAGGAGGTCCCATGACTCCACCGCTCCTAGTATCCATCCTCACAGTGGTATGATAGCTAGCTGCTCTTTGGCTCCCTGTGAATAAATCCTGATATAGTCATTGCCAATGGGAAGCCTCCTTCCCGGCCTGAACTAGTGCTCTAACAGTATCAGCTGAGAGAGTTCCTGATCCAACCTACTGAATGTGATCAAGGAGGCCCTGAGTATCTTGTTGTCTCCTAACAGCCCTGTCCCTCTTTATCATGAGTGTATGTACCTGTGCTCTAATATGATCTATCAGTGCTCTGAGACTATCCATGGTCTCCTACTCTAGCACATCCTGCTGAGGGACATGACCCCCAATCCCCTCATCTCCACCTCCCTGTCCACCTATTGGAATCTTAGTCTAAGTAGCTCTTAGAATCCAACATCTAATGAGTGGAACATAATCCTCTCCTCTCCACCATGAGCTACAATAACCCTAGGGTCTGGTTGAATCTAACCAAAATCAATGTCTCTCCCGCAACCCCCATCTAGTCCAGTCATCCTTCCTCCTCCTATAGAGGGAAACCATCTCGGTGATCTCATCCCTGCCCTTCCAATATCCCTCAAAATCTGTTCAACCTCTCTCCCACCCATAGGAAATGGTCTCTCAATCCTTCCAACTGGTCCAAACAGTCCTCCATGGACTCTCAGTCGACCTCCTCTCCATTTGAGTCTCCTACAGCCTCTGCCTCCATCTCCTCCCTCATCTCCATCACCTCTGGCATCCTGAGTAGCTCTAATATTTCATCTCCTTCTTCGTCTCCTAATAATCGGATCATCTAAATCATCATCCTCATCTCCTAAGCTGGGAGGAGGATCTGTTGGATCGGTAATATGAGGAAATGGGTGTGCCAGTATGTACTGAGCATAATCTGTAGTAACCCCAAGATCTAGAATGTGCAATCTCATATCATAAGCCACCCTAGGAGTAGCCACAAACTCTACACGTGCTATCTCAAATGATAAAGAAGGTCCCCAATCTCACCTATCTCTATATCGTCGTGCATATATTGTGACACCAATAGGCATAGGCTGAATGATACCAAACTATCTCAGAATGTGACTAATCAACTGTCTCTCAACAATGTATGGAGTCCAACCAATGAGATATCTACTCTGCATAATAAATGGTAATATTTGTGCATCAACCATCCATGGCTCACAATCGATATAAGGTCTCCAAATAACACTATCCAATGAATCAAGAACCCAACGCCAATACTCCATCTTACCTAGCTTATGCTGAGTAAGGATACCTGCATATAGATAAACATATGGCAGCCTCTCACCATGAACTCTATGATGAATAGGTCGAGTCATAGAAATGTGCTCCCAGAACCAGATCTACAAAAGTGTGCATCCTATCGACGGACTAGCACTCTCATCAAAAACAACCTATCGAAGATCATGATACAAATGAGCAAGCATACAAACACCCCATGCATATCGAGTCTGACGCTGCATCATGCTTTGAAGAATCTCGCCCCACCCAACAAAAAAACCTTGAGATCTCCTATCTAGACAGATGAATGCCCCAATCAAACCTACAAGAATCATAGGGAGAGTCGCAATACATAATCATATCCTCCCATCAGATCTCTCCTCTCGAAATTCTCTCATCACCAAATACGGCTCTGCACGCTTCTGTTCCTCTACGATCTTGAAAATCATACTGAACTAATTCACCGGTCATTAGGATGTGGAGAATCCTATAGACATCCTTAAGTGTCACACTAATCTCATCCGTGGGCAGGTGGAAAGTGTTATGCTCGCTATGCCATCTCTCGGCTAACATTTTCAACAATCCCCTATTATGGGTAATATCAAGCATGTATAACAAGTGGCGTAATCCACAGGCATCTATATGTCTCACCTCTGCCTATGCAAGCTCTGGCACTAAGTGCTGCATCACCGGGAATTTCTCCCGACACTGGAGAACATAAATTTTCTCCTATTTACCAAGAGAATTCGATCATCAATCATCTATCTATCAAATTAAAGAGATTGCTAATCTCTCACATCAACAATTGGTAAATCTTTTCACATGAAGAAAATCAGGCTATCAAATCAATTTAAACCTATCAATCATGGTTTCCTATCAATCACTGAGTTCAATCAAACTCTGCTATGCTCTTCATCAGAAACTAAATCGGTTTCTTAGAGATAATCTATCCAATCAAATCAAATCGATCAATTGTTTATCCTATCAATCAACATTATCAAATCAAATAATCAAGTACCTATTCATCACAATTGTGCGTCAAAATGGCTAAATCTAATCATCAAAGTGAATTTTTACTATGAACAACATCAAACACATTCATCTGAAATAAGAGCGCTAAACTTTTTAACAAAAGTGCTATTCTATTGAACGCAGGCGTTGAACCACACATATGCATGAACCTTTTTCACAAAAGCGCTAAACCTTCGAGCATATGCGTGAAACAAGCAAAAGTGCTGACTAAGCAAAAGTGTTGACCAAGCAAAAGTGCTAACATAAATCACACATGCACTAAAAAAATGAGTACATGCGCTAAACTTATCAAATGTTCTAACTTTACATGCAAAAGCACTAACAAAGAAAACAAAAATGCTAAAAATAATTGCCTAAAATAAAATAAAAATAAAAATAACCAAAAACGCTCTAAACAAAAATGAAAAATCGCATGACAAGTTGTAAAAATCCCGAGATAAGATACATATTGGATATCCATACTCAGGAGGTCATTGATATCGTCAAACGTGCTCAAATCGATGATTCTCCAACAGGATCACCATTTTGCCACCTCACCAAGACAATTTCTTCACAAAGCTGACAAGGATGCAAATGAAATTAAAATTAACTTTGGTTAATTTTATATTTACTATTTGGAAAGGTAATTAATGTTTTTCATTGGGGCAATTATATTTATTTTTCATAAATAAATTTAATTGACGGACCTTTTCAATTATCGTGAGATCAATCGCTTATCCAAAAAAATTTCAACAAATTTACGATCAATCTCCCAAGGGGGCACAGAATCAGGATTTTTATCTCCATCAAGTACACTATCGAGACTTGATTTAATCTTTGAAACAATGTTGTCTCGATGTCATTTCAAAGAGGGGCAAAATGTAAACACATAAAAATGGCTATGAGCGATTAAATAAATATTTTATATTTATTTAATGTTTATTCTTCTATTAAATAGTTAATTTGAAAAGATTAATTTTTTTAATTCATTTCATGTCTTTCTATTAATTAATTTAATTGAAATATTTTATTAACTAATTCATCTATCCTATTCCTCTAATTAATTAAATATCTAATATTTAATTATTCTTCTAATCAATTAATTGAATATCTAATATTTAATTATTTCCTCCAATCTTTTGAATATCTAATATTTAATGATTATTCTTCTATCCTATAGTCTCAAATATTAAATAATTTCTAAATTATTTAATCCCTTTTCCAACTCACCTTTCATCTCCACTTCATCTTCTCTTTGCCAACTCATCAATCATGTGGCTAAAGATATTAATATTTCTTAAATATTAATTCATCATTTATCTTCAACCTCCAAATTTAATGAAATATTGTGTACGTACACATATTTCTTAAATTTTCTTCTATATTCTCTCCAACATCCCTACATCTTAGGAAGGACTTGAGTCCCCTTGTCCTCTCATGCCTAAATCTTCTCCAACCATCCCTAGATTCCCTCAATCAGCAACCCAGTCAAGGTGAGATGAGTGACACTTGTCTTCTCCTTCCCCCTTTCTCTCAACCTTCACCTTTGCTCACAGCCATCCAAATATGCAGATTTGATCATGATCGTTGATCTGGGCCACATCATCTTATCCTCTCAAAGTTTATAAAATCAAGAGTTTGAGTTGAGAAAGAGTTATTCTTCAAGTGAGTTTCCAAGTTAATCATTTGTAAAAACTTATGCATCTGTGAGTTTTAATCTTGAATCAATTTAGGATAATCATTTAGCATTGCATATCATAGTAT
Source organism: Cryptomeria japonica (assembly GCF_030272615.1). NCBI lineage: Eukaryota > Viridiplantae > Streptophyta > Pinopsida > Cupressales > Cupressaceae > Cryptomeria > Cryptomeria japonica. Next base: position 592,017,501 of record NC_081415.1, on the reverse strand, counting down.
CAGTTAACTATCAATTATCAGTCCATTCTTCATATGTCATCTTGGAAGCTATCAATGCTTGTCTAAGAGCACACCATCTGCAACTAGGAACAGTGGAGTTAGGACACAATGAGACTTAAATCATGAAGGTAAAAATAATGTTTTTTATTTTAATATTCATTTCATGTAGTTTCATTGGTTGAGTTTGGATTTCCTGTAGCATTTCCTTTATATTTGTGAAACTAATATGTTGCATGTAGTATTCTGATGATGAAATTCAAGTCGACATAGTTTGATGATACAGTAATGGTTAATGATTGGGAATACTGGGGGGTTTAGAAGATGGTTTGTAAAGGTGGTTTTTTGGAGGGTGGTTTGGGACTGTCAGAGTGTTTGGACAACTAATTGTAAAGTTTCTATTTTAAATCAATAAAATAACAAAATTACCGATTAAAAAAAAGATATTTGGAGGAATCATAATAACGAATTAAATTTAATATTTAATTAATTTTTTTCATCCATTTGATCATGTGATTAAGATAAATCACAATAAAAATCTTTGTTATTTATTGTAATTCTTGAATACATCTTGGTGATGATTTATCCATTTTGCTAAGATAGTTAGTGGAACCACAATAACAATATTTGTTGTTCATCGTGATTCTTGAATTAATATTTGTGATTAAAATGTATTATCTAATTTTTTCATCCATTTGGATAAATATATTAGAGGAATCATAATAACATATTAAAACCTAATATCTAATTTTTCATCCATTTGATCATGTGATTAAAATATTTAGATGAATCACAATAACAATCATTGTGATTCTATCTCAAATTCCTTTTTCATATCATCAGCAAACTTCATACTCAAATCATCATCACCTACAAAAATAATGTCATCCAAAAACACTTCAACAATCAAAATGTTATCAATTTGATTTGTGGATTGCTTCACTTTTCAACATTCATTATGGCACTAATGGAGCACAGAGGGAGAGAGAGAGAAGCGGGAGCGGTGTTGGGGTTTCTGTTAGTGGAGATGTTGTGGGAGGCGATGATGACCCAAATCTGGATGAGTGGTGGAGGTTCTTTGGTGGTCCTTGCACCCTGCCTTGGCCTATTGCATGCTTAGATTGGTGTAGGGAAGCAACTTCTTTCTGGGGTTTCCCACTCTCTGGCTCTTGGTGGAGGGTTCATGTTTTGGATGTGTCTGGTGTTTTTTGTCGTGTGAGATCTATCATTTTGGATGTGTCTGGTTTTTGTTGCAGTGCAAGATCTACATTCAGCGTGTGGTGGTGGGTATCCACTTCAAATGTGAATGGTGGTTGTTGTTGTGTCGGTTTTACCCTTAGCGGGTGGGTCATCGCTATCTTTGTGTAGTTTATTGGGGGAGATTTTTTCGATGGGGATCTCCTACTTCCTTGGCAGGTTCCTTTTTGGGTCAGTGTTATGGCTATGTTCGGGCCCCCATTGGTTGGTGCTTCCCCTCTCGGAGGTGTGGTGGGGTTTTTGGTCTGGTTCGTACACCTCATCTTATTGGATTGCTTGTTCCCTTTGTGGGCTTTCACCATCCTGCCTTTGGTACCCCTAATCATATTGGCTTTCTTGTTCCCTTTGTGGGCTTCAGCATCCTGCCTTTGGTTTTTCCCTTTACATCTTTTACGATGATGTTTTCCATTCCTATAGAGGTGGAGTGGATTGTGTTGGAAAAGCCTAAAGTTTGGATGTTTTGGAGACTTCCATCCTCATTCTGTGCATTCATATTGTTGGATATGTTTCCTATTGAGGTGGAGACATATTTTGTAGACAGAGATGGTAGCTCTTTTTTTGTGGCGGTTTTGGACAGCGGCTGCTTTGTTTTTGGGTGGCTTTGGGTTTGGTTTCCCCTTCAGTGGATTCATGTCTTTATTCTGGAGGTAGAAAATTTTCTTGTCTGTTTAAGGCTTGTTGATTTGGGGTGGACCCTCTATTCTTTCTCTGCTTATTCTCTAGCGGGGGTTTCTACTGTTCATCTAGCCCATTTTTTTGGAACCCAGTTTATGGTGTTTTTCTCTCCTTTGGAGGTGGAGAGGCTTCTTGGAATTTGGGTTGTGAGGAAGTTGGCGAGGCAAATGATTTTCTCTCCTTGGCCTATTGAGGTGGCTTTCTCTCCTATTGAGGTGGGGAGATAGTGTGAGGGATTTTTCTGGCTGTTGTTTGTGTTGTTGGTTGAGGGATCCTGCCAAAACCCTCATGTCTTTTTTGGCAGTTGGTTGTGGGTGCTTGTTCTGCACCCTAAGTCCCAGATTGTACCTTCAAGATATGTTGTTCTTATCTGGGTCATGTCTGGTTGTGGGAACCTTATAAAACCCACTTTGTTGGGTTGTGCGAGCCTTGTGAAACCCAATCTCAAGGATGAGGGAGCTTGAAAAAACCCTATATTTTTTGTTTTCAAGGATAGACTGGATGCTGATAGTTTTCAAGGGCCTAGTCTGGCCAGTGTTTTTTTTTTGTTAGGATCAAGGTTGGCTGGGTTGTCCGGCCTGGAGATTTTGTTACAGGTTATGGGAGCCTAAGAAAACCCTTCTTGTTGGCTGAAGGTGCCTAAAAAAACCTCGTTCTATGTTCTTTGAAGTCTTGTGTTTGTTGACTTCGACTGTCTGTTGTGACGAGTCTGGTTTGTAATCTTTAACTCTATTGTTTGGCTGGTATTTATCTATTGGTGGCTGCATTGTTTTTTTGTTTATTTTTTGTGCAACATTTGGCTTTTGGGATCTGGACGCCCATAAGTCCAAAAGGTTTCAGGTCCTTTCAAAAACTTGTGGTTCGCTGCTTTGTAGTCTAGTCCATTTTTCAATGGCAGCTCACTGATTGTACTGGGTTTCGGGGCCCCATCAAAACCTATTTATCCTAATAAAAATTAATCATTGTGATTCTTGTATTCATCTTCGTGATGATTTATCCATTTTTTAAAGATATTTATTGTGATTCAACAACAATATTTGTTATTCATTTTGATTCAATAACAAATTTTGATTGAAATAACAATATTTGTTATTCATTATGATTATTGAATTCATCTTGGTAATGATTTATCCATTTTATTACGATATTTAGATGAATCACAATAACAATATTTGTTATTCATTTTGATTCTTCAATTAATATTTGGAATTAAAATATACCTTATATTTTCATTCATTTTGATAAATATAAGATATTTAAAGGAACCTAATATCTAATTTTTTGATCATATGGATTAAAATATTTACACGAATCGCAATAACAAAGATTGTTATTCATTGTAGTTCTTGAATCATTCATTTTTTAGAAGAGAACTTGTAAGTTCCGTTAGAGATTTTTTTAAGAACTTATCAATTCATTTTTTAAGATATTTAGATTTATCACTGGTGCTCATTTATGTATTTTACTAAGATATTTTATTCATTTTATTAAGATATTTAGATGAATCACTAGTTACCCATTTTATTAAGATAAATCTCTTGTTATCTAGTTTATTAAGATATTTAGAATCATAATAACATTGTGATTCTTGAATTCATTTTATAGTGATTATTAAGATATTTAGATGAATCACAATAATAATATTTGTTATTCATTGTTATTCTTGAATTTAGTTTTGTAATGATTATTAAGATATTTAGATGAGTCACAATAAAAATATTCATCCATTTGATGATATGGTCATGACAACTCGTGAATTCATCTTCATGATTGCAAATTTAAGATAGTTAGATGAAACACAATATCAATCTTCATCTATTTGATGATATGGTCATGATGACTCGTAAATTCATGAATTTATCTTCACGAATAAAATCTAATATTTTTTAGTCCATTCGATCATTTTCAAATATCTATTTCATTTTTATCTTTGAAATTTATTATTTAACTATTTTTATCTTTGCAATTTATTATTTAACTTTGTTGTAATTATTCACCCCCAATATCAATTGATTGAAATTAAAATTTGATGGGTCATCTAAAGTGAACCCAGGTCAGGCAGGTGGGAGTGGGATCATCAGGGATCCAAATGGAAACCTGGTGTTGGCCTATGCGGTTAACCTTGGCATTCAAACTTACAATTTTGTAGAAGTGGCAACGATATTTTATGGGATCTCAATTACCAAGGGAAAAGGTTATCAAAGAATTATTATAGAGGGTGGCTCAACCAATGCCATCATGATTCTTCAAGTTAAAGCTATGCCATGATAGAGTACATAAGATCTCATCACCAAATCCCAAAGTTCCCTATCTACATTTGGTCACATAATAATCAACTAGACCCTTAGAGAGGGGAACAAGTTTGTGTACAGAATAGCTAACTTGGATCCCTTCTCCAACCAGCTTAAAATATGGATGGCGCTACAAGAGTTACCTGATGACATTCATGCCACGATACATGCAAACACAAATCACAATGATGGATAAAGATATAAAGATCACCTTTTTATTTTTTGACTTCTTCATATTGTCCTTTAATAATTTAATGATTTGGAGATGTCTTATTAAATTTGGTGAAAGAAACACTTCTCCCAATATTGGTTTTTGTTGACATTTTCCAAGAGTTAGTTTTTGAAACCCTTTCCCAATCACTATTATTGGTTTCCCTGGGAATGGTTTTACTATGGGGGTGATCTCATCCAAACTGATCCAAATAAGTTGACAATTTCAAGCAGAATGAAATCCTTTATTCAGCGGTTGAAAGAGGTAACATGGCATCCTATATTGAGGGGATGAAGGGTTTTAACCCTTTTCTCCCAAAGTAGTTTCCTCGCTCTTGGAATGAGGATTAAGTTAAATTGGGGGTGTGGTTTTTATGATCTTTATGGATCCTATTACTACTGCCACTAGTCTTATTTTTGAAGGTGTGACCTTCCCTCAGAAGCCAAAGGGGAATTACAAAGACAACTTCAAGAGGTTCCTTAAGACAAGTGAAAAATTTGCTCATTTGCAAAGTGGATTTAACAAGGAAGATCTTCCTAGCATTTGAGAGGAGGCCACACTACTCTTAATGAAATACATTACTTTGGATGGAAGGTTCAAGAGGTTTCACTCCCAACTCTTCCCAATGCTTAATCATCTCAAGTACAGTGTGAAAATGAACTTCCCTTACTAGATTTTATCCTTCACTTCCTACTTCTATTATTGTTGATAAATCCAAGAATATTCTCCTCTTGAACTAGGGGTTAATTTTGAGGCCTTATAATTTTCACCTGCTTATGACCCCCAGTTAGCCCCCTATCAACCCTTTTGGTCCTCTCCCTAACCACTCCTTGGTTGTGGAACTTTCTAGAATCCCAGATAGTGAGGATGTCCCTAGTACGATGATAACCCTTAAGTCGAAAGGGACTCCTACCCAAATTAACCCTAATCATTCTGCTAAAAATAAGAAATTTGTGCCCCTCCTTCCCCCTTTAAGAAATTTTTGTTGAAGATCTCGATGCTAAGGAAATTGCATTTGAGGACTCTTATTCCTCTTGGGCCATGGGCTCTAAGTAGACTTGAGATAACCCTAATGTGAACTCTGCTACCCTTTCAATGCCTTCTTTGGGTACCCTGTTCCATCCCCTATTAATTTCCCATGGATGTGGGATTTAACATAAAATATTAATGAATTGTGTGGCACTTACAATAGACATGAAGACATTATTCATTGGCTCCTCGCCCAGCTCAATATTGCAAAGAAGAAAATAAATAAGTTGGAGGCACTGGTTGAGGTTGACGCTAGAGTCTCCAATTGGGTGATGGAAGAAAAAGATAAAAGGATCTGGTTAGTGGCTAATGATCTAGCAAAGAAGAATGAGAAATGGGGTGTTATGGAGGATAAATTTAAAGTTCTTAGTTAAAAGGTGGAATAGGAGGATAGAAGGAACGAGATAGCCAAGTCATCACTAAGCTTCAGGGTAACCAGGAAACTCTCAAGAGGAAGTTGGATGAGATGGTGACCCTCAAGAAAGAAAAAAATCGGCTTCTCTGCAAGTCATCCAAGAGGAGATTGATAGAAGGCATGTAAAGAATAAGTGCCACTTAGAATTGTCTTCTACTAGTGCATCAAAGCCTACTATTTTTAGGTCAAGGCTACTCCAGAGTCCCCTACTATATCTTCGAGCAAAGGTTCAAATAAAAGATTATCTTTCTATGAGAAGGTGAAATTGTTTTTCCAGGATTGACAAGTTGAAAAAACCCCCACCAAATAGACCATTGGTTCATGTCTTCGATGGGTGGTTTTGGTTACTTTTTGGTATCTTTCAATTTTTGGTTTAGTTTGCTATTGTTAGTTGTTTTCATTCATTAGCTGGTCTTGGTTCCTTTTTGTCAACTAGTTCTTTTGTTGGGTGCACTCACCCCTCGTGAGACCCTTGGTCTTAGCACTATGGTTGTTATGTAAAGGTTTGGGGCTCTCCCATTTTATCTAATCAAAACTTTGTTAAAAAAAATTATCTTTTGCGGTATCTATTTTTATCTTTGCAATTTATTATTTAACTTTGTTGAAATTGTTTATTTTGTAAAGTTGAAATTGTTTAAAAAATTTATGGTTGAAATTGTTTAGAATTTTTACAGTTGAAATTGTTTAGAATTTTTATAGTTGAAATTGTTTAGAATTTTATGGTTGATTTTTTTTAGAATTTATATAGTTAAAAAAATTTATAATTTTTAAGGTTCTTAAATTTTTGTAGTTCTTGCAATTTATTATTTAACTTTGTTGAAATTGTTTAGTTTTTTGCAGTTCTTGAATTCATTTTGTATTGATTATTAAGATATTTAGATCTTCACAATAACAATATATTTAGATGAATTACAATAAATAATATATGTTATTATTCATTGTGATTCTTGACTTCATTTTGTAATGATTGAATCATAATAACAACCTTCATCACAATAAAAATAATAACAATATATTTAACAATAATAACAATATATTTAGATTGGTGAATAAACAATAACAATATTTGTTATTCATTGTGATTCTTGAATTCATTTTGTAATGATTATTAAGATATTTAGATGAACCAAAATAACAATCTTCATCCATTTGTTGATGATATAGTTGTGACGAATTCATTTTGTAATGATTATTAAGATATTTAGATGAACCACAATAACTATCTTCATCCATTTGTTGATGATATAGTCTTGATGAATTCATTTTGTAAAGATTATTAAGATATTTAGATGAACTGCAATAGCCATCTTCATCTATTTGATGATTAGATGAATAATGATAACAATCTTTATCCATTTGATGATGGGTAAAAGCACAAAGTTGTGTCACACTTTTATAAAGAAAATGGCAAATGTTGATTCAAATTTTTAAATTGAATCAATAGAAAGTGATATATTTTTTGAATTTTGAAAATATGTAAAGTAATAAAATGAATTATTTTTTGTGTATTTTATGTTTGTAATTTTTTAAAAACTTAAAAAAATTATTCGAATATACTGTCTTATAAAGTAAACACTATAATTTAGTTGCCGATAAAATGATGAAATTGAAGTTACACGATGCGTCACACTTTATATAGTAAATTTTACCTTTTTTTCTTCAATTTTTTTTGTGTATATTGATAACTTGGAATTTTTATGCAAAAATATACTTTTAACTATTTTTTATGTACATATATTTTTTAATAAATTTGAAAAGTTGTGTGTACTGAAATATAACTCTTTCCATTTGGCGTCACCTTTTTTCTTAATTATTTATCGAAATTAGAAAATAATTATATCATCTTGACATAGACTCTTTTCTCTAGTGCATTTTTTTTCAAAATTTTAAAATCAATTTTACTATTTTTCCTTTACAAGATAATCAACCTTATATTTTAGTGTCGATGGCCTACTTTCAATAAAAATAAAATATAAAATATAAAAACTAATTAAATTATTAAAAGATATATATATTATAGAAAATTCACTTATAGATATAAAATGTTATTTTTACATTTCAAAAAAATATTATTTATAAGAGTAAAAGTTATTGAAACATCGAGTTTAAAAAAAAAAAAATAATAATTAGCCCAAAGTAGTATAAAATATATATTTAGTAGACAATTCCAAATGGGGGCAAAGTTGCTTCATTGAAAGATGGATTTAAGGTGAGGAACGAATCGAAACTCCACTCCTATGGCTTTCATTTTATCTGTCCCTTATGTGTTGTTGCTTTGCCTCCTGTCGTGTCCTCCCACCCACCCCACGGAGGAGATTGATTCCAACGGTCGCGTCAAACCGAGTCGTTCATCCCTAAAGCCCCCTACCTCCCTACCCCCACGACCGCTACCCATGGAAAAGTGGTGCCCCATATATAAGATTCCTACAATGAATCTCTATAGAGAATGTGTTTGACTAAAATTATTTTTTAGTTAGAATTACTAAAATTCACTTTTGTTGATAAGTTGGCCTGAAACGTGACACAGTTTTATGCTTTTACCCTGATATAATTATATAAACCGCAATAAAAATCTTCATCCATTTGATGATATGGTCGTGACATATTCATTTTGTTATGATTATTAAGATATTTAGATGAACCACAATAACAATATTCGATTATATGAATGATGTTATGGTCATGACGAATTCATTTTGTAATAATCGTTAAGATATTTAGATGAACCACAATAACAATCTTCACCCATTTGATGATTAGATGAATGATAACAATTGATGATATGCACCACAATAACAATCTTCATCCATTTGATGATTAGATGAATGATATGGTTGTGATAGATTCATTTTGTAATGATTACTAAGATATTTAGATGAACCACAATAACAACTGTAGACACCTAAAATTGTCATGTCTAATTAAATAAATATTTTATTTATTTAATTATCTAAGCCTAATTCTTCTATTAATTAAATAAATCTTTATTTATTTAATTAATTCATTTATCCTCTTCTAGCCTTATTTCTCATTTAAATAAATACATTTATTTATTTAAATTATCCCTTTCCTAAATTAAATAAATATTTTATTTATTTAATTGTCCTACTTCTTCTATTAATTAAATAAATCTTTATTTATTTAATTAATTCATTATCTTTTTCTACACATGACACATGTCATTCATCTCTTAATTCCTACACTACCTACCTCTTTCATTATTTTGGTATTTCTTATACCTACCCTCTAATCCTAGCCGACCTCTCTTTTTACACCTCTCAATCTTAACCCTCCATTTCTTATTGTGTCTTCTATTTAAGGAGATGCTTTCTTCATTATCAAACCCTAATGACACATGCTAATGATCTTTTATGCAATTGACTACACTACGATCCTACTTGCAACCACATTCCGTTCTTTGTTGAGCTCTTGTGCATATAAAAATCTGAGAGCAAATATATCAAGCAAGATCAATGGAGATAGGAAGAATGGAGATCAAAACCCTATTGGACATGTGATGGTATAATCTTTGTGATTTTGAGTTATTTTGCATTGTCTTAGGTTATCTTCATATGTTATGGTGGATCTTTGTTCATTGTTAGGCTAGGGTTTGGTGGTTGAATCCATTTAGTCTTTCAATATTGTTATTATTGTTATCCATTTTCACCATATACAACAACATTCACCCACTGAATAGATAAATGATGATAACAATGGATAATATGAACCATAATAACAATGAATGATTAGACGAATGATGATATGGTCATGACGAATTCATTTTGTAATGATAATTAAGATATTTAGATTAACCACAATAATAACTGTCTTCACCCATTTCATGATTAGATAAGTTTGATGATTAGATATATGATGATAACAATGGATGATATGAACCAAAATAACAATGAATTATAAGATGAATGATGATATGGTTGTGACAAATTCATTTTGTAATGATTATTAAGATATTTAGATGGACCACTATAACAATATTCACCCATTTGATGATTAGATAAATGATGATAACAATAGATGATATGAACCACAATAATAATAAATCTTGTGATGATTAAATCTTCACTAAGTTTGATGATTAGATAAATTATTATAATAATGGATGATTTGAACAACAATAATAATGAATGATTAGATGAATGATGATTAGATAAATAATGATGATAATGGATGATATGAACCACAATAACAATGAGTGACCCTATTTTGTTTTTGTGGTTGGCCTTCTTGCTTCTTTCCCATCATCCTCTTTTTCTTTGGTTCTTCTTATTGAGGTAGATGGTGCTGGAGATAACCTTTCTCCTATTGAGGTGGAGTTGGGTGTTGTGTTTGTGGCTGGGAGGTGTTGTGGGGACGTTGATGATGCCATGTTTCTTGGCTTCTCGAGAACTGTGGATAATCTGATTATTGGCCTCTCTCCTCTTTCAACTATGAAGGTGGTGATCTTGGAGAATCTTCTGGGTGCAACCCTTCTCGTTCTCAAGATCAAGGTTATAGGAGCCTTTCAAAAATGCATTGTTTAAGGTTGTGGGAACCTTGTAAAACCCACTCTCATAGTTGAGGGAGCCTATAAAAACCCTACTTCTAGTTCTGGGAGCCATATAAAACCCACTTTCAAGGTTGGGGAGCTTGGAAAAACCCCATTTGTATTGTTTTTGCTAGGGATAGACTAGATGTTGGAAGTTTTTAAGGGCCCAATTTGGCCAGTTCTTGTTTTTGGTTAAAGGTCTAGGCTTTTGTTGTGGCTTAGAGAAGTTATTATAGGTTATGGGAACCTAGGAAAACCCTTCTTGTTGGTTGAGGGTGTCTAATATATCCTCGATCTATATTTTCTAAGGTCTATTGTTTGTTGTTTTAGGTTGTTTGTTTTGCCAGCCTAGTTTGTAATGTTGCATTCCTAATGTTTGGCTGGTGTTTGGTGTGTGGTTGCTGATGTGTTTGTATGTTTCCATCTTTTGCAGCCTTTGTTTTGGGATCTGGATGCCCATAAGTTCAAAAGCTTTCAAGTCCTTTCTAAAACCTATGGTTTGCTACCAAGTAATCCGGTCTATTCTTTGTTGGAAACTCTTTGTTGTAAAAGGTTTTGGGGCCCCTTTAAAACCTATTTTACCCTAATCAAAAACAATGAGTGGCCCTTTTGATGATTAGATAAATGATGCTAACAATGGATGATATGAACCACAATGACAATGAATGACCCAATTGATGATTAGATAAGTTTGATGATTAAATAAATGATGATAACAATGGATAATATGAACTAAAAAAATAATGAACCACAATGAATCATTTCATGATTAAATATTCAATTAAGCTCAATGATTGGATAAATGATAATAACAATGAATGATATGAATCACAATAACAATGAATGATTAGATGAATGATAGAAAAGGTCATGACAAATTCTTATTATAATGATCAGATGAATGATGAAAAGGTCATGAATTCATTATTTTTATAATAAGAACTAATTTGGTAATGATTTAATGAATCATTTGATGATTAAATTAAATATATCAATGAATGATGATGATGATAAGTTTGAAGATAAATGATAACAATGGATGATATGAACCACAATATGATGATTAGATAAGTTTCATGGTTAGATAAATGATGATTACAATGGATGACATGAACCACAATTATTAGAGATAAGTTTGATGATTAAGAACAATCGATATGAAATAATAATAAATGATTAGATAGTAATAATGAATGATTAGAGGAATAATTAAGTTTGATAATAAATGATGATAACAATGGATGAAATGAAATAATAATGAATGATTAGGTGAATAAATAGATAAATTGGTGATTAGATTAATGATGAAAAGGTCACCCAACCATTTGATATTAAATTTCCTCTCCGTGTTCCGATCTGCAATTCGTCACCCACCTTTTTTCTCAAAAGGTAAGTTTGATGATTAGATAAATGTTCATATCAATGGAATTGATTAGATAAATAAATGATTACACATAAATTTGATTATTAATGATTAGATAAATGAATTATTAGAAATAAATGATGATTAATGATTAAAGATCATTTTGATGATTAATGATTAGATAGAATGAATGATTATATATGATTAGATAAATGAATGATTAGAAATAAATGATGATTAATGATTAAAGATAAGTTTGATGATTAATGATTAGATAGAATGAATTATTATATATGATGAGATAAATGAATGATTAGAGATGAGTTTGATGATTTAGAGAAGTTAATGATTGGTTTATGAATGATTAGAGGTGTTTTATGATTTAGAGAAATGAACGATTGGTTTATGAATGATTAGAGATAAGTTTGATGATTTAGAGAAATGAATGATTGATTTATGATTGATTCAAGATGAATGAATGAATGATTTAGATGAAAGATGAATGGATGGTCAGTATTCGTAGTCACCCCAAGCGCACCCGATACTTAGACCTCTCTAAGGTGACCGTCGCCTCTTTCACATAGTTGCTTGGCCCTCAACGCCACATCCATTGCCACGCACGTTCGATGAATGGTTTAGATGAAAGATGGATGGATGAATGAATTAGATAGATCAATTAGATGAATGAATGATTTAGAGATAATGAATGATTTAAAGATAAGTGATTTAAATGAATGAATGAATTAGATAACCCCATTTGTATTGTTTTTGCTAGGGACAGACTAGATTCTAGAAGTTTTTAAGGGCCCAGTTTGGCCAGTTCTTGTTTTTGGTTAAAGGTCTAGGCTTTTGTTGTGGCTTAGAGAAGCTATTACAGGTTATGGGAGCCTGGGAAAACCCTTCTTGTTGGTTGAGGGTACTTGATATACCCTTGACCTATGTTTTCTAAGGTCTATTGTTTGTTGTATTAAGTTGTTTGTTCTGCCAACCTAGTTTGTAATGTCCCATTAGTAATGTTTGGCTGGTGTTTGGTGTGTGGTTGCTGATGTGTTTGTATGTTTCTATCTTTTCCAACCTCTGTTTTGGGATTTGGATGCTCATAAGTCCAGAAGGTTTCAAGTCCTTTCTAAAACCTATGGTTTGCTACCAAGTAATTCGGTCTATTATTTGTTGGCAACTCTTTGTTGTAAAGGATTTTCGGGCCCCTTCAAAACCTGTTTTAGCCTAATCAAAAACAATGAGTGACCCTTTTGATGATTAGATAAATGATGATAACAATGGATGATATGAACCACAATGACAATGAATGACCCAATTGATGATTAGATAAGTTTGATGATTAAATAAATGATGATAACAATGGATAATATGAACTACAATAACAATGAACCTCAATGAACCATTTGATGATTAAATCTCCAATTAAGTTTGATGATTGGATAAATGATAATAACAATGAATGATATGAATCGCAATAACAATGAATGATTAGATGAATGATAGAAAAGGTCATGACAAATTCTTATTATAATGATCAGATGAATGATGAAAAGGTCATGAATTCATTATGTTTTATAATAAGAACTAATTTGGTAATGATTTAATGAATCATTTGATGATTAAATTAAATATATCAATGAATGATGATGATGATAAGTTTGAAGATAAATTATAACAATGGATGATATGAACCACAATATGATGATTAGATAAGTTTCATGGTTAGATAAATGATGATTACAATGGATGACATGAACCACAATTATTAGAGATAAATTTGATGATTAAGAACAATCGATATGAAATAATAATAAATGATTAGATAGTAACAATGAATGATTAGAGGAATAATTAAGTTTGATGATAAATGATGATAACAATGGATGATATGAAATAATAATGAATGATTAGGTGAATAAATAGATAAATGGGTGATTAGATTAATGATGAAAAGGCCACCCAACCATTTAATATTAAATTTCCTCTCCGTGTTCCAATCTGTAATTCGCCACCCACCTTTTTTCTCAAAAGGTAAGTTTGATGATTAGATAAATGTTCATGTCAATGAAATTGACTAGATAAATAAATGATTACACATAAATTTGATTATTAATGATTAGGTAAATGAATTATTAAAAATAAATGATGATTAATGATTAAAGATAATTTTGATGATTAATAATTAGATAGAATGAATGATTATATATGATTAGATAAATGAATGATTATATATGATTAGATAAATGAATGATTAGAAATAAATGATGATTAATGATTAGATAAATGAATGATTATAAATAAATGATGATTAATGATTAAAGATAACTTTGATGATTAATGATTAGATAGAATGAATGATTATATCTAATGAGATAAATGAATGATAAGAGATGAGTTTGATGATTTAGAGAAATGAATGATTGGTTTATGAATGATTAGAGATGTTTGATGATTTAGAGAAATAAATGATTGGTTTATGAATGATTAGAAATAAGTTTGATGATTTAGAGAAATGAATGATTCGAGATGAATGAATGAATGATTTAGATGAAAGATGAATGGATGGTCAGTATTGGTAGTCACCCCAAGCGCACTCGATACTTAGACCTCTCTAAGGCGACCATCGCCTCTTTCACATAGTCACTTGGCCCTCTGCGCCACATCCATTGTCACGCACGTTTGATGAATGGTTTAGATGAAAGATGTATGGATGAATGAATTAGATAGATGAATTAGATGAATGAATGATTTAGAGATAATGAATGATTTAAAGAAAAGTGATTTAAATGAATGAATGAATTAGATAACCCCATTTCTATTATTTTTTCTAGGGATAGACTAGATGCTGGAAGTTTTTAAGGGCCCATTTTGGCCAGTTCTTGTTTTTGGTTAAAGGTCTAGGCTTTTGTTGTGGCTTAGATAAGTTATTATAGGTTATGGGAGCCTAGGAAAACCCTTCTTGTTGGTTGAGGGTGTCTGATATACCCTCGATCTATATTTTCTAAGGTCTATTGTTTGTTGTTTTAGGTTGTTTGTTTTGCCAGCCTAGTTTGTAATGTTGCATTCCTAATGTTTGGTTGGTGTTTGGTGTGTGGTTGTTGATGTGTTTGTATGTTTCCATCTTTTGCAGCCTTTGTTTTGGGATATGGATGCCCATAAGTTCAAAATCTTTCAAGTCCTTTCTAAAACCTATGGTTTGCTACCAAGTAATCCGGTCTATTCTTTGTTGGAAAGTCTTTGTTGTATAAGGTTTTGGGGCCCCTTTAAAACCTATTTTACCCTAATCAAAAACAATGAGTGGCCCTTTTGATGATTAGATAAATGATGCTAACAATGGATGATATGAACCACAATGACAATGAATGACCCAATTGATGATTAGATAAGTTTGATGATTAAATAAATGATGATAACAATGGATAATATGAACTACAATAACAATGAACCATTTGATGATTAAATCGTCAATTAAGTTCGATGATTGGATAAATGATAATAACAATGAATGATAGAAAAAGGTCGTGACAAATTCTTATTATAATGATCAGATGAATGATGAAAAGGTCATGAATTCATTATGTTTTATAATAAGAGCTTATTTTGTAATGATTTAATGAACCATTTGATGATTAAATTAAATATATTAATGAATGATGATGATGATGATGATAAGTTTGAAGATAAATGATAACAATGGATGATATGAACCACAATATGATGATTAGATAAGTTTGATGGTTAGATAAATGATGATTACAATGGATGACATGAACCACAATGATTAGAGATAAGTTTGATGATTAAGAACAATCGATATGCAATAATAAATGATTAGATAGTAACAATGAATGATTAGAGGAATAATTAAGTTTGATGATAAATGATCATAACAATGGATGATATAAAACAATAATGAATGATTAGGTGAATAAATAGATAAATGGGTGATTAGATTAATGATAAAAAAGGTCACCCGACCATTTGATATTAAATTTCCTCTCCATGTTCCGATCTGCAATTTGCCACCCACCTTTTTTCTCAAAAGGTAACTTTTATGAATAGATAAATATTCATATCAATGGAATTGATTAGATAAATAAATGATTACACATAAATTTGATTATTAATGATTAGATAAATGAATTATTAGAAATAAATGATGATTAATAATTAAAGATAATTTTGATGATTAATGATTAGATATAATGAATGATTATATATGATTAGAAATAAATGATGATTAATGATTAGATAGAATGAATGATTAGAGATGAGTTTGATGATTTAGATAAATGAATGATTGGTTTATGAATGATTAGAGATGTTTGATGATTTAGATAAATGAATGATTGGTTTATGAATGATTAGAGATAAGTTTGATGATTTAGAGAAATGAATGATTGATTTATGAATGATTCGAGATGAATGAATGAATGATTTAGATGAAAGATGAATGGATGGTCGGTATTGGTAGTCACCCCAAGCGCACCCAATACTTAGACCTCTCTAAGTCGATCGTCGCCTCTTTCACATAGTCACTTGGCCCTCAACGCCACATCCATTGTCACGCACGTTTGATGAATGGTTTAGATGAAAGATGGATGGATGAATGAATTAGATAGATGAATTAGATGAATGAATGATTTAGAGATAAGTTTAGATTGAATTAGATAGATGAATTAGATGAATGAATGATTTAAGATAAGTGATTTAAGATAAGTGATTTAGATGAATGAATTAGATGAATGAATGATTTAGAGATAATGAAATAATAATAAATGATTAGATAGTAACAATGAATGTTTAGAGGAATAATTAAGTTTGATGATAAATGATCATAACAATGGATGATATGAAATAATAATGAATGATTAGGTGAATAAATAGATAAATGGGTGGTTAGATTAATGATGAAAAGGTCACCCAACCATTTGATATTAAATTTTCTCTCCGTGTTCCGATCTGCAATTCGCCACCCACCTTTTTTCTCAAAAGGTAAGTTTGATGATTAGATAAATAAATGATTACACATAAATTTAATTATTAATGATTAGATAAATAAATTATTAGAAATAAATGATGATTAATGATTAAAAATAATTTTGATGATTAATGATTAGATAAATGAATGACTAGAAATAAATGATGATTAATGATTGAAGATAAGTTTGATGATTAATGATTAGATAGAATGAATGATTATATCTAATGAGATAAATGAATGATTAGAGATGGGTTTGATGATTTAGAGAAATGAATGATTGGTTTATGAATGATTAGAGATGTTTGATGATTTAAAGAAATGAATGGTTGGTTTATGAATGATTAGAGATAAGTTTGATGATTTAGAGAAATGAATGATTGGTTTATGAATGATTCGAGATGAATGAATGAATGATTTAGATGAAAGATGAATGGATGGTCGGTATTGGTAGTCACCTCAAGCACACCTGATACTTAGACCTCTCTAAGGCGATTGTCGCCTCTTTCACATAGTTGCTTGGCCCTCAACGCCATATCCATTGTCATGTCACATTGTCACGCATGTTCGATGAATGGTTTAGATGAAAGATGGATGGATGAATGAATTAGATAGATGAATTAGATGAATGATACTTAGACCTCTCTAAGGCGACCGTCGCCTCTTTCACATAGTCGCTTGGCCCTCAATGCCATATCCATTGTCACATCACATTGCCACGCACGTTCGATGAATGGTTTAGATGAAAGATGGATGGATGAATGAATTAGATAGATGAATTAGATGAATGAATGATTTAGAGATAAGTTTAGATTGAATTGGTCACCTCTTTCACATAGTCGCTTGGCCCTCAACGCCATATCCATTGTCACGTCACATTGTCATGCACGTTCGATGAATGGTTTAGATGAAAGATGGATGAATTAGATAGATGAATTAGATGAATGAATGATTTAGAGATAAGTTTAGATTGAATTAGACAGATGAATTCGATGAATGAATGATTTAGAGATAAGTTTAGATTGAATTAGATAGATGAATTAGATGAATGAATGATTTAAGATAAGTTCGATGAATGGCTTAGATGAAAGATGGATGGATGAATGAATTAGATAGATGAATTAGATGAATGAATGATTTAGAGATAAGTTTAAATTTAATTAGATAGATGAATTAGATGAATGAATGATTTAAGATAAGTGATTTAGATGAATGAATTGGATGAATGAATGATTTAGAGACAATGAATGATTTAAAGATAAGTGAAGTGATAAGTGATTTAGATGAATGAATGAATTAGAGATAATGAATGATTTAAAGATAAAGTGATTTAAATGATAGTCGCATGGCCCTCAACACCATATCCATTGTCACGTCACATTGTGACGCACGTTCGATGAATGGTTTAGACGAAAGATTGATGGATGAATGAATTATATAGATGAGTTAGATGAATGAATGATTTAGAGATAAGTTTAGATTGAATTAGATAGATGAATTAGATGAATGAATGATTTAGAGATAAGTTTAGATTGAATTAGATAGATGAATTAGATGAATGAATGATTTAGAGATAAGTTTAGATTGAATTAGATAGATGAATTAGATGAATGAATGATTTAAGATAAGTGATTTAGATGAATGAATGACTTAGAAACAATGAATGATTTAAAGATAAGTGATTTAGATGAATGAATGAATTAGAGATAATGAATGATTTAAAGATAAAGTGATTTAAATGAATGAATGAATTAGATCTATAAGTTTTGATGATTTAGAGAAGAGCATTCGATGAATGAATTAGATAGATGAATTAGATGAATGAATGATTTAGAGATAAGTTTAGATTGAATTAGATGAATGAATGATTTAAGATAAGTGATTTAAGATAAGTGAATTAGATGAATGAATGATTTAAGATAAGTGATTTAGAAAGTGATTTAGATGAATGAATTAGATGAATAAATGATTTAAGATAAGTTCGATGAATGGTTTAGATGATGGATGGATGAATTAGATAGATGAATTAGATGAATGGATGATAAGTGATTTAGATGAATGAATGAATTAGAGATAATGAATGATTTAAGATAAGGTCGATGAATGGAATGGTTTAGATGAATTAGATGAATGAATAATTTAGAGATAATTTTAGATTGATTTAAGATAAGTGATTTAGATGGATGAATTAGATGAATGAATGATTTAAGATAAGTGATTTAGATGGATGAATTAGATGAATGAATGATTTAGAGAAATGAATGAGTGAATGAGTGAATTAGATGAATTAGTGAATTAGATGAGTGAATGAGTGAATTAGATGAGCGAATTGAATGAGTGAATTAGATGAATGAATTAATTAGAGATAATGAATGATTTAAAGGTAAAGTGATTTGAATGAGTAAATGATGCACGTTCGATGAATGGTTTAGATGAAAGATGGACGAATTAGATAGATGAATTAGATGAATGAATGATTTAGAGATAAGTTTAGATTGAATTAGACAGATGAATGATTTAGAGATAAGTTTAGATTGAATTAGATAGATGAATTAGATGAATGAATGATTTAAGATAAGTTCGATGAATGGTTTAGATGAAAGATGGATGGATGAATGAATTAGATAGATGAATTAGATGAATGAATGATTTAGAGATAAGTTTAAATTTAATTAGATAGATGAATTAGATGAATGAATGATTTAAGATAAGTGATTTAGATGAATGAATGATTTAAGATAAGTGATTTTGACGAATGAATTGGATGAATGAATGATTTAGAGACAATGAATGACTCAAAGATAAGTGAAGTGATAAGTGATTTAGATGAATGAATTAGATGAATGAATGAATTAGAGATAATGAATGATTTAAAGATAAAGTGATTTAAATGATAGTCGCTTGGCCCTCAACGCCATATCCATTGTCACGTCACATTGTGACACACGTTCGATGAATGGTTTAGATGAAAGATGAATGGTTTAGATGAAAGATGGATGGATGAATGAATTATATAGATGAATTAGATGAATGAATGATTTAGAGATAAGTTTAGATTGAATTAGATAGATGAATTAGATTAATGAATGATTTAGAGATAAGTTTAGATTGAATTAGATAGATGAATTAGATGAATGAATGATTTAAGATAAGTGATTTAGATGAATGAATGATTTAGAAACAATGAATGATTTATAGATAAGTGATAAGTGATTTAGATGAATGAATGAATTAGAGATAATGAATGATTTAAAGATAAAGTGATTTAAATGAATGAATGAATTAGATCTATAAGTTTTGATGATTTAGAGAAGAGCATTCGATGAATGAATTAGATAGATGAATTAGATGAATGAATGATTTAGAGATAAGTTTAGATTGAATTAGATAGATGAATTAGATGAATGAATGATTTAGAGATAAGTTTAGATTGAATTAGATAGATGAATTAGATGAATGAATGATTTAAGATAAGTGATTTAGATGAATGAACGATTTAAGAAAGTGATTTAGATGAATGAATGATTTAGAGACAATGAATGATTTAAAGATAAGTGATAAGTGATTTAGATGAATGAATTAGATAAGTGAAATAGATGAATGAATTAGATGAATGAATGAATTAGAGATAATGAATGATTTAAAGATAAAGTGATTTAAATGTCGATGAATGGTTTAGATGAAAGATGAATGGTTTAGATGAAAGATGGATGGATTAATGAATTAGATAGATGAATTAGATGAATGAATGATTTAGAGATAAGTTTAGATTGAATCAGATAGATGAATTAGATGAATGAATGATTTAGAGATAAGTTTAGATTGAATTAGATAGATGAATTAGATGAATGAATGATTTAAGATAAGTGAATTAGATGAATGAATGATTTAAGAAAGTGATTTAGATGAATGACTTAGATGAATGAATGATTTAAAGAAAATGAATGATTTAAAGATAAGTGATAAGTGATTTAGATGAATGAATTAGAGATAATGAATGATAAGTGATAAGTGATTTAGATGAATGAATTAGATGAATAAATGATTTAAGATAAGTTCGATGAATGGTTTAGATGAAAGATGAATGGTTTAGAAGAAAGATGGATGGATGGATGAATTAGATAGATGAATTAGATGAATGAATGATAAGTGATTTAGATGAATGAATTAGAGATAATGAATGATTTAAGATAAGTGATTTAGATGAATAAATGATTTAAGATAAGTTCGATGAATGGTTTAGATGAAAGATGAATGGTTTAGATGAATTAGATGAATGAATGATTTAGAGATAAGTTTAGATTGAATTGGATAGATGAATTAGATGAATGGTTTAGATGAAAGAGGGATGGATGGATGAATTAGATAGATGAATTAGATGAATGAATGATTTAGAGATAAGTTTAGATTGAATTAGTTAGATGAATGAATGATTTAGAGATAAGTTTAGATTGAATTAGATAGATGAATTAGATGAATGAATGATTTAGAGATAAGTTTAGATTGAATTAGATAGATGAATTAGATGAATGAATGATTTAAGATAAGTGATTTAAGATAAGTGAATTAGATGAATGAATGATTTAAGATAAGTGATTTAGAAAGTGATTTAGATGAATGAATTAGAGATAATGAATGATAAGTGATTTAGATGAATGAATTAGATGAATAAATGATTTAAGATAAGTTCGATGAATGGCTTAGATGATGGATGGATGAATTAGATAGATGAATTAGAGATAATGAATGATTTAAGATAAGGTCGATGAATGGAATGGTTTAGATGAAAGATGAATGGTTTAGATGAATTAGATGAATGAATAATTTAGAGATAAGTTTAGATTGATTTAAGATAAGTGATTTAGATGGATGAATTAGATGAATAAATGATTTAAGATAAGTGATCTAGATGGATGAATTAGATGAATGAATGATTTAAGATAAGTGATTTAGATGAATGAATGATTTAAGATAAGTGATTTAGATGGATGAATTAGATGAATGAATGATGAATTAGATAGATGAATTAGAGATAATGAATGATTTAAGATAAGGTCGATGAATGGAATGGTTTAGATGAAAGATGAATGGTTTAGACGAATTAGATGAATGAATAATTTAGAGATAAGTTTAGATTGATTTAAGATAAGTGATTTAGATGGATGAATTAGATGAATAAATGATTTAAGATAAGTGATCTAGATGGATGAATTAGATGAATGAATGATTTAAGATAAGTGATTTAGATGAATGAATGATTTAAGATAAGTGATTTAGATGGATGAATTAGATGAATGAATGATTTAGAGAAATGAATGAGTGAATGAGTGAATTATATGAATGAGTGAATTAGATGAGTGACTGAGTGAAATAGATGAATGAATTAATTAGAGATAATGAATGATTTAAAGATAAAGTGATTTGAATGAGTGAATGAGTGAATTAGATGAATGAGTGAATTAGATGAATGAGTGAATTAGATGAGTGAATGAGTGAATTATATGAATGTATGAATTGGATGAGTGAATTGAATGAGTGAATTAATTAGAGATGAGTGAATTAGATGAATGAGTGAATTGAATGAATTAATTAATTAGAGATAATGAATGATTTAAAGATAAAGTGAGTGAATTAGATGAGTGAATTGAATGAGTGAATTAGATGATTGAATTAATTAGAGATAATGAATGATTTAAAGATAAAGTGATTTGAATGAGTGAATTGGATGAATGAGTGAATTAGATGAGTGAATTGGATGAATGAGTGAATTAGATGAGTGAATTGGATGAGTGAATTAGATGAATTAATTAATAGAGATAATGAATGATTTAAAGATAAAGTGATTAGTGATTTAAATGAATGAATGAATTAGATCTATAAGTTTAAGTTTTGATGATGATTGATGATTTAGAGAAGTGAATAATTAGAGAAAAATTTGATGATTAGATAAATAATGATAACAATGTATGATATGAACCATAATAACAAAATGGATGAAGGTCATTGACATATTATAAGGATAATAATAATTAATTTTATGATTATTAAGATATTTAGATAATAAGAATGGTAAGAATGGATCATTGACGAATTCTTATTATAATGATAATAATAATTAATTTTTATGATTATTAAGATATTTAGATAATAAGAATGGTAAGATTGAAGCATATTATTATAATGATCATTGATGAATTCTTATTATAATGATAATAATTAATTTTTATGATTATTAAGATATTTAGATAATAAGAATGATAAGAATGGATGATATGATGCATATTATTATAATTTTATAAAACAATGGATGAAGGTCATTGACGAATCATGATTGACGAATTCTTATTATAATAATTTTATAAAACAATGGATGAAGGTCATTGACGAATCATGATTGACGAATTCTTATTATAATGATAATAATAATTAATTTTTATGATTATTAAGATATTTAGATAATAATAATTAATTTTATGATTATTAAGATATTTAGATAATAAGAATGGTAAGAACGGCTCATTGACGAATTCTTATTATAATGATAATAATAATTAATTTTTATGATTATTAAGATATTTAGATAATAAGAATGGTAAGAATGAAGCATATTATTATAATGATCATTGACGAATTCTTATTATAATGATAATAATTAATTTTTATAATGATCATTGACGAATTCTTATTATAATGATAATAATTAATTTTTATGATTATTAAGATATTTAGATAATAAGAATGATAAGAATGGATGATATGATGCATATTATTATAATTTTATAAAACAATGGATGAAGTCATTGACGAATCATGATTGACGAATTCTTATTATAATAATTTTATAAAACAATGGATGAAGGTCATTGACGAATCATGATTGACGAATTCTTATTATAATGATAATAATAATTAATTTTTATGATTATTAAAATATTTAGATAAGAATGGATGATATGAAGCATATTAATGGATGAAGGTCATTGATGAATGAATTCTTATTATAATGATAATAATAATTAATTTTTATGATTATTAAGATATTTAGATAATAAGAATGGATGATATGAAGCATATTATTATAATGATAATAATAATTAATTTTTATGATTATTAAGATATTTAGATAATAAGAATGGATGATATGAAGCATATTATTATAATGATAATTATAATTAATTTTTATAATGATTATTAAGATATTTAGATGCACGAGAGTAACAATCTTCACCCATTTAATGATAATGATTAATAACCATGGCTGAGGTCGTGACGACTCGTGAACTGATCTTCGTGATTCAAATCTAATATTTTTTTTTCCATTCGATCATCTTCGTGATTACAATCTAATATCTTTTTTGCATTCGATCATATTTGCAGTTTAAGATTTTAAAAACTGAAAATGCTCTGATGAACATAATTCAGAGAATTTGACACGCACTGTTCAGTCTGTACAACTACAAGCTGACTCTCTTGCCTTTGTGAATTATTGAATTTATCTTCGTGATTAAAATCAAATATTTTTTTTCCATTCGATCATTTTTTATCCGAAAATGCTCTGATGAACATACTTCAATAAATTTGGTAAACTCAGTTTCGGTTTGTACAACTCTTCACTCTCTTGCCTTCTTGTCATGCTAAAAGCAAAATACTGAAGCCTATCACAATCGATTTAACACAAGAAAATAAACAACGACGTTCATTTCATATATATCACTGGTAAGGAAAATGCTACAGGCATATTGCTGTATGTAGGAGAACATACATAGAGCAAACAGTACAGGCACACAATACAAAACACTTCCTAGAGCTACAGTACAGCACCTACGCAATATCTACATATACAACTTCATTCATCACACAATTTACTCTAAGAACGTGTCTTATATTTGGATTCATCAATTGGAATGCCTTCTTCAGACGCCCTCTCATCACCAGATTTATCACTAGTGCTCAGCCCACCCTTGCGCCCCATTTCTTGATACCCTTCGAACCCAATCTGCTCTTTCCGCGTCTGCCCGCCTTTGCTTCGCCCTAGAAAAACAATCACCAACTTAATTTTGCAGCACAAAGACCGGATAAACATAAGTGAACTGTGTCGAGATTAAACCCTAAGTGAACTGTGTCAAGATTAAACCCTAAGTGAACTGTGTCAAGATTAAACCCTAATCTTTCTTTGTTTCAAAAATTTGCAATCGTACCAAAAGTTAAAGCCCTAAGATTTTCTTTCGAAATTTTGAAAGACAAAAACCGGATAAATATGTGTGGACCGTGTTCTAAATTAAAACCCTAATCTATCTTCCTTTCAAGAATTTGCAATCGGATCAAAAGTTAAAGCCCTAATCATTCTTTCAAAATTTTGGAAGACAGAGAAAGGATAAAAATAAGTGAACTGTGTTCAAAATTAAAATCTTTGTTCCAATTTCTTTAACACAAAAACTGGATAATTACAAGTTAAAACCCTAATATTTCTTTCAAAAATTTTGAAGTACACTGTATTTAAGATAACCTTCAGCAAGGCGCTCTTGTGCATCGAGAGATTTGCCGCCAGTGCCACCGGGCACAACAGTTTGTCCCTCGCGGGCTTTCGCATCCAATTCGCTTCGCCGTTGTCCTGAAGCCATTCTTTCTCTTCTCGTACTCGTACTCGTAATCTTACTCTTCTCTGAACTCTTACTCTCATTCTTTCGTCTGCTGTGTGTTATATAGCACAAGAAATGCATGACACAGCTTCTGATGGCAATTCTTACGCAAGGCACGGATCATTCTCCATGGGACGCGTCAGCTGGCCACAGTAAAAGACGATCGCCTTACACGAAGCAGATCAGATCAGTTTATTTTAACTAAGAAATACTGAATTGTTTAATCTTTTACTCCTTCAACCATGTATATCGTAATCTAACTTATCCATTTTCTTCCAGAACGCAAATGATACGTTCTTTAGCCGCAGGCAGGTGGTTGGCTGTTCGAAACCGGCTTTCAACCCTTTGTTGAGGCAGAACAGGATATATAGCAGCCAGATTTCAAAATCAATTAAGCACTAACTAATATTAATTATGCTACTTAAATAAATTTAATGGGCAGTTTTTTGGTTTGGTTTATTTTATCTAGTTTTTCAGATTTGGTGTGTTATGAATTAATGAATGAGTTTCAGTTATGAATTAATGAATGAGTTTCAATGACTTTCATAAGATTATCAATCCATGGGATAAAGAGCATTTTTAAAGCTTGTTGTTTTGTGTAGTTTTAGGCTGCACCTTTTCAAATTGTCCTCATATTGCTTAAGGATATCAGCACACTCAAAGATGAATCTCACTCCTATTTTTATCTTTTTGATCTTTTTGAAAAAAAAATGTAAGCAGTTATTAAATAAAAATTAATTAAATTTTAGGGATACTTAATTCAGATTTTGATATCTTTATTTAAATATTATGAAGTTATTTTAGTAATTAAATTAAATATGTAGATACTTATTCATAATTAAATTAAATATGTAGATATTTAATTTAGATTTTGATGTGGATATTTCTATTTGAATATTAGAAAGTTATTTCATTAATTAAATTAAATGTGTCAATACTTTTTTTTTTATCAGTAATATTGTATTTTTTTATTAAGAAGTAAATTGTAGTACATACTAAACCATCATTCATCCACACCATCTGAGAAACCACCCTACCAAAACCATAATGTTCATCTAACAGAAACATCAAAAAAACCCTTTAACAGAGAAAAACACTAAACAACAACTAAGTCAAAAAATTAATGTACCAAGGGGTACCATTGATCTTCCAGATTCTTCAGCCATCTATAGCATTGTGTGAGCTTGAAGCATCTGCTGACCCGAAAGAGCCACCCACTGCACCACCCTACTCAACTTGTCTTGCCAACTCCGCAGAGAGTCGTCTGATGATCGGCCTCCTTCTTTGCGCCTCGTCCACCAACCCAGCCTCCACGCCCGCCTGCCTAATATTTTCTTTGAGCTCCATTATTTGAACATTTACCACCAAGCCCTCCCATCCTCTCCTAGCATCATCTCTGAAATGAGCTTTGACCTCCTTGCGGCATCGTAGAAATGGAATTCGAGAGTGTCTAGCCCAAAGCTCAGCATTGCTCTCTGGAATACCTTCAGAAGGTTGAATCCCCAACCCAGAACAGCCCACTCCAACAAAGACTCCAAGTTTAGTAGGTAAGCATGCGGAATAATCATCCTCCTTGCCTTCCTAACCTCCTTGCATGCATGCCCCAAGTCCAATCCCCAAGCCATGATTAGAGAATAAATATCATCTCTTGACCAATATCTATGGCCGATTACCACCACCACCTTGCCTAAAACCAACTGAACCACTTTCAAGAACAGAGGGTCATTTACCAGAAACAGATTCTCAAGCTTCTTCACCAGGACGAGACCCCTGAAAATCGGCATCAACTTTGAAGACCTCGGGGTAAAGTTTGCTTCCATTCTGGAAGTTCTCAGAAAATGTCGAATTCTGCAAAAAATCGTCAAGCTCTACTAGAAACCTATAGCCTTCACCACCAAACTCGCAGAAAAGCCACATTGAATACGCGAAAGTAGAAATTAAGGAGGCACGCTCTGCAACTACCGCCATTTCAGAGAGCATTCCACATTAATTGCCCATTAACTCAACCCAGACTTACAGTTTTGGATAAAAAGTCAGCCACAAATCACACATCGAATTTGCAAGAGTACATTTCTTGGCAGGGTGTCTTAACTCCATCGCACGATGCAATCATGACTATCTTGCCACCTCACCTCCCCTTTGGAAAGCTCACATGCCATGTTTGATAGACTGTCAGCAATGACATTCCCACCTCTTTTCACATGGGAAATACAAAAATCTTGGATGGATTTTAGTTTTTCACAAATAATATGTATGAACTTATTTAGTTTCCAACATGGGGTGTCACCTTTGATCAAGGCATTAATCACTACCTGGGAATCCCCTTCCAAGTGTACTTTCAATGCCTTCATGTTCACTGCCAAGTCAGCCACTAACAACACCGCTTGAACCTCTGCCTCATTATTGGTTTTGTCCTATAATCTTCTAGCTCCTATGAAAAGGATCTTCCCCTCATCATTGCAGGCCACACACCCCGCACCGGAAGTGCCTGAATTCCCTTTTGAGGCCCCATCAAAGTTGATCTTCACCCAACCCCTCTCAGGCTTTGACCATGTCACTACGTCAACTTCAAGAGGACAACTCACTGGATTAACCATAGGAAACCCTTGAACGGGTCTAAATGTGTCAATACTTAATTTAGATTTTGAAGGGCATATTTCAATCTAAATATTAGAAAACTATTCAATGAGATTTTAGAATTTTGTAATTTTTTGTTTACTTGTGAATTTGATTATGTGATATGTGTATCATGGATCTAAAATGCAACTTATGTTTGATCTAAAATGCAACTTATGATTGATCTAAAATGTAACTTATGATTAGGCTAATTAAATAAAATTAATGGGAATTTTTGGTTTGATCTATCTAATCTATTTTTCTACTGTCATGGTAGAAATATTTATGCATTGATTGAATTCAATTTTTTCCACAACTTAACGAATCATCATTCAAAATTTAAAAAAATTAAAAAAATTATATTGTCTATATTTTTTTAATTTTAAAAATAACAATTTTCTTTCCTTTTATTGGTTCAGAGTGCAATAGAAAATTTAATTTTTCAAAAAAATATATATATTTAATTAATTAGATGTGTGATATCTCCAATCTCATAAAATATATCATTTATCCTTATTGCTATGTTAAACAAGGGACAATGGACAAAAAAGGGATAGAAAGAAATGTAAGAGATTAATATATAGAGGGGGAGTGGGAGAGAGAAATATAAAGATAGAGATAGGAAGTGATATATGGAGAGGTAGAGAGTGATAGAGACAATAAAATAGATATAAAGAGATGGATTGAAGAAGAAACATGGAGAGGAAAAGATTTAAAAATACAAAATAAAATAAAATAATTTCTTATATCTAAAAATATTAAACACTTTTTAACCATAACCATAACTTCGTAAATTTATGGTTCTATTAATAAACGAAATGGTCTCTAAAAATTGATAATAAATCAGCCAACTTAGTAAATAAATTTCAGACCACTTCAACTGTTAGTAATTTCATTCCACATACCCATATATTGATTGTTCATATTACTCTCTTCCTAAACCTCAGTGGAAAATTTCTCATCTCAGGTAGATCTCTTTTCTCAAAATCTCTCTCAATTGCTTGTAAATTTTTATCCCTTAGATGACTACTTTCAAAACTTCTCCTTTTGATGGAGCTGCCTACATTGATTGCAATGATTTAGGTGACGATATCATCCAATCTATGGCAGGAGATCTCAGCATTGCATATATTAACACAACAAAGGTTATGCACACAATGGATTTGTTGGAAAGGTGTTAGAGACTTTCAAGGAAATGCAATTGACAAGGTAAAGCCAAATTCCACAACTTTCGCTAGCATACTCCTTGCTTGAACCAAAATGAGAGTTTCGGAATAGGATATGGACATCCATCAAAGGAAAATGGAAGGAGGGATTTTGCCAGATATTATAGTTGGAAATGCTTTGGTAGACATGTATGCAAAATGTGGAAGCATCGTCAAGGCACGTAGACTGTTGACAAAATGCCTAAAAGAAATGCGGTCTCATGGAATGCCATGATCACACAATATGCACATAATGGATTCATTGAAAAGGCTTTAGAAACATTCAAGAAAATGCAACTAGCATGTGTAAAACTGAATTACACAATGTTTTCCAGCATCCTTCCTGTTTGTGCCAAAATTGGAGCTATGGAACAGGGTACAAACATCCATCAAACCATAATTGGAGGGGGATTTTTTTTGATAGATCTGCAACTTATAGAAAATCATCATGTAGTGTCCATCCTAAGAGTACTACTTTGTCTTGAAAATCTTAGAAAATCTCAATGTAATAGTTATATGTCTACATAATGGAAGGAGCTTGGAGTTCCATATGATCTAGTCAAAAGATACTCATAAGTATCGTTAAATATGAAGGTCAATAAAGGAACTTTATTAAAAAAGTGAGATCAAAAGGAAAACTTTTGCCAAAACCCTCTTTAAAATCTCATCAAAAGTGAGTACCTTGAATATAGTTTTCAAAAGCATAGTATAACCATTAGTATGTTCATGGATTTCTGTCATGTTTTCTATGGTTCCATGAAAATATTTTTAAGATCTAACATACACTTCTAAGGTCTATGCATTTGCAAAGTTTGTATATTCATTTAGCTTTAATTTGAGTCTCTTAGAGAAGGATTTTTTACCATAAACCTTGTCTCTTGTTATGAGTTGCCAATATATGCAAGCTTGGTTAGTGAATAGGGAACTTCTGGAGCAAAGTTTTATCAAAACCCTTAGCAAACTCTTGACATTTCTTAAGCTTGAAATTGTAGTGAGAGGCTTGTAGACCTATCAACAATCCTAAAGCCTAAAAATACGCAAAGCATATGACTCAATTGTCAATGTTTTAATGGTGCATGACAGTGCTAAAGATATGACAAACATATGACAGATACATGTGTGGCATTCCTACGAAGAGTTTCAAGAATAAAAATTAGCCCTAAATGTCAATGTATTAATGGTAAACATTGGCTGCATTAATAGAAAACAATAGAAAGAAGGTATGGAGACAATCATGAGTAAAGTAAGCATAGTCGTAGCATGCTAGATATGAGAGTAGATAAAGGGGATAAAGCTAAATGGTAGATGATATAGGTTAAATGTATAACCAAGTCACCATTGCATGGAATGTTAAAAAGCAAAGATATAGTGATTCCTTGTGACAGTGAGAGAAAAGAAGACTATTTATTACCATTAAGTCTTTGGTACAATAAATAAGCATTGGAATTAACATGAGATAGAAGCGCCCTTGAGTAGGGTAGAGCAAGGTACAAGAGAAAATGGAAATGATAGAAGTATTTCCTAGGCTTGTGAAGAGTGAAAGATGACAATCTATTGTCAAGGAGACTTACCACAAACATGGTAGGGTTCATATATACTAATGACAACTCTTATGATAATAAAGGAAGATAGAGTATGGATAGAGAACTATGGAAGATGATGGTAGATCTTAAATCATATGGATTGTGTTGATAGTTGACAATATAGGATTCATCAACAATGAATGACATTGAGAAACAAGCAAGTCGAATGATAGTAAGGCATGGCATGATTCATCCAAAGGACATAGTTTCACGAATGACATATAGACAAGAGAAGATAGCAATGTTGCATGATTGTTAAGACCACAAGAAGTCTATGCACAATAATTCCTAAGTGATAGTACAAGGATAGAGTTAGATGGTGTCAAACAAGTTTTCTTATCCATTTTGAAAAGATTATATTGTCATTGGAGCCAGGATGAGGTTTATATATATTATAACAATGAAAAGGTTGATAGTGGACAAAGATGAGATGACATTCTGACAAAGTTGAGATGGAATACAAAAATATTTGAGGACTCATATACTAGAGATAGATCATGAAGCTTGAAACCTGTATCAAGAAACCCTAAATGAGAGTTAACAGTTTACAAGATAGGAGTCATCAACGGTGTAGAGAATGATAGTAAGATACATATAAAGAAAATGATGATAATAAGGCAGATCATGATTCATCCAAAGGAGAGAGTTTCAAGGTTGACATATAGACAAAATATAGTTAGATAAATGACAATGAATTGAAAGCAAGGTAGAATAAAGATAATTTTTTAGAGACACAGAGGTGATACTAAGAAAAATTCCTTCAATAAGAAGTGATCACAAAGGATAATGGTATACTTTTTTGTCTAATGTAAAAAGCCTTGTCAAAATATTTATTAAATGCTTATTGTAGTTCATAATTTGTCACAAAGGTTTTCAACATGAAAGTATTCAAACCTAAGAAGGAATAAAAGAACATGCCAAACATAAACTATGTAAATTGACAAAGATGCATGTAAGAACTCGGTTATATTCATGACAAGAGACAAAAGGAAAGTAATAAAAGGGATGAAAAAAATGCAAGGCAAAGGCTATAATAGTGTTGCTAAATAAGCTTGCAGATTAGATGCGACATTGATAAAGACATTTCATGTATCTATGAGAAGTATGCACAGTCCTATGACAATAATATGAGACAAAGATAAGTTAGAAAACCCTAAGCAAGTCAGACGATAATTATGAACAGAGCAAAAACAAGAAGTAGGAAACATGGAAGTGCTAGGAATAGTATAGGGAACACTATTAACAAAGCTCTCTTTGGACAAACATAGATGCAACATAAGAGGATAGAGCACAATGAGACCCCATGAAAAGTGAAAGGTGGCATGGTTCATTGTTAAACTAGGGGCATATTAACCATTAAGAACACAATAATGAAATAAATAGGGTATTGATCAAAGTCAAACAAGTTCTCTTATCCATTTTGAAGAGCTTATATTGTCACTGGAGCCATGATGAGGTTTATATCTATTATAACAATGAAAAGGTTGATAGTGGATAAAGTTGAGATGACATTCAAAAAATATTTGAGGACACATATACTAGAGATAGATCATGAAGCTTGAAACCTTTGTCAAGAAATTATAAATGATAGTTAAGAAAAAAGACATGTAAATAGGACAATTTGTGTAACCAAGACAACCCAATGATAGGTCATGAATATGAAGGAAAGAGGACAGTTGTAGAGAAATTATATGTGTGTGTGTTTAAAACCCAATTTACTAGCTTAAAAAATATTAAAATTTTACTGAATTATTGATAAGTTGGTTGATTAAATCATTTAAAATTAAAAAATACATATAATAATTGCATGTTCAAAACCCAATTTTCTAGCCTAAAATTATTAAAAAAACTCGTCCTCTATCACCAAAATTGCAATTAATCTAAACTTTTGAAATTCTATGTACAAACATTCATCCATAAACAAACCTTTTTCACAATGGTGATGAAATTTTATTGGAATGTGTAGCATTACTAAAACACAAACCCCAAAAAAATATTTTACATACTAATAATAGTGAGAACTTGAGAAGAAATAGATTCTATGAGCAAAAGAATTTAAAATGCAAGTAGATTAGTAAATGTATAAGATAAAGGAAAAGTTGCAGTATCTCATGTCTATAGTTGATATTTTCAACCTTGGCTAATGGCTCATATTATTATGGTTGGACAATCACAGTCATGAACATAGCTAGCCAGATAATATACTTAAAATTTCAATTGATGCATGGACATATTGGTGTAATGTGAGTATGAAAGAAAACACAAAAGAATTAATCAAACAACTCCTACTTCTTTGGCCACAAAATTACACAAAGATTGTCTTCTATTGTACTCATACTACAACATTCTTAGGGACACCAATCACTACCATCATTGATTATCATATTCTTGAATATATCACAAGAAGTTTGTCCAACAATAGACTTTATTTCAACTACAGTCAAGTATTTGTTCAACACCTTGCTCTAAAAAGAAAAAATATTTTGGACGACAAGCCAACTGATGAACAAACCTACATATTTTTGAAGTAAATAATAAAATGTTGTATCTTTCTCAAATTGTGATAGTTGTCTATAAGATATCTCAACAACCAACAAGAAATCTACTCAATGTAATCAATATCATAAGTTAATCATCTTCATACATCGTAAAAATCTTTTGTATTACAAAAACATTTTGCATAGCTTGTTGGTTAATATCATAAGTTGCACCCATTCATATTTAGTTTTTCTCCATATTACAAGATCAACTCCATTGTATTCTAAATAATTACTCCTAACAAAGGCAATGTTCATTTCTTGCAACTTCTGGATGCCCTCCACTGTATTACCCAAATAATATCTTGCTATCGGGGTAAACATTGCACCTTGTTGGGCTGCAAATGCTAGTAAATAATATTCAGACTACTTCAACGATCAGTTATTTCATTCCACATACCCATATATTGATTTTACCCTCCATTATATTGATTGTACCCTCCATTCCTCTTTCTTATGCTTAAAAATAAACATTAGCGCCAATGACAACCGTGGTTCTCACAACTACTTCAGCATTATTTATTTAACATGAAATAAATATGGTTTGCAATTGTCTTTGTTTGTTGGATGATTGCACGAAAACTTTGTCACATGCCCTTAAAGACTTTGGAATTATTATTAATAACATTAGATTGTACTTTAATATAGATTTGAGTGCTCAAAGTAATTAATACAATTAAAATTTGATATATTTTTTTTCTTGGAAATTGAATTTTCTACTTACTGCAACCAATGAGAAGAAAATACAATAATTTTTATAATTATTGTAAATTAAAATTAAACATAAACTATATAAATTTTCTTGTTTATGTTGCCTAGTTTTCTTGTTTATGCTTGGTGCAGGGTCAGTGCAAGAAGATGAGTCCACTTTTTGGCCAAAAAGTGGAAGTGTTTTCCCTGATTTTCAGATTTTGTCTCATTTGAGCTTAAATTTTGAAACACTTAGAGATTGAATCTTGGAAAAAGTCGGTGATATAAAAGATAGCCCTCTGAGTGTACTTTCTAAATATATAATTTATTTTAATACCCACATAATAAAAAATAACTTTTTAAATGGAGTTCTAAAAACTATGTTTTAAAAATGCGTGTTTCAGGACCATACCATGCATGTGTACGACCCACACTTTTTGACACAATTAAAATTATTTTCTCAAACCGTTTTGGGAAATGGTTTGTAACACACTGAAGATTGATGAGCATATTTTTCTGTATTTTTTTTTCTAATATTTTTTTTTTAATTAATTTTTTAATGGCCGTAATTATCTTTTTAAAAATTTGACGTGTACGACCCACATAATTTGATGTAAACTTAACATTTTTTTTATTTTTTTTTTTAAATACAAAATAATTTTGTGTAGATTGATGACATATAAAAAAAATTTCAAAATTCTTTAAAATAAAAAATTATAAAATTAACAAAATTAGTTAATATTTCAAATTTATGGACCCGAATTAGTATAAATTAAATGAAAAATAGTTAAAATAATCAATTTTTTAATAAATTTACATATTTAGAATCTAGACAGTATAATCTGAAATGGGTTTTAATTTCGTATAAAAATTTTCTGATTAGAAGCACGTAAACTATTTATAAAGTTCATATTTGTGCTTTCATTCATGGAGATTTGAATTTGCAGGTCCATGTCTCAGGTGTGGCCATCCCATGGCTATCCCGGGCCTAATCCCGAGCCAAGCGACGGGTTGTGGAATCAACTTCCACAAAACGGGCCCCCATTTTCAAACAAGGGCGGCTTGTGGAAAAAAAAGGAAAAATGTCATTTAGAAATGGGGGTCCGCTTTTAAACAAAACAGGGGCCCGTTTTTAGAAACGGGCCCCCGTTTCTAAAAAATGGGCCCCCGTTTTGTTTAAAAGTGGGCCCCCATTTTAGAACAAAATGGGGGCCCCTTTTTTTGCTTCGAACCCCCGTTACCTTTCGGCTCGGGAGCCCGAAGCACAAACGAGCCCCCGTTTTTTGAAAACGGGCCCCCGTTTATAAGAGCGTGTTTTCCAACGCACGGACTTCCGCGAATTTGTGACTCATTACCTTGCACTTGCCCTACAACCTTTGGGTTTTGGGAGTTGGATGCCCGTAAGTCCAGAAGGTTTCAGGTCCTTTTAAAAACCTGTGGTTCGCTACCAAGTAGTCTATTCTATTTTTTTATGGCAGCTCTTTGGTTGTAAAGGGTTTCAGGGTCTCTTCAAACCTGTTTATCCTAATAAAAAATTATATGAATTTTGTTCAAAAAATTTAATTATTTGTAATAATTGGTTAAACTAATATAAGAAAAAATAAGAATGAATGCAATAGTATCTTACCTTGACAGGAACTAATAACTGTGATGGATGAAAATGGGATCGGGTAAACTATGTCCTAATCCCATTTTCATTCATACATTGGAATACAAAAGAGCCTAAGGAAGTGATTCACTTTTACTAACTCTTGTATAAGAGAGTCGAGGAATACTTTTAGGGTTTCTATTCCTTCGCTGGTATGAAAGGGAATGTGCTCAATGTAGGAAAATGCAAAGGTATGCTAATAGGATGAACAAAATCAACTAGAAGAGCATAACTAATAGCCTAATGCAGAGATGAAACTAAAACAAGGAGTACAGATCTGACAGGGGAATCTTGATGTGCACTTGATATTGCAAATTGGGCCTGAATTACAAGACCAGGGCATTGGGCGTTCTGGTCCTAGAGATTGTACTGAACCAGAAACTGGAAATCTATAGATTGAATTGCTCTAGATAAAAATTACCAAATTTTGCACCTAACTAAGGAGAACCAGGGTGTTGGGTGCTCTGATCCCTGAGATTCGGGGCTAAATTTTGAAAATGGGTCTGTGGCAGATTGTTGAGATCTCCCGGAAATTGCCCTCTCTGACGGAAACCTATACATGTGCCTGCAAGCTAGAAAATGGTATGTTTGTGGCTATATAGGGTTTTGCCTTAGTCAAACCCCTTTTTTTTTGTGATTTTCACCTCCACAAATAGCCTATAAAATATTGAAAAGTGTGTGCTCCCTAGAATCTCATATGTTTGTAAGATTCCTATGAGATAGAATGCAAACTAGAGTTCTACCCTATGTTTGGAGTAAAAACCCTAAATAAATGTAATGTAAATGCTTCAAATCATAAATGCAATATGGATCTAAAGAAATAATGTAAATCTAAAAATGAATGATATGTAGATCTGAAAACTCACATAGAGATATGAAAATAACATGAAACCATACCAAACCCTAAGGGAAAGGTACAAGCCAAACAATAGTTGGTGATCTCCTTACTATTCTTCAATATCTCCTAAGATTCCATGGATGTTGAAAATATTGATGAAGACTTGATGAATGATGAATTTTTTGATTGAAGGCTTCATATAAACCTGCACTTTCACTTCATAAGAGTCTCCTTCAATTGGTAGTGAATGGATCCCTCAAATGAGGAAAGAAAAGGTTATATATTTTTTATCATAGGTCAACCTAGAATTGATAAAATTTTACACAAAGTGGGATTTGAACATTATAATACCACCAAATTAAGCTCCCAAAATTCGAGGCAAAAAAATCGGGACTGTAGTGGTGGTCGCTACGGTCCAACCAACGTTTTTTCCAAATTTCTAGGGAAGCAAACTCTCGTGATTATAAAATCAAATCCAACTCGATACGTCAATCCAAGGTGTTAAGATGTGCAAAAATGTGCTTTAAAGCTCAATATTAGGACTTTATCAAGATTAGTTGAAATGAAATAAAAAGGGGCACACTTAGGGTTAAGGGCCCAATTTTATAATATGTGAATTGATGTGAGAGGACCTTAGTTTTAATTAAATTAATAATTAAATGCTTAAAGGGACCTTGAAAATGCAAAATGCAATGAGCCACACTAAGGCGGGTGTTAACCTAAGCATGGAATTGGACAACCCTAATTAAGGGTGTACAATTTAGGACATTGCAATAACTTCCATGTAATACAGTAATAATAAATTATGGGATGTGCATTTATTTCATTGTTATAGATCTTCCCACACATTGCTCCCACTTGCCATGTACGAAATCTAGAGCCTTCAAATATATATTAAAAAATATTTGATAATCATAGCATGTTATTTGCTATTAAAAATAAAATAATAATCAAAATAATATGGTTTAGAAATAAAAATTAATTTATTATTTTATGTAAAAAAATATTATCACTTTAAAAACTAATTAATAGATGTTAAGAAAAATTAATCATATATGTAACAAATAAAAATTAACCATGCATATAAGTGCCCTCATTCTAAGAGAATGTTGTGGAGGTGTTGAGGGATCTGACCCCTTTGGATTGCAAAGGATTGGTGGCAGATGCATTTAGCATGGAGAAGTTGCTAAACAACAACCACAAGTATGATACAATCATGGTCATGAGGAATGGTTTAAGCAGGAATGATATGGAAACATATGAGTATATGATGTGAAGATCGAGAGATCACAGGAGATCATTGAGGTCATTGGGACCTTATTCTTCTTATGATCAATATGATGGTAGCTACACCTAAGTAGCCATTTGCTTTTAAAAAAACTTGCATTTAAAATTGATTTAAAAATAAATAAAATAAAATTTTATTTTTTTAATCGATAATATTGGATTTTATTAAAAGAAAAGGAAATTTACAACTTCAAAAAAGGAAATAGTTCTCTATCATGAAGCCACCAACCACCCAAACCACCCATCCTAGACAAAACTACCCACCCAAAATAGCTATGCAAACCACCAACCCAGAATGTCTACAGTAGCGCTTCACGCAGAATACAACTAATCGATATAGAACATGAAATACAAAATTGAAATAGTTTGAATAACATAGAAATGGGAATAAACTCCCAGACAGAGACCAAAAACATAACAAAATTACACAAGACTACCCGGAAGGATTTTTAGGGTTTGTTTCCTGCCCGACATCACTGCCTTCATGCCTATAGACCTCCGCCTTAGCCTTCGACCTGTCACTTTTTCGCCCCCTGCTTCCACCCAAGCCTGTTGAATCACCTCCTCCAACTCCATAATATATGCAAACATCTTTAGCACTTCCCATCCTCTCCTCACCGCCTCTTTGTATCTAGCCTTCACCGCC
Organism: Cryptomeria japonica; assembly: GCF_030272615.1. Lineage (NCBI taxonomy): Eukaryota > Viridiplantae > Streptophyta > Pinopsida > Cupressales > Cupressaceae > Cryptomeria > Cryptomeria japonica. Next base: position 591,979,047 of record NC_081415.1, on the reverse strand, counting down.
TCCTATCACCTAAGAAAGGGGATATACCTACCTCTCAATTCTTGATGGACCTCCAACACCCTTTTAGAAACATAAAACCCTTCACCTGGAATGGCTCACTCAAGAAGCGACTCCATATTTACAAAAAACTCCTCTGGTATAATTGCCTTCAAAACCTTTCGAACCTACTCGCATGAAGAATCCAACTCAAGTCCCCACGCCATGATAAGGGAGTATAAATCCACATGGGTTGGATATCGATGACCAGTTACACCCAAATCTATACCAAGAACCAACTGCACACTCCTAATTAGCAATGGGTCCTTAGAACGAAACATGTTCTTCAGCCTCCACTCTGAGACTGATCCCCAAAATGCAATGAGAAGTTTGGATGTCTTCAATGTAAAACTGGCCTCCATTGCGATCAGAAAAAATAGGTTGCCAAACTGAAAACTATATGATGAAAATCCTTGCTCGCAAACCAAAATTCTTCTTGAATACGCAAGGACTGACACGCACTTCCCCACTCTCTCCATAAATGCACTCCCCATAGGCTTTGCTACCACTACACAATTAATCGGCATTAGTTGCTAATTTCAAATGAGCCAACCTAACCTCTCGGAAAGAGAACTAGGCGTCAACATTAGGCACTTCTCATTAACAGATAAGTGTGAAACCCGTACAGACCGATTAAGAATGTCATTGGACAATACCATCATCATCCCCTCCACCATCTCGTCACACATCTATCCAATTCACACACCACATTAGATAAAGCATATGCCACCATATGCCCCCCCTCCTAATATGAGAAAGACAAAAATCCTAAAAAACATTTAATTTTGAGCAAATAATTGATATAAATTTATTTAGTTGCCAACTCGGAGATACACCTTTCACAATTGCATCCACCACCACTTGAGAGGCCCCTTCAATATGCACTCTCAGGATATTCATGGTATTGGCCAATTCTACTACTAATAAAGCGGCATGTGCCTCAGCCTCATTGTTTGTCCCATCTTGTAACCTCTGTGCACCTTTGAAAAGGATCTTCCCCTCATCATCACGAGCAATGCACCCATCACCTAAAATGCCCGAGTTACCTCTTGACGCCCCATCAAAGTTGATCTTAATCCACCCCTGCTCCGGCCTAGCCCACACCTCTTCACCTCTCCTGACCACCTCACCCAGAGGATGAACCCTGGAAAACCCATGAACGGGTCAATAAAATAAAATTTATGTATATATATAATGTAGTAAATAAAATAGTTTCGACATAAATTAAAAAATTTAGTTTAAGTAAATAAAATAATTTTGTAAACATTTTTAAACTTAATTGTGTTTAAATAATTATAATAATTTAAATATTATTTTATGAAATGTAAAATAGTATCTTATTTTCTTTTGTAAACCAATATTATATTTAATGTAAAAGATATTATATTTTATTTTAGTATAATAAAATATTTAACATTAGTCATATACTTCCATTTTAAATCATTTATTTTATTATTAAATTAATTAAATTTATTTATATAAAACAAAGAATAATAATATTAATTAAGTAAGGGTGACTTATGTACTGTAGTGGTTAAAACACTTGCTTGGTGAAATGACCATCAAGGTTTAAATCCTCACTTTGGGCTGGTGGACTTGCAGATTTGAACAACAATGTGTTTGCCACCTTAAAAAGTGTCTCTTATCAATAAAAAAAAAATATTAATTTTGGATAAATCAAGTCCTTATTTTTTATTCCACTCTTCACCTCTTTTTAAATATTTATTGATTCATCTTAGCTCTTTTTATGCAAATATCTAAAATGTCATCTTTAGACAAATGTATTTCAAAAAAAATGTAACTAATTGTTAAATAAAAATTAATTAAATTAAGTATTTGAATTTTGATATTTCTATTTAAATATTACAAAGTTATTCTGTTAATTAAATTAAATGTCCAAATACTTAATTTAGATTTTGATGTGGATATCTCTATTTAAATACTAGCACTTGCACCGAAAAGGAGGTGTAGAGTTCTATCGATAGAAAAATGTTTGTAAGTTAATATACAATAGGTGTATATTGTTTATTGAAGGAAATATTTGCAACATTTACATACAGTCTTGTTTGAGACATTAAAAAAATATTGATATGTGATTTCCCACAAAATAACTTACTTTCAAAGAAAAATATTCAAAACATTTATATACAATCTTGTTTGCGACATTAAAAAAAAATTGTATTACATATTTGGTCATATTGATTCAAAGGAATTTTTTTTTAGAATTTCAATTTTCAAGATTTTGATGTTGATTATTTCATGTGGTTGTACAAAATGGGCTTGAGAAAAGCTCTTTGGTTATTCTTTGATTTCGTTCACCACATTGAAACAAGAAGTTAGTGGATTTTATGAGCAATGCATGGATGGTCTTATTTAAAAGGTAAAGAATGTAGAAATGTGAAAGTTTGTGAACTATGGAAAGGAATCATTAAGCATTTGACTTAGTAATATATGAATTTATCGAGCAATAACATGTACACCATAAAATTGATAAGACAATAGGTTTTTTTTGTGAAGAATCTTCTACGAAGACAATACCAAAAAGAAAAAATTGAAATATTTTGTACAGAAAGAAGCTTAAATTGGAAATTGTGTACCTTTGCTCATTATAATCAGAGATGATGTAGTTGAAACTCCTCCTTTTTCCTGATATTTTTTTATGGATTAATTTTCATTCTTGAATATTGATCAAAGGAGAATGGTGGTTATATGCAAAGATCCTTTATTGATTTAACTTTGGATATGGTTGTAAAATTTAACCCTTATCTCTATGTTTTACTTATATCAATTGTTGCTTTGGGGAGTGTTGGTCCTTAATATTTATGTATGGTGATCGCCCATGCCATGGATAGTAGTACTTGTCTATGATTACCTAAGGATATGGGTGTTAGAGGTATACTTTTTGGTTCATCTTGGTTCCAATGTGGGCCATTGTAATTATCAAATCAGGAAACTACATATAAAGGTAAGTTTGGGGGTTTAGAGTCAATTGTGTACATGATATCCACAAGGGCTTATGTTACACCCCATTGTGATATACTTATTTATAGTTATCTTGTTTAGTTAAAATACTTTAGCACATTAATATGTTTTGAATATATTTATCTTGATTAGAAAGTTGATGAATGAATATGCAATCAATGTGATATTTGAGTATTTAAAAGGTGAAATCTATTATGTGTGTGAATACATACATACATACATACATACATACATACATATATATATATATGCATATGCATGTACGTATGTATATACATAAATATACATGTATATGTATATATACATGTACATATGTATATACATAAATATACATGTGTATGTATGTATACATGTATATGTGTATATACATATGTGCATGTATATATACATATGTATGTATATATACATACATATGTATATATACATAAATATACATGTATATGTATATATACATGTACATATGTATATACATACATATACATGTATATGTATTGTAATGGGGTGAAAAGTGAATGATGGAGAGATCAAGAGGAAAGTTTTTCTTCCCTCCAAGGAGAGATGAGAGTTTCACTACGGATTTCCCTTTAATAACCTCACGCACATTACATTAAAAAGAGGGGGGATAATTCACTAGATCCAATCTTTGAGGAGAGAGATTGAATATTAAATGAATTGATAATGTTGTGAAATGACAAGTTAACCCCTCTTTTAGAATGAGTAATGGTTGAATTATGTATTTTGGGACTAAGTGTAAAAGTAGCAAAGAACTAATTATAACTCGAGATAGAAGCATGGGATGAAGTTGTGCACCTAGATCTGGTTATAATATGTCAAAACGAAGTCGCCCTACGCATTTGAGGAAAATTTTCCAGGACTGTGTTGAAAGTGCACACGATCCTCCGAAAAATCCGCGAAATGAAAAGGGTTTTTCCACCTCTGCAAATGGAGTCCAAATCTGCAAATACAGCTATGCACCTGCAACCTACACACAGAAAAGAGAGGAAAGGGGGTTGGGATTGGAGGTTTGCCTTCAAGTCAAACCCCAATTTTGGAATTAACCAAATGATGAAAGAAAGTACTTGCAAGTAAATGTAAATGAAAAATTGAAATGTAATTCACCTCAAGGGAGGTTGTGATAGAAATGTAGGCAGATTTGTTGGTATGGAATTGAATGTTGAAAGGGGTCTCCTCTTCAATGGTTGAATCCTTGACTTGAATGCAACACCTAGCCTTGAAGGGAGACTTGAGAATGTTCAATGCTTGAAAGGGATGCTTGAATGCTTGAATGCACGATCTCATGTATTCAAACTTATGCCAATTTTTCCCCCCTTTTGCAAATAGGAGGGCAAATGCAACTTATATATCCATCAATTAGGGTTAATAGGCTGATTTTTCATCATAGGTTGACACAGGGGAAGTTTTCCCTCTTTAAGTGCAAAATTCAATGCATAGTTTGAAAGAAGGGACCCCAAGATAGGGCATGGATAGGGGCGCCACGCCCCTGTCTTGCCCTTAACTCAAGATAGGAAGCAACTTTAGGCAATGCAGAGTGCAGAAAAAGTGCAGTTTCAGGGATTGAGCAAGTCTCGGGACTCAGATTAGGCTTGGGAATTCAATTCACCGATGTGAAGACCCTAATGTGATCAAAAATTGCAAGGGTCGCAATTTTATGACACTACATGTATATATGTATACATATATATACATATATACATGCATGCATACATACATACATGCATATGTGTGTGTGTACATATATATACATATGTATATGTGTTTGTATATATATACATACATATACATATACATATACATACATACATACATATATATGTATATGTATATGTATATGTATATATAAATGTGTGTGTGTGTGTATGTATATATGTATATATATGTAATACATATACATATATGTATATATGTGTATGTATATGTATACATATATGTATATGTATTACATATATGTATATGTATGTATATATATATATATATATGTATATGTATATGTATATGTATATGTATATGTATATGTATATGTATATGTATATGAATATGTATATGTATATGTATATGTATATGTATATGTATATGTATATGTATATGTATATGTATATGTATACGTATGTATGTGTATGTGTATGTGTATGTGTATGTGTATGTGTATGTGTATGTTTGTGTGTGTATATATATATAGTGTGTGTGTGTGTGTGTGTGTTTATATACATATACATATGTATGCACACACACACACACACACACACACACACACACACACACACACACACACACACACACACACACACACACACACACACATGTATACGTATAAGTATACATAATTATATATTATAATGTTTAATTGCTTAGATTAAATACTTAATTTATTTGGTATATAAATATATGTATATGTTTATGTACATATACATATACATATATATGTATACATACACATACATACATACATACATACATATATACATATGTGTGTGTATATGTATGTATATGTATGTATATATATGTATGTATATGCATGTATGTATATGCATGTATATATGTGTGTGTATATATTCATATATATATGTATGTATGTATATATCTATAAATATACATATACATGTATATATGTTTATGTATGTATGTATGTATATGTATATACACATATATACATATATATATATACATGTATATACAAATACATATGCATATACATATACATGTATATATGTATATATGTATATGTATGTATGTATATATATATATATATATATGTATGTATATATATATATATATGTATGTATGTATGTATATATGTATATATGTATGTATATACATATACATATACATATACATATACATGTATATATATGTATATATGTATATATGTATATATGTGTATATTTGTATGTATGTATGTATGTATGTATATATGTATATATGTATGAATCGGTCTACATTTTATTAAAACCACGTATACCATATGTGAATCAATCAAACACCACATATTGGTGTTGCCATGATATTTGCCTCGTGATAAGTAGGAAGGGAGGATTAAGGAAGGGGCACCCACCATGAAAGGGTGGCACACCCTACTCCAAAGGAGGAGGAAGCAGTGTAAAATCTGCCACCTTTTTACATGAATGCATAAGGTGAGCACTTTACATGGTAAGCGCTAAGTGTCCATCGACCCCCACTTAAAAGGGAAGGATGTAGTGCATAGTGGTTGATACATTTGACCAACCAAATAGACCCATTTAATAATGCAAGTGTGTATGTTTAAGAACAACCATACTCTTAGCAAATAAACATGGGTAAAATAGTTAGAGTAGACTTAGTCGATAGGTATGTAGTTTTGGAGATAGAAACCTATTTATTTAGGTAAATGATTAATGATAACTAATCATATTTGACTTAGTAAATTATTATGGATGATTTGTAGTAGAATTTTGTTGGATTGTTTACATGTTGACCAGCTTTGTAGTTAGAAGAGAAGCCACATAGTGTTAGTGTTGGCAATGGGAGTGAGAGTGGTGGCAAATTAGAGAACTTAATTATAGCATTAAGTCTCTCAAACTTGTGTATAAATAGAGGAGCTCTCTTTCTTCTTGGAGTATCTCTCATCTTGATCATTTTCATCATCTTCATAATCTCTTTTCATTTTGTATATTGCTCATTGTTTTTATTGTTCTTCATTGGTGAGAGAAAGAGAATAGTTCAAGTATAGTGAGAAAGTAGGATAGATGTTATCATTGAGAGCTTGTGAAATTCTATGTTAGTGGTTAAGTTGTGAAGCCAACGTGATTGTGAGAAGGAATTGATATTTGCATGGAAGCTATAATCCAAGCATGGGGATTCTATCTTTTCTTTTATATAATGATATGTTATGTATATAGTGTATGTAGGAAAAGCGGTGCAATGAAACGAAAATTACAAAATTCAATGACTTTCCCACACACCAATGGGACTCTTGGTGCAAGTTATGGAGCTATATGGAATAGCTCAACTTCCCAAGGGATGTTCCATTGTTCTCTATCTCACAAGACCCCTCAAGCCAATGCCTTTGCTCTCATATCACTGAGTAAAGTGACTTAGGGATGACAATCATGAGAATGAGGGATGCTTTTGATCAATCTTAATATGAATGCAATCCTATCTATGCATGATTTTAACAAATATGAACTAAACTAGTGATGATAAGATGAAAAGATTAGTACAAGACTATCCTAACATTATATACTAGTTTATATGGTTAACTAAGATGATAGAAATGCTTCTAAAATGTTTATTAGATTATTTATATTTCAAAGAGAGATTAAATGCTTGCTAAAAATGAGTATAAGTGAGATGATAAAGACTTTGATTATAAGAATGAGGGAATAAGGACTCTATTTATAGGAAAAATAGGGCAATGGATGGTCAAGATTGGATGAGCTTATCAAGGGTCGAGATTGAAAGCTATCAGTCCATGTTTACAATTTTCACCAATGAAATGGTGACAATTGTCAACATAAGACTGCTTGAGAGGAGATGTAAGAAGCATCAAATGCTTGAGAAGACCTCATGGTTACCTTAGGAGGTAAGGGTTAAGGTTAGGTTAATATTACCCATTGGATAAGCTTTTACCCAAAGTATAAACTCTTGTGCAAGGGTTAAAGGAATAACCATGGTCAAAGCAATGAATGCTTGATGAGACCCTATGGTTAGATGAGGGTTGAGTTAGGCAAAAAGTCTCTAACCATGCCACAAAGGGTTAGTTAACCATTAATGGTTTGGAAGATTTTGGGGACAAATTTGTAAGAGTCTTTCCAAATTTGGGGGTATTCAACAAGTTAGCTTGTTGAAGGCATAAAGGCTTTAATGCCTTTGGAAGACTTTACTCCAAATTTGAGAAGTGACGTCCTCAAATTTAGGGAAAGGGGATAATTGAAAGGTTTACGCTAATTGATTAGGATTAGATGGGTTCTAGAAGAATTTAGAAAGGGTTTTAGGAGGCAAGTGGGAGATGTAGGATTTTGCAAGTGGGTGGGAAAAATAGAATTTAATTAAAATAAAATTAATTTATTTCAATTGTGGTTGCAACTTGCATTTGTAGGATTTTGCAAGTGGGGGGATTTAATTAAATGGGATAGAAGGGGGATTTAATTAAATGGCTTAGATAGAAGAAGGGTATATTAATTAAATCTTAATTTAATTAATAGGCGATTAGAAGAATAGGGATATTAATTAAATCTTAATTTAATTAATTGGAAGAATTAAGAATAATTAAATGAATAAAATTCACTTAATTCATTGTGCAACTTTTAGGTGTCTACATTTTGCCCCTCTTTGAGTTAATGTGTGACCACATGTTGATTCAAAGAAAATTTGTCGCATATGATGTTGTGGATATGAAAAAATGATTTGATATGAAAATTTGATATGAATCTAATATCAATATTTGATATGATAATGCCCCCTCGGGAGATCATTTGTGCACAAAAGGAATGAATGATCTCTCAAAAGAAGAAGAATGCTATTTGAAAGATAGAAGAGTGGATAGTGATGACATGCATGGGTTTGATAAGATTGATTAGATTGATTGGATTGAGATCAAGTCTAGTTTCAGGTATGACACCTCCTGTATAAGACATGGATGATCGAGCGTTTGGTTTCAAGAATGATACCGCTTGTATAAGACATGGATGATCAAGCGTCTGGTTTCAAGAATGATACAGCCTGTATAAGACATGGATGATCGAGCGTCTAGTTTCAGGAATGATATATCATGTATAAGAGCTTATCAAAACATCTGGTTTCAAGAACGATATATCTTGTATAAGAGCTGATCAACACATCTGGTTTCAGGAATGATATATCTTGTATAAGAGTTGATCAAAACATCTGGTTTCAAGAAAGATACATCATGTATAAGACATGATAGAAGATAGTTTGGAAGAATGATGAGGATATGAAAGTGAAGAAAGATTCCATGATGATACGATAGATATGCATATGATGGATGCAATGATGAATGATATGCATTATGTTTCAATATGAGATTCTATGAGGATGATGTGATGCTTAGATAAATGCTCTTGATTTCGATTATGACATGAATGTATGATTTATGATGAGATGAGCGAAAATGTGATGATGTATCTTGAAAATGAGATGGATGATAATGATATACAACTAATTATAAAATGATATGCAACTAATTGTAAAATGATATGCAACTAATTGATCATCCTCATTCTTCAGTTTGTCATTCCTGTATAGTCACATGTTTGTTTCTTTCTTTGTGTTTATCATTAGTGAGTTGTTTGGATATGTTAAAAATTTATACAAGCATAATGGTATATTTGAACCATAATGACCTGAGAAAAATTTATATGACTTTTGATTTTGCAAGATGGCACAAGCATCGAGGTATAATTGAACCGAGATGACCTGAGTGTGGCTTGTGTATAAACAAACAAGATTAAACCATTTGTATACACAAAGTGGAATCATGTATTCAGTGATATGCTTTGAATCGCGTCTCGAGACAAGTATTTGCACAGTACAAGTGATCGCCTCACAGACAGAAAACTAAAAAAAAATATTGGGGTCCCAATTACTTTCTCTAGCTTGATGCATCGTTGAGAAAATTTAGGGGATCCAATAGTTCAAAAAGAGTTCAAGTGCAAAAATAGTCAAAACTTCATGCAAGATGTAAACATTTTATACTTCAGAAAATCATCCATCATGTGTTGTGAATTTGTTAAGTGTATCAATGTTTGGTTCTCTTGATTGTTGAATGTTTTTTGGACATGATGCTCTTAGTCTGCTGGAAGTTTTGATTTATCGGTATGAAGGAATGTAGATCAATTTTGTCCCTAGCTAACTTTACCGCCTGACGTGGATATGTACAGTGATTACCAATCCATGGTGGGAAATGACGAAATGATATTTGGATAAGCAAGGACAGTGACTACGCTAAGTATATCCTAGATAATGCTATTTTGATAAAGTGTTGGGAGATGGCTGGAGGCACTTGATTGTGGATATAAAAGTTTTGAGAGTAAAGATAGATAGAGGAGTTGTTCTCTCACAAGTAGTGTCTGTTGCCAAGTTTTCACCATTTGTTTTTATTGCATCTTTTTGTTTGTTTTTGTTTTTTTTTTGTTTTTTTGTTTTTTTTTCACTTTTATGTGCATTAGACTACTCAAGTATAGTATTTCTTCATATGGATGTTGTTGGTTGGTTTGTTGAGTACATCTCCTTTTGAAGTTGTTAGCTAATAGGCATCTGATCCATTGGCTGATATGATGACATAGGGACCCAACCAGTTAGGTTCAAATTTCCCTTTCTTTTCTCGATCTTGTTGATTTCTGGGATTTTCTTTGAGTACGAGATCGCCGATTTTAAAAATTCTAGGGATGACTTTGTGGTTGTAGCTTCAGCACATGCATTTCTAGTATGCTTTGAGGTGAGTATAGGCATGTTGTCACTTTTCATCTAGAAGTTCTAGCTCTTGCAATCTGTTTACTCAATACTCTTCATCTGGAATGAGGCCTTTCAAAGATACTCTGAGTGATGGAATTTCTACCTCGAGGGGTAAAATTGCTTCTGATCCATACACCAATGAATCTGGAATAGCTCCTGTAGGTGTGCAGATGCTAGTACTGTATGCCCAAAGTGCTAGATTGAGTTGCACATGCCAATATTTTCTTGCATCATTTACTGTTTTCTTGAGGATTTTCAATATTGTTTTATTTGATGCCTCTGCTTGACCATTCCCCTGTAGATAGTAAGGTTTAAAGAAACGATGTTGGATTTTGAATCATTCACATAGTTCTCATACACCCTGGTTTTTGAAAGGTTGTCTATTATCTGTGATGATGGAACTGAGAATGTCGTATCCATAGATCAGATAATTAAGAATAAAAGAGGCAATTTGTTTTCCAGTTACTATGGTCATGGGGACCGCTTCAATCCATTTGGTAAAATATTTTGTTGCACTGATAATGAACTTGTGTCTATTTGAAGATGAAGGTTGTATTTTACCTACTAAGTCCATTCCCCACTGACAAAAAGACCAGGATGTTGTAAATGGCTGCAATTCTTGTGCTGGTGCATGTATAAGATTGCCATGGATTTGGCATTTAGGACATTTCTTTGCAAAATGATAAGAGTGTTTTTCCATTGTCAGCCAGTAATATCCCATTTTTAGAAGTTTTTTAGCAAGAGTAGGACCACTTGAATGTGTGCCACAAATACCTTCGTGAAGCTCTTGTAAAGTAGAGTCAAATTCATTATGATCAAGGCAACGGAGAAGAGTACCATCTAGACCTCGACAGTAAAGAGTATTAGTAGTTAGAGTATAACGGGTGGCTTGGAAGATAAAATTGTGTTTTTGATTTTAAGATAGGTCAAGGGGTAGGGTATTGGTTTTGAGATAGTCGCATATTGTTTTGTATAATGGAGAGTCTGAACCGATTAAGGCATAGATAACATGGGATGTGGAATTGTCATAGGCTGGGGAAAACAGTTGCTCTACCAGAAACTCATAACGACTCTGTTGTTCTAGAATTTGTAGCAGTGAACCGATAGTAGCCATTGCATCGGCTGCTCTATTGTCCAACCTTGGTATTTGTTCGAAGGTGATGTGTACAAAATATTTTTTGAAATCATCCACCATTCGTTTATATGGTAGTAGCTTGTCATCTTTTGTCTGATAATCATTATTGATCTGATTTATGACTAGTTGTGAATCTCCGTAGACTTTCAATTTTGTGATTCTCCATTCCATAGCCATTTTGATCCCTGTAAACAGTGCCTCATACTCAGCAATGTTATTTGTGCATGGGAACATGAGCCTATATGATCTTGGTATGGTGTTTCCTTTAGGAGTGATGAACAAGATGCCAGCACCTGAGCCATGTTGAGTGTAGGAACCATAAAAGTATAAGGTCCATTGCTGGGTGGTAATAGTAAGAACATCCCTATCTGGAAATTTGATCTTCATTGGTTGTTTATCTAGTAGTGGTGCATCAGCTAATTGATCTGCAATTACCTGTCCTTTGATAGCTCGACGCTCTGTGTAGTGGATATCAAATTCGCTGAGAATCATTGCCCATTTAGCCAATCTGCCTGTGAGAGCTGCTTTGTTGAGTAAGTACTTTAGAGGGTCAATTTTTGCTACTAACTTGATTGTGTGAGCTAGCATGTAGTGTCAGAACTTTTGAGAAGCGAATACCACTATCAAACAAGCCTTCTCAATGAATGTATAATTGAGCTAATAGTCATTCAAAGTTCTACTGATGTAATAGATAGCTCATTCCTTTCCGTCTTGATTTTCTTGTGCTAATAGTGCCCCCAATGATATGTCTATTGTTGATATGTAGAGAATAAGTGGCTTCCCTGCTATTGGTGGTACCAGAACTGGTGGGTTCATTAGGTATTGCTTGATTTGATAGAATGATTCTGCACATTTGGCTTCCCATCTAAATGGTACATTCTTGTGTAGCAAATGATTGAATGGCAGACTTTTATCTGCTAATTGGGCGATGAACCGCTTGATTGACTAGAGTCGTCCTTGCAAGGATCTAAGTTGGTTGATGTTTTTAGGTGGCGGCATCTCCATGATGGCTTGTACCTTTGTTGGATCTACTTCAATGCCTTTTGCTGACACGATGTAGCCTAATAACTTGTCTGATGTTACCCCAAAGACACACTTCTTAGGGTTGATCCTGACTTGAAATTTCTCCAACCTTTCAAAAAAATTCTCTAGTATGCCCAGATGTTCTGCTCGCGTAAATGACTTAGCTAGCAAATCATCCACATAGTCTTCCATGAAGGTATGCATCATGTCATGAAAGATTGTTGTTATTGCGTGTTGATACATTGCCCCAGCATTCTTTAAGCCAAAAGGCATGACATTCCAACAATACGTTCCCCAAGGACAGGTAAGCATTGTTTTATCTTGATCCTTTGGAGCTATCTTGATTTGATTATAGCTAGAAAAATTGTCCATTAATGATAACATTGCATGGCCTGCTGTGAGGTCTACAATTATGTCGATACTGGGAAAAGGAAAGTCATCTTTTGGACAGGCTTTGTTGACATCTCAAAAATCGGTGCATATCCTGATGCTGCCATATGGTTTTGAAAATGGCACAATGTTGGAAATCCATTCAGCATAGTCTATAGGTCGGATAAATCCGACGTCTAAGATTTTCTTTAGCTCAGCTTTGACCATTAATGCCACATGTGGATTCATCTTTCTCAACTTTTTCTTAACTGGCTTAGCTCCTGGAGCAATGGATAAGTGATGCATGATTAGATGTGGATCAATCCCGAGCATATCTGCATATGACCAAGCAAAATTTATTTGCTTTTCTTTGAAAATTTTGATAAACTCTTGTTGTTTTGCCTCTGTTAGAGATTCTGCTAGGTGAATGTTTTTGGTTGCTTCCATTGTACCAATGTTGATTGATTGAGTGATCTCAATCAATATGGGTGATTGTTCCTCATAGTGTTCAGGAAGAGTGTCAAGTCTCCCATCTTTAGGTGCCTCAAAAAGGTTTTCACCCACAAATGCATCCTTTATTTTTACTTTTTTGTGATCTAGTGCTTCCATTGACTAGTTTTCAGTAGTAGATCCTTTATTTCTTTCAGTTTTATGAATGAGAGACTTGGCACTCCCCTGATTGCAGATGTCATTATTTTCTTCGCTGGTAGAATTTGTTTCTGGGTTGACGGAACATAAGTAATGGATAATGGAATCATCATTTGGGAAAATAGGTATGTCATGATTTTCAGGTTCATCCCAGTCTATAAGGTTAGGAAAGATGAGTAGTAAAGAGTCATTGGGTGATTTGAGTTTAGCTATTGTAAGTGTCAGGATGGAGGTATCATCAAGGTTGGCTAGGATATTAAATAAGTTAATGACTTTTTCAAGGTCTTTGATGGTATCATCTTCCGTGTAAACTTGCTCATAATGTCGTTGCTCATTTTCCTTGGCATCATAGATATTTTGTGGACCAAATTCAAGTAGTCTAGGTTTTGTGCCTTGTTCTTCTTGAGAAAGGGGTGTATGACTAGCATTTTCAGCAATATTGAACAGCTACCCCATTCATAATCATTTGAATTAGTCTCAGAAGTATTATCCCAGATTCTTTCAGTGTTGTGGACTAGTATGTTATAGGGTAAACAAGTCCCTGATGATCGATACTAGTCTAACAGTTTTCTCTGATTCTGTATCAGATCCTTCTTCTACTCTTTGCATCTACTCATATACTGTCTCTCCTCAGGGAGTAGTGATGTTGTCAGGGGGTGATTCTTCTTTGTTTGAAACAGGTTCCTGAACATGATGTACTTCTGCATAAGATGCCTCTTCTCTTTGAATGGCCGACTCCTCATGTTGTTTCTCTTTTTCCTCGTATTCACGTTCCTTTCTTATTGTTTCTGTCGATTCGTGTAGTGCCTCCTGCCATTTGTCCTCCTTGTATTTCTTTTTTGCCTTCCACTGAGGTTTTTGATTATTATTTGGTGTCTTCTTTGGGGGTAGAGTATGTTCATAGCCCAATCCTATTTTATCTTTAGAAAATTGTGAAGGAGGATCCAATGGTTCTATGAGGCCTTCCTGATGCTTGTCGATAGGTCCTTTGCCATTGTATCACATTTGTGGCATGATCAAGTAGCCTTTTCCATACAATTGTGTTGGTATAGCTACTTCCATAGTAGCAGCTCTGACTTCTTCTTCATCCTTGTATAGCCAAATAAGGATGTCCTTCTCTTCTGATTCATGTGCTAGTGTGCCTAGTTGAATAAATTCGCCATCAAACTTGGTGACGGGCTATGTTGCTTGATGTATTGATGCTGAAGGTAGCCCATGAGATTTAGGCGATGTTGGTAAGTTGATTAGACACAAGGGTTCCAAAGAGTACTCTCCCATGCCTTGTTCTTTGATTTTCATCTTTTGTTTAAAATCCATGGATAAAGATTTAAGCTTTTCTTGCTGAAGATCTAGTGCTGAGGAAGTCTATTTTTCTCTATTATGTGGAACCAAACTATCTTGGGTTTCCCCCATAGCATTACAATGTTGAAAAGGGTTATGATCTACTGATATAGAAATCTCCTGCCCATTGTATGGGAACTTAACACACTGGTGGTAAGTTGAGGGTACTGCTTGTATTTCATGTATCTAAGGTCGACCCAATAAAATATTATATGTGAGGTCTATGTCTAAGACTTGGCACATAGTGTCCTTTTGTATCGATCCCACTTGAATTGGCAACATCAAGGTTCCCTTGGATGATCTTTTTTCATCATCATATGTTTTGATAGTAATATTTTTGTGTGGATCAATAGACTGCTCAGAGAATCCTAATGCATGGATAAGTTTTAAGGTATAGATATTGAGTCCAGCTCATCCATCTATTGATACTCTTTTAACTCAATGTTTGTAGACTAAGACTTCAATGTGAAGTGTAGTATTGTGTGGATGGCTCAATGAAATATTTTCATACTCAGAAAAGGTGAGATTATGAGGCCCTGTCATGTGAGCTACCATGGCCTGGAATTTGTCAATATCCAGATCTTGAGGGTACATTTGTTTCCAATAGTGCATGTTCCAAGATGTCCTTGTGTTTTGGTGAAAGTTTCAGCAACTCAAATATAAATATTTGAGCATGAGTTTTGCACAGTTGATTGACCAGATCATATTGAATTTTGGGTATGGTGTTTGTTGCTGATGTATGCCCTTTCAAGACATATTTTTGAGCTCTGGTGGTTACATTGATCGATTCATGTTCGTGTTTGTCCTTGATTGTAATGACATTTACTTGATTGTCATTTGTTGATATATGATTGATGGTGTTATTGTATATGTGATTGATACGAGCTTTGCGTGTATCATTTGATGTTGAAGCTCCATCCTTGTTGTGGTTTGGAAGAGGATTCTTAAAGGCCCCATGGTCACCATTTGTTTTGAGACCATTGACTGGTAAATCTCCTCTATCAATCATGTCTTGAACAATGTTTTTCAGCCTCATGCAATCATTTGTTTGATGTCCTTTATTTCGATGAAAATCATAAAAGTGTGAGTCATTCCACCAAGGTGGTTTGACTTGTGGTTCAAAGTTATTGATTGCTGGTAATGAGATAATTTTGTTTGCCAGGAGCTCTATGAATGCTGACTCTAATGATTGCCCTAATGGTGTGTAAATGCGTTTAGGAAAGTTGTTGGTGTTACCCCGTGAATTTGTATTAGGTCCTCGATTTGTGTTATTGTTTTAGGTATTGTTGGTGTTGTTCGCATTTGAAAGTTTTGGATTGGTATTTGGTGCATAAGTGTTAGTGCCTTGGTTAGCACCTTTTTGATCCTTGGTAGCCTGAGGATTGCTTGATAAGGCCAACACTCATTGTTTGGACTTCACATCATTAGCTTCGTTTCCTCCTTCATTTCCCGCATTTTTGTTTCTGGTCCAAAACCTGGATTTGTCTAAGTTGTGGTTGTTGTTCTGGTTATTGTAATGAGAGTTGGGTGAATTAGTTCCTTCTTTGAAGAATTTCAAGGTTCCTTTCTTAACACATGCCTCTTCTACTTGGATGCCATTTTCAATCAATTTAGCAAAATATGGTATGCATTGGAGCTTGAGTATGTAACTCATCTCGCTATTCAAATTGTCGATGAAAATTTCCATCTTTTCCTTTTCGGGCACATCTCGAGGATATCTTGAAACCATCCATCGCCAACTTTGAAGAAACACCATGAATGTTTCGTTGTTCTTCTGTTTGGTATTGTAGACATCTAGCATGGTGATGGCATGTTGAATATTGTAGGAGTATTGAGTGATAAATTTGTTGACTAATTCATCAAAGGATCTAACAGGAGGTGTGATTTTGGATAACCATTCCATTGTTTGTCCTCCCAATCTTCTTGGGAATAACCTCATCAAATAGGTGTCATCATGGGCAAATTCCAGGCTCATGGTACAAAATCCCGAACATGATCATGAGGATCGCTTTTCCCATCATATTTGTCAAATTTGGGAATGTCTGAATTTGGGGGAAAAAGGTACCATGTTTAATCTTTTGTCAAAAGGGTAAGGACAAATTTTGTTTAATGAATATCGTACTATTGATCCCTATTGCATGTCTTGCATTTGCTTTTGTAGCATTTGCATTTGTTGTGTGTGAGCAACCAAGGGTGCATTTTCTTGCTGAGGGAAGAGTTCTTCTCTCTCATTATTTTTAGTTTGGGTAGGCGTGTGTTGTGGTATGTGTGAATCACGTATGTTTTTCTCAGGTATGTTTTTCTCAGGGTCACATGTGTCTTCTTCTCTTTGTTGTTCTTGATAAGTATAGTGCCGAGACCTTGTTCTAAAAGTGTTAGTATCAAAGTCTTCAGGAATCCTAACTCCTTTGCTTGTGAGCATGAGTAGGTATTTTTCCTTGTCAGCTTCTATGAGGCGTTCCATAAGTCTTTGAAATGAGGCACTTTCTTGACATTCCTGGAGGAGCTTTCAGTGATCTCCATGTCTTCTAAATTTGGGTATTCAAAGGGATTTGATAGTCTTCGCCCCATACTGGACTCAAGTTGTGTTTTGCTTTGTTTGTTTCGTTGAGAGCGAGTGACAGTGGGCATCTAGTAGAAACTCTTTGTTATAAAGGGAACGAATTCCTCTTTTGTGTCTTGCTCAGGAGTTGGTGGCTCTACTCGAGGTATGTTGTAAGTAATGTAAACTTCTCAAAAGAAAGCCGGATTGATCTTTCCTCTGCGGTTTAAGCATTGGCTGAATGTCGCTTTTTGGCAAAATGCTCTACTCCTCAATGGTTCCTCATCAAATTCATTTGATTTTTTTTGAAGATACAAGCATATATGACGGAGGAATGTTCGATGAGATTTGAAGAGTTGGCGATTGATTTATAGAAACCTATTCCTTTTAGTAAGTTTCTGAGAACTAGGTTGTTGTTTCCTTAACTTAGTGTTGTGATGAATACTCTTTCTTCTCAAAATATGAGGATTAGTCATACATAGGTGATCAATGGTTTCCTTTGATTTGTTTTGGATTCAAGATGTCTTGTTTGGAAACCTAAGTCTACTTTTATCAAATGAAGGTTTAGATGCCCCCTCACGACAAAGTGTGTCAAATGTTATAGAATAAGAGTTTCCTGATATGGAAACTCGATTTGATAACTTTAGTTGGAAACAAGTATGTTTTGAGGATGAAATCCATTTGATTGGAGGACCTTTTGATGTGTGTGATGATGTTACCTAATTTTGATAGGAAAATTTGTTTATCCTTTAGCTAGTTTTGGACTTGACAACTTTGTTCTGACACTCGGATTTGAATTTCTGCCTGACGGAGTTGAGTGAGGATTGAAATGGCTTCCCAAACTGTTTTTTAAAAATTTTCAAAAAAGTTTATGTTTGTTCTCTGTTTTCTCAGTTTCGACTATGCGCTAAGCCAGAGACCCGATGCACTGACAAATGCTACCAATTTGCCAAAGAAAGATCTCAACACGCTAAGTTGCCCTTTTTACGTGCTAACTTGAATTGTTTGGTTTTGACTTGGTCTAGAAAGTTATGCGCTAATATGTCCTTCCTATGCACTAACGTTTGGACTTAAAGCGCTAATGTTTGCTTCCAAAGCGCTAAGTTAATGCTCCAAAGCGCTAAGATGTTTTCTGGAAGCGCTAAGTTTTAGCTGTTGAATGTTTAGATTGCTTATGCGCTAGTTTTTAGGATGGTTGTGCTATGTTGAAGCTTGGACACACTAAAAGATGGTTTCAAAGTGCTAAAATGTTGCTTTTACGTGCTAAATTGCCTTGTTTGTTTTGACTTTGTTGGTTTTTCTGTGATTTTTAACTTTTTCTCAATTTTGATGGATGATTTTTCTGAAGTAGGAAATGTAAACATAGCATGAAAAAGATAATCATTTTGCCTATTCTAAACAAAGAGTGTATATTCTGCGAGGATGTGTTAAAATCCCTAGTGTTTTGACAAGTTTGGATATAGATAATGCAATTCAATCAGACTCTTTATTCAAGGGTCATTGACAATACCATAGTCAACTAGTCTCGATACTCCGTCAACTCAAACAGCCTTGCCACCCCCTAGGGGGCGCCCATTTTTTTGTCTTTGGCCAAAAATTAACCCAAAGTGAATTGCTTCACAATTAAGTAGCTATCTTGGGAGATATATGGTGAGTAATCTTGGGGGCGCATTCTTCCCCACCCTTGCACTATGATATTGCCAATGTTTGGATACTGACTCAGCTCAAAGTTTCTATTGCTAAGGTTCGTAATCAGGCTTCCTATTCGGCCATCAGTGATAAACTCCCTCAAGAGGCTTCCCGACCTTTAGAAAAAAAAGTCTTTACGTATCGTAAAGATACTGGGGGAAGGTTAATCGCTACGCGAAACCGTTGAAAGGGACTTTCGTCACCTTCCACTTTTGATTATAGTGGATTGGAACACTTGGCGTCAAAGTCATTTCCCACTTAGGTCATTCCCCTCACATCGGGAAAAGAATGGCTTTAAGAGTTTTTAGCTCCTCAAGAGGGCAGGCCTACTAAAGGATTTATTGCTTGAAATACTGAAAGCGTAAGAGTGGTTTGGCTTTTTAATCACCCAATTAAGGGGAGAGCATTTACCTTCCACTTTCGAGACAAGGCAAACAAGGTTCTTTTTAGCCTTTAAGACAATGATTTGCTAACTTCTACTTGGAGATGTTGCTCCAAAAAAAGCATGGTGTTTATTTTAGTTCCCAAATCAATGATTTTCTAAGCTAGTATAAAAATCCTGGTCAACAAAGCAAAGAGTTCGATTTGGTCAACAAAAAGAAATCGATAAAGGGGAAGAACTTCCCTCTTTTGGTCTACTTCAAAAACTTTTGACAAATGAGGTTCTTTATCTTGCAAAAATAAAGTGAATCCTTTTAGACACCAAAGGATGGTGAGGTTCTTTTTAAAACATTTGCAAAAGTAAAGTTTGTTGGTTCTTTTTATAGCTCCAAACTAAAGTGTTTTTCTTCTAAGAAAGCAAGAAAATGGTTTTTAGTTGTTGTTCTTTTTAGGCACCCCAAAGTGAAATGTGAGTTCAATTTTATCCAACAAGAAAATGAAGAAAATTTTAACTTAGCTTACTTAACAAAGTTAACAAAACTAAATTACTTCAATCCTAAGTTTAGTAAAACAAACTCTCCACCCTGCAAATAAATTGTTAGTCACCTGCAGTAAAACCTATTAGCAAAAAAAAAAATGGTTTTTGTGGACTTCTACAAGTCTATTTTAGGCTTCTGTTACAATTTATTTTCTGCCTGTTTCTGTCATGCACTACAGAATGGACTTGATGTGCTATACAAAACCGCGATGCGCTACCAAAAATCCTTGACACACTAAATTGTTGTCTGGATGCACTAGGTTGTTTAATTTAGGCGCTGAAACTACAGGAATCATTAAAATGGTTATGCGCTAAAGTTAGGTTTCTACGTGCTAAGAAGTGGTTTCAACGCGCTAAACAGGAAGTCTGATGCGCTGAAGTATCGACCGGATGTGCTAGATGATGCTTGCTACGTGCCAATTCTCATTTCCCACGTACCTGCAGAGTTAGTCCTACACAAAAAATGATTTGATAAATGGGGTTATGCCCCATGATGGGCACCAGAAATGTATGCAGGAAAAGCAGTGCAATAAAACAAAAATTACAAAATTCAATGACTTGCACACACACCAATTGGACTCTTGGTGCAAGTTATAGAGCTATATGGAATAGCTCAACTTCCCAAGGGGTGTTCCATTGTCCTCTATCTCACAAGATCCCTCAAGCCAATGGCTTTTCTCTTAGATCACTAAGCAAAGTGACTTAGGGATGACAATCATGAGAATGAGGGATGCTTTTGATCAATCTTAATATGAATGCAATCCTATATATGCATGATTTTAACAAATATGAACTAAACTAATGATGATAAGATGAAAAGATTAGTACAAGACTATCCTAACATGATATACTAGTTTATATGATTAACTAAGATGATAGAAATGCTTCTAAAATGTTTATTAGATTATTTTTATTTCAAAGAGATTGAATGCTTGCTAAAAATGAGTATAAGTGATATTCTAAAGACTTTGATTATAAGAATGAGAGAATGAGGGCTCTATTTATAGGAAAAACAAGGCAATGGATGGTCAAGATTGGATGAGCTTATCAAGGGTCGGGATTGAAAGCTATCAATCCATGTTTACAATTTTCACCAATGAAATGGTGACAATTGTCAACATAAGACTGCTTGAGAGGAGATGTAAGAAGCATTAAATGCTTGAGAAGACCTCATGGTTACCTTAGGAGGTAAGGGTTAAGGTTTGCTTAAGATTACCCATTGGATAAAGTTTTTACCCAAAGGATAAACTCTTGTGCAAGGGTTAAAGGAATAACCATGGTCAAAGCAATGAATGCTTGATGAGACCCTATGGTTAGATGAGGGTTGAGTTAGGCAAAAAGTCTCTAACCATGCCACAAAGGGTTAGTTAACCATTAATGATTTGGAAGACTTTGGGGACAAATTTGTAAGAGTCCTTCCAAATTTGGGGGTATTCAACAAGTTAGCTTGTTGAAGGCATAAAGGCTTTAATGCCTTTGGAAGACTTTACTCCAAATTTGAGAAGTGACATCCTCAAATTTAGGGAAAGGGGATAATTGAAAGGTTTAGGCTAATTGATTAGGATTAGATGGGTTCTAGAAGAATTTAGAAAGGGGTTTAGGAGGCAAGTGGGAGATGTAGGATTTTGCAAGTGGGTGGGAAAAATAGAATTTAATTAAAATAAAATTAATTTATTTCAATTGTGGTTGCAACTTGCACTTGTAGGATTTTGCAAGTGGGGGGATTTAATTAAATGTAAATTTAATTAAATGGGCTAGAAGAAGGATTTAATTAAATGGCTTAGATAGAATAAGGGTATATTAATTAAATCTTAATTTAATTAATAGGCGATTAGAAGAATAGGGATATTAATTAAATCTTAATTTAATTAATTGGAAGAATTAAGAATAATTAAATGAATAAAATTCACTTAATTCATTGTGCAACTTTTAGGTGTCTACATATAGAATAAAATATTGTAGAAGATTAATTAAAACAATGATTGAAATTGTGTTACTTGTAGGATATGAGTTCTTGAGTTGATAGATAGAAACTTGATAATCTTTATGAATAGATTTGTGTATATGTATGTAATAGCTAAGTTAGAGCTATGTTATATGGTGTGTATCTGTAGTATATAGGAATGATTGATTCGGTTAATCCCGAGGTTAGGTCAATTTGTGGATGGGAATAACTTAGTTAGTCATTCCATCATTAGCCTTATGGGAATGATATGGGAATAGAATAAATGGTCGGTATACCAAATAGAGAAATGAAGTGGGTGGACATAATACTCACACTTGAAGTACTATGTGATGAATTATTTGGCCAAAGTAGTGTGATTGCCACTGTCTACACTGTCAGTTCACTGTGATCCAAGTTTACATACTAGATAGGGAACATCATACATGTAGGTTGTAGCCAATGTATGGTAGCTCTAGTTATGCAAGACACAACACTATGCTCATAAGGCTATTATTTTGAGGCCACCAAACCAATGTCTTTGTCGAAGGGTTGTGTCGCTTCTATTAGAAGAGGCACGAGGGACTATAAAGTCTTGGTTGGGTGGGAAAGCGCTTGAGTGATGCTCTTCCTCATGCAATTGGTACCCAAAATTTGAGGATGTATGCCAGCAAGGACATCCGGACCATTTGTTTCTCTTATGTTTCATTAAGCTCATATCTAAGTTTTCTATGTATTCAAATATTCCTAAAGTAAATGGAAATTTGAAAAGGAAAAATGTAAATACTTTCATATGTTTATGAATATGATATCGTATATGATTTATGACGAAATAGAAAATTTGAAATGGGAATTATTTCAAATATGCATCTTGTTTATGAAATGGAAAAAGGAAAATTTTATTATTGGCAATTTATTTCATTCACTTGTGGGTTAAAACTTAGTAAGTTGTATGGGTAGATCAATGGACATATTACAACTTCACTTAGTGAACCTGGGTTATATCACATGCATTCATGGCATACTAAAGAATCCCCCTATTTTCACTAAATATTTCCCTAAACCCCTTTCTTATCACCCCCTCCCAATACACAGCCTAAATTAAAAACCCTCCTATTTTCACTAGATATTCTATGTATCAATTTTTTCTTTAACATTTTTCATACCTCTTTAAATTTTTATCTTATGTTATGGGAAAGAGTTGGCTGGTTTTTAAGAAAAATTCTAGATTTGGCGTAAGGTGCTAATATTAATTGATGGGTTCTAAATTAAATACAACTTCTATTTAACTTGGCTTGGTTTAAAGTTCGAACCTAGGCACATGTTAACCATTGAATATCGAAGGAAATATTGTTATATCATTTTAATTGAAATTAACAAGTCATAGTGTTGGTCTTTCCAACTTGTTAGGATTGCTTAAAATTTGGCAAGATTTGGGTACTTGTGTTTTTCCTAATTTTCCCCTTTTTGCATGTGCTAGGGTTGAATCAAAAAACTTAACCTAAGTGTCAAAAAATTATGTTCCTCGTTCTTGGTTTGTTTCCCCTTTTGTTCTAATCATGTGTTGATCTATTGAACTGGCTAACTAAGCTTTAGTTATGACTTTGAGCCTAGATCACATCGTTTGTTAGGATTTATAAAATTCATCGATCATAATAGATCCATGGGCCTTTCGTTTGAAGTTGTTCTAATGTTTCCTAAGTCCTAGTCAAGATGGCCTCATGACCCTTTATTTAGTCATGACAAATACTCACATGCACAATTATTCACTTAAGTTTCCCCACACTCCCACATTGTCTGACTCTAGTCAAATTATTGGCCACATGTTGGGGGGGTCATACCCCGCTACCCCGCAAGATGTATAACATCAGCAAAAGGTAAGTCACGGGCTAGTGGGATCATACCCCGCTACCCCATGAGGTGTATAATATCAGCAAAAGGCAACTCATGGGATAGAGGGATAAGGAAAAAGCTTAAGGTAATAAATCTTTGCCACCTTGCTGCTAAGAGAGAGTAGTTAAACATAAGTCGTGGGCTAGCCAGATCAAAGAGGTAGAACATCTAGTGGTCAAGGGATAGTAATCCCCACCACCCCACGTGGGTAAAATAGAATAGGTTTATACATCACGAGATGGTGGGTTGTTTTTGAATTCATACCCCGCATAGGTTGACCACAGATAAAAGAGACTGTGAGGCAAATTAAATGGTAAAAGGTTCCCAAAACCTCATGGACCTTAACTTTAGTTAGAGGATAGACTACGAGCTAGCAGTGATAAACAAGGTAAAGGAAAATTTCCCTAGTTGTCCTACTGGAAGGAAATACAAGGCACAACTATCGTGTGGGCCCATGAGACATGATGCAAATGAAGAGCCACAAGAAGAGAAATCATTTGATCAAGTATCAATAGTGGAGTTTTAAAATTGATGTATCTACCACCTTTAAATACTCACACAAACTAAATTAATGGTGACTAAAGTATGCATGAAGAAATACCATAAATTTTAGTTTTTGAAGAGCATTTTCCCATCTTGCTTTCAATGATTTTAGTATAAGGAGCCGCTAAGTGAAGAAGAGTGTTTTTCACTAGCAAAGTAGGGTTTCAAAGTCTCAAAAAATAGTAAGTTGATTCTACTACCTACTTTGTTTTTAGCTAAATTCTTCAGTCTATGGGAATCAAGTAGAGTTTGAGTTATTAAAACCCTAGTGTATCTCATTAGAATGGCTCCAAAAAAGGTAGCCTATTGTTGAGAAGACACCTACTCAAGGTGAAAGCTCAAAACCAAGAAGAAAGAAGTCTATTTCTTCTAAACAACCTATAGTTTCACCTCCATCTATTACAGAAAAATCTCCCCTCTACTGAAAACCTTGCTCACTCTGCCCAAACCCTAGGAACTATGAAGAAAGATAGGGGAGATGTTAGGGGGTTGCACTAGGACATGTGTGATATTTTACCAAGGTCTAGAATGGAAGAAAGCAAAGGAAAGGTTTTCACTGACCAATGCTTGGGGTGTAGGGATGCAATTATAGACAACAAAGGATGGGATGTTTTTTGGTTTTTCTACAGGAACAAGGATAAGGATGTGCTAGTGTCAAATCCATAGACATTGGATGTAATAAAGTTGGTGGTCCCTGATGTATTCATTGAACTAGACTTGATTAGATTTCTAGCTCGAAGGTATCATGCATAAACATTCACAATTAGGACAGCAAAAGGATTGATCATGGTAGATTTGAGTAGAGAGGTCATCATTTCTTATTTTGTTTTAAATAGGGAAGCATTGAAGAAAATTGACTTGACCAAGTTGGAAGAGGAATACAAAGAAAGAAGAAGGATTGTGAGAAGTGATGAAGTGCCAAATATAGGAAGAAAATTTTCAAAGCGGGAAGGTATTATGTTTCATCATTGGATCATGAACCCTTTGAGTTGGTGACCTTTGAACACTAATTTGTGAAAAAATACCATGCCATGTGCCAAATATTCGGAAAAGATGCACACAAAGAAAGAATGCATATTAATTTAATGATGATGGCAATGAAGATACAACACCCAAGTGTTAATGAAGTATATGAATTTGCCACATACATTCACAACCGATTACATGAGGGGATGGTGAGGATATAGCATGACCAAGTGATTGTGAACTTTAGACATTATTCTTTATTGTGTCATCTCATTATTTTTCAAAATAGAGCAGTTTGGAGTCCTAGCATGAAAATCACCATGTTTGATAAGCACAGTGACCCATGGCATGTTCAAAGGTGGCCATTTAAAGGTATTCTGATTATGTAACCTTTCATGACCATTTTGTGATGAATATTCTTGGATGGTGTGGTCTATCATACCAAAGGTTCCCACCACTTGTCATGCAATTATTGAAGGATAAAGATTTGAAACCCACTAATAAGCTCGTGCCAATAGATGCTTACAACCATAATTTTGGGGATTGTTTTTATTGTATACCTAGTACACAATGATTAGAGTGTATAGTTTCCCCGAGGCACCACATAGGTTGCTTATAATTGTTCCTCCTAGATTGACATTTATGGATTTTATGTGGCAATTGATGTGGATGGAATATGAATGAGTAAAACTAGAAAGAAAGGGTGTTAACACACTTCTTGTATTATTCACAAGGTTTTATGATTTTGGTTTTGGTAGTGACATGTTAGAGAAGGTACAAGAATTCATGAAAGATATGTACCATTTAAAAAGTGCTAAGGTGAGGGATTATGACCCGAAAGGCTACATAAATTGTATGAGAACAATAAGAATGAAGAGGAAATCCTACTATCATCAAGTGTTTTATGAAGACGATGTTATTAGGAACTATTCAAGTGAATATGAAGCTTTGAATAGAAGAAAGAAATGGATTATTTTGTTGAGGTTGGAAAATGAAAGAAGTTGGGACCCAATATTTATAGGTTTTTATGTATAAATAGGCAATGAGGTTCAAAGAATGGATATTATGATTGATAACTTTGCGTTACTCTACATGGTCAATCACTTGCAAATTCACCTCTAATAGAAGAGAGGCATGAACCACCAACAAGGGAGGTGAATGTTGACAAAGGGAAAATATTTGCAGAGGAAGGTGGTCAAGTATCACAATGCCCACCTAAAAGGCTTAGAATTCGGCCTCAATCTAATGTGGTAATACAAGAAGTGAGTGAGGAGGAAGGAAGAGCAGAAAAAGAGATAGCTATTGATGTGTTGGGAACCAAATTTGAACAAAACCCTAACCCACCATTGCCCCCCTTCCAAAGTGATGATAATGAGGAACAAGAAGAATAAGAAGAAGATAGGGTAACATTGCCAAACTTTATTCCTATGGAGCAAGTGGAAGATGAGCGGATGATTGCAAAAATCCAGTTCATTTTTTATGATGATTTCATTAAGTCTCCTGAATTCAAAATCTTTTGGCTGCAAGTGAAATTAAAGGAATCTTTAGAGAAGGAGGTTTCACACATCAATCTTGATGATACTGATATAACCCCTGAGGAAGCAAAAAATATGGTGAAAGAGAGTGGAATATTTTTGGTTCCAAACTGGGATCTTGAGGAGCTTTTCTTACTAGATCAAATCAAGAAACAAGAGGATCTCATGTTTATTGCATAATTTGATAGTGTGAGAGGAGTAAGGGGAAGTGGATATCACCCCACACTCAAGTCATTGTCACAATGGAAAAAGGAACCAAGGACTAATAAGCCGAAGTTGCTTCATGGTGTTGAAGAAATGGTGAGAAATGTAGTGGTAAGAACCTTGAATGATACATTTTCATTAGAGGTTGCCATTGTCTCCCTACATGTTTCAATGTTTTCTCAGGCAGAGACAGAGGATCAACACAAGAGAATGGATGATTTGATGAAAAGGAATTTCAGTTTAAATGAGGCATACAATAAGGCTTATATGGAAAATATAAGATTGAAGAAATCCTTGAAAATTATTGAGAAGCCTCCTGCTCCTGAGGGCACTATAGCTATTTACTACCCTCCAATAATGACTTAGGGTGAATCTTTTGTGGATAAATTAAGTGAATTGAGGGACAATATCAATCATTATGTAGGCAAATTAGATGCCTTGGATGAAGCATTGCATCGTGCCAAGAAAATTACAAACGAAAAGGCTGCAAATGTCATGATAAGCACTTTGAATCATATGTTTCGAAAGATACAACGCAAGGTTGAAGAAATGCATAAAGGATATCATGTCCTTCTACAAGAAAACAAGCAGTGTAAAGAGATGATACCATTATTGAAACCACTTTTTCAAATATGGCAGTCCAAAGTTCACATATTCAATACCCTAGTTCTGGCCACACAGCATGCATCAGCAACTCCTCCTCGGATATAGCCTACTGATATAAGATGATCGCTATGCTAGTCAAAGAGATTCATTTTATTGAAACAAAAAGATCAATTTGGAGTTCTTTCGGTGCTTGACACACTAGTTCATCCTAAATATATACAACCAAGATGGAAATTTGAAGTACCTTTAAGATTGGAGAAATGAGTTTGAAATGTGTGTCATTTGTTTTCTCCATGGTAGATGATGGAAAAAATTTATATATGAGTATCTTCAATAATACCCTAGATAAAATCATAAAGGTGAATGCAGGATACAACAAATTCATCAATAGAACTAGAGACATTTTTTATGATAGAACCATGGAAATCCTTACCAAAGTACAGAAACTTTAAAATTCCAGTGGCTTGATGAATTAACAGTTATGGAATGGCGTAAGCTATCGGCAATTGACACTCAATTGGTTGGTTTCACTATTTTGTCATTGATGGCAACATGGTATCTTGTTCTGGCTTCATGTTTTGGTTTCGTTGTGTGTCGGCAGGCACTTCACGGACACTTCCCTGGCACCGACAGGAGGGAAGGATTTCTTTGGTTACCAGCAATGCAGGCTGACATGGTTTAGAATAAGGTTATCGGTATTGGAGGCCGACATCTCTTGGATCCGGCATCAGCGATTTTTTTTTATATTCATGTATTTATGTTATCTAGTCGACATGTATATTAATATTATAATTATCTTTGTAAGCTGACATAAGGCATGATAAATTGTATAGGGTATATAAGTCAGTTGGTTAGATCATTTTGATATATGAGGATGAAGATAAGGATGCAAATATGGATGGATAGTAGATGTGAAATATATGAGAGAGATTATGCATGAGAGGATATTTTTGTAAAGGGTTATTCCAGTAAAGGGTTTAGGGTTTCAGACCGAAACAGACAAAGCTTAACCAAAACTGTATTCAGGCATAGAAGATTCTATCTTAGAAGTTAAATCATTTCTCTGGATTGTAGTCTGGATTTATATGTAGTCAATGAGGCTCCTTTTGTGATTGAGCGGTGTGCTCTAGGCTGTAAGCCTTCCTACAAGTGCAGGCCCCTCTATTTTGCAATATCACTTCATATGGCTAGTGGATTGATATTGTGGGTCACAAATCCCAACGTGGTTTTTCCTCTTTGAGCTTTTCCATGTATAATTTTGTGTGTTATGGTATTCATCTATGTGAGTGGCTTATTGGTTGCTTTACTTCTTTCAATTCTATATGTATCGGTATAGCGGTTGTTTATGTATGCTTAAATAAGGTTAAAATTGATCATATCGATAGAACACTGATTCACCCCCCCTCTCAGTGTTCTTGGATTCCAACAATTAGTATCAGAGCCTTGTGCCTCGAAGGAAGTTTAACAGCTTGAGGGAGATCCTGAATCCAGAATCCATGGATATGGATTTGGAAAAGCAACTTGAGATGGCACTTGAAGATTATGATGCTGAAAGGATGAAGAACCTAAAGCTACAAGATGAATTGAATTCTGCTAAAGAATTCATTCTTGTCCTACAGGAGAGGTTGCCATTTGTTCAAGCTAGGAGGAAGGAACTTTTACAAAATCGGGATGATGAAGAGAAAGATGCACTTAAGGAACAGTGTCAGAAGTTGATTCGGGAGAACATGGTTATGAGAAATGAAATGTAAGCTATAACTATGAGAATGTCTAGGGAGATTGAGGACCGGAAGAAAAAGGAAGAAAATATTGTTGTATCTCTGAAGAACAAATTTGAAGAATGTGGTAGGTTGGTTCATGAAAATGATATGTTGAGAACATATTTAGTACAATCCTAGATTAATGAACAAGAGCTTGAGAGACAAATGATAATTCTAAGAGAAGATCTAACTATTGCAAGTGAATATAAAGAAAAATTCAAGATTAGTTCAGCACAGCTAGATGAGTTATTGAAGAGACAAAGGCAGATTGGAGATTCCAATGGACTTGGATTTGAACAAGGACAAAGTTTCGGTACTGCAAATGAAGATCAAAACCATAAGGCACCGGTAAGGCAATTTAATGCTTATAAATTTAATAGTAGATGCTTTGTCTATAATAAATTTGGTCACATGGCTAGGCAATGTAGAAATAGAGAAAATCATAACCCTGATTCTGCTCCTGTTCAATGTTCTAAATGCAATAAGTATGGTCATAAGACATAATATTGCAGAATGAATGTAAAATATTATGCATGTGGAAAATTTGGACATATGGCTAATCAGTGCAGGTCAAGCAATTATACCGGTTTTAGAAAAGCAATTCAAAAGAACAATGTTACATGTTATGTATGTAATGACGTTGGACATATTGCTAAGCTCTGTAGAAGCATAAATTCACCAGTTGGTAATGGAGGATCAAATGAGAAAGGAAAAGAAAAGGTTAATGAAATCTAGCAAGATTGTACCCAGAGATGGGTCAGGAAGACTGAAGTTCAATCAGTAGATGGGAATGCACCGGTTACTTATCTAGTAGAAGAGGTTTCTTCTGCACCAGTAGGAAGCTCATCTGGTAACTAGGGTTCACCTGCTAGCTCAAACGGTTGGCATGGTTGTGCTAAGGCTTTGGGTTTGTCCAAAGTAGGTCCAAGGTTTGATTCACTTCGGCCAGGTTTTCCCTGTTGCACATCACGTTTGAGCCTCAGTTTGTAGCTCCAGTGGACTAGTCTCGCCTCTACTCGCCCCCCTCCGTCCCCCAAAACTTGGCACAAAAATAAGCCCAGGGCAAGGGTGGTTGAGGTCGCTGGGAAGAGTTGCAAAACCATAAGGTTGGGAATACCACTGGGAAATCAAAAAAAACTAAGGAAAATGCCTTAGGGGTAGGCAATAATTCATGAAGATGTTGCATATGCCCCAGAAAGAGGTTCTGAAAGATGTTCCAGACATTAGAGATGCTTATCCGGCATGGATATGTTTTGTTCGAGATCCGGTATCTTTCACCAAAAGTCATTGATGTCAATGAAAGATTAGGGTTTTTCTTGGATAAAAGGTTGAATCTACTTCATGATTTATCACCTTGCATTCAGAGTGATTAAGAGCGATTAAGGGTGATTAAGGGTGATTCAGTGCGATCAGATATCTTCTTGAGCAATTTCACCGATGATTGGAAGAGGTCTTTAAGGTTTCTCACCGGTAGTGATTCACAGGTATTTATCTGCAATCATGGAAGCAAGATCATCATCTGTACCTATCTTTTTTGCAAATCTCACTGTAGTTGAGGTCAAGGACTGTCCCAAGCCGACTTTCAAGCGATATCCGCATGTGGCTACCCTAGACGATTGGGTTGGCACTTTTTCCCGTGTCCCGGAAGGATTTGTGTATGTTGAAGATGTAAGAGCCTACATTCATTGTCACATTGAGGATTTGGGAACATCTGATATCAAGGGCATGTACATGAATGAGCTAATGGGAGATTCTGGAAAGGTTAAACCTGAATACCAGTACATTGAGGATTTAGGGTTTACCAACATTCTAGACATTCTGGAATTCGAAGATAAAATCATTAGCTATGTTTTGATCAGAGAGGATGGAGAGTTTATCTGGTTAGATAGACCATATAATATTACAAAGGAGGCCATCAGGGCAATCACCGATTTACCACAGGTTGGGCAGCGTCCAGAGAAGAAGGTTTCGAATGATCATGTCAACAAGATTACCGGTGCAACTTCGAACAGGCGATCTATGAGAATCAATACTATCACCAACATAGACATCAGATTCAGTAGCATGGTCATCGGTTACAAGGTAACTCAATCAAACCGCTTGAATTTTGTTTCTAGCTCCTACATTTTCGTAGCTTACAAAATGATGATAGAAAATAAAAAATTTGATCTATGTGGTTGGATGTTGGATGAACTGTTGATAAACCTAGGAAGGATTAAAGGAGAAAAGAAAGGGACTTTCTGGTATGGTAACCTAACTATCTGTTTAATGCTATTTTTCATGAATGAAACTCCCAGTTATGGGAAGAGACAATGGGCATTTGATACCCCAATAGGGAGGCAACTGAAACAGTCAATTGCTACATTGGGCAGTCAAAGAGATGACAAAGTATGGGGTTATTTTAAGGCATTCCAGAAGTCTATGAAATCTAGAGAAAGGATTCCTAAGCACATTGTTGAGAAATACTCAACTGACATATGCTTCATGGTGAATAAATATGAAACACTCATGGAAGCGGTCAAACCCCGAAAGATCTGGATTGAGGAGATGGGCTATGAAGTGGATACACATATTTTATATGCTTATGCAAAGATGTTGATTGATGCACCTATTGATGAAGCTAAGAAACCCTGTGGTACTTCTAAATAGAAGACACAAGAGGTTGAAATTGAGTTCAACCGGAAGAAGAGAGAGAAGCAGGAAGAAAAGGCAAGTAAATTTATGGAAAAGGTTTCACGGGATATCAAAGCATTGATTGATGTTGTCCCAGAGAAAGGCAAGAAGAGAAAAGAACCAGAAGTATTCATTGAGCCTATTACAGTAGAGTCTACATCTAAAGATGACACACCCTTGGCTTTCAAAAGGGTTATAAGGAAGAAAATAGAAGAAACCAAGGTAGAGGCTAAAAAGCAACCGGTTAGGAAAGTTACATTCAAGTTACCGGCATAGAAGAAAGCACCAAAAGTACACCTTCAGCCCCACCTGGTACTAGAAGGAGAAAGAAGAAGGATGACTTTGATCAGGCAATTGAATCTGGTAATGTAACTATCATTCCACCAAAGACTTGTGTAGAGTTAGTTAATGAGATTAATAAAGATGGTATGTTAAAGAATGTACAGTTTTATTATGAACATTTAGAGGATGATGAACAAAGAGAGGTAGAGAAAGCAGTATTGTTATATTTGGATATTTATAAGAAAGCCTTGATAGAAACTAAAAACCAAGTGCCGGCAGAAATATATGATATGTTAGATGCTAGAAGACTATCGGCAATGCAAGAGGACAAGCATATTAAGATACAAGAGTTGTTATTTGTGTATGTTTCTATTGCTCTAGAGGAGATGGATAGGACACTTGAGGTTGCAGATAGAAAAATATTTAACAACAAACATCAAATAACCAGCCTTATGTTAGGAAGTGTAAATGAGATAATCAAGGAGACCCACAAGGCATGGGTTAAGTTCTTTGAAGAGAATCATGGTTTTTATACTTCACCAGAATCTAAGAAATATACTGCAGACATCTCGATTGAAGGAAAAGGAAAGGGTATTATGGGTACTTCACCCTCAATTTTGAAAAACATTAAGATAGTGGAAATTAACCCCCTAGTAGATACAAATGTATAGGCAAATGTTGAGATATCGGCAAATACAGAGAGTGTAAAGGTTGATAATGTACATGATACTAATGTTGAGGACAATAATCCTCTAGATACAGATGTACAGGATGAGGTTACAGTTCCTAGGGAGGAACCGACAGTTACTAAGACTGCACCAAGTGGGGAAGCCACCAGTGCAAGTGAGGAAGCTATAAAGGATAAAACATCAAAGGAGAAGAAAGAGGAATTCGGTAGGGAACCAGTAGTGAGTCCATCATTGTTGTCAATTGACACCTCACAAATTGAAAAGAAAAACATAATCGAGATGAGTCCTACTGAACTCATGATGATGGTTGCACAGAAAATAATGAAGGAGGGATCTATGGATAAAGGGATTATTGATCAATCTATCATTGTTTTGCATAGACTAGTCCCAGAGTGAAATTTTAACAGAGAAGCGAGCCCATCTGGCAAGCTTAAGATAATCACTGAACATATTTCAAAGGATTTTCAATCCTTGCAGCAGATATCAAATTGGAAAGCACTGGAGAGGTTCACACAAGAAAATAGAGCAACATTTGATCAATTGATTGAGTCTAAGAGGAAGAAGATTAATGAAAAGTTGAAATTGATAAATAATTCTTTAAAGAAGTGTACAAATATTTACAGAGTATGTTGTAACACAGATGTACTTGCAGTTAATTTGGATAAGAAGATTAAGGAATCTCAAGAGAAAATTGCAAGTATAGCTAATTCTTTTGATGGATTGAATTCATTGACTACATCCATTGGTGGTCAGATTTTAGTTTTGGAAGCCCAAATTTTTGTTCTTGAGAAAGAAAAAGACAACATCATAAGAAGATCCAGAAGTCTTAGAGGTTTGGTGAGTCCCCGATTGGATTCACTCAGTGTACATAAGAAGGAGTGTATGGATATGGTTGGTAAGCCCACTTCGGCAGAGTTAAATGAGAAAAAGTCATTTGCCCATATGTTAAATGAACTTGTATCTATTTCTGGCACTTTCAAATCTGGTTGGGATACTTATCTTGAGCTTTTGGAGAAGGCATATCCGGAAATTTTCAAATATATTAAGCTCCGGTAAGATATTTTTGGGATATTCATTGTACAGTCTTTTCATTCTTCATCCCGGTTTTGGATTTTTGGTACTCTTTTTGGAAATTTTGATGGCATTGATGTCAAAGGGGGAGTGATATAGATGTGAAAAAGAAAAAGGAGTTGTATACATTAGGGGGAGATATGGAGATATGGAGATATGTTGTATTTTTTATTAAGATCATAGATGAATATTCAGCTCAGGGGGAGCAGGTTCAGGATGAAACCATGATCATTTTTCACATGAGTGTTGCCATCAATGACAAAGGGGAGATTTTGGCAATTGACACTCAATTGGTTGGTTTCACTATGTTGTCATTGATGACAACATGGTATCTTGTTATGGCTTCATGTTTTGGTTCACTTGTGTACCGGCAGGCACTTCACAGACACCGACACCAGCACTGACGGGATGGAAGGATTTCTTTGGTTACCAGCAATGTAGGTTGACATGGTTTAGAATAAGGTTATCGGTATTGGAGGTTGACATCTCTTGGATCTGGAATCGGCGATTTTTTTTATATTCATGTATGTTATCTAGCTGACATGTATATTGATATTGTAATTATCTTTGTAAGTCGACATAAGCCATGATAAATTGTATAGGGTATATAGGTCAGTTGGTTAGATCATTTTGATATATGAGGATGATGATAAGGATGCGAATATGGATGAATAGTATATGCGAAATATATGCGAGAGATTATGCATGAGAGGATATTTTTGTAAAGGGTTATTCTGGTAAAGGGTTTAGGGTTTCAGACCGGAACAGATAGACCTAGACCGGAACAGATAGAGATTAACCTGAACTGTATTCAGGCATAGAAGATGTTATCTTAGAAGTTCAATCATTTCTCTGAATTTTAGTCTGGATTTAAATGTAGTCAATGAAGCTCCTTTTGTGATTGAATAATGTGCTCTAGGATGTAAGCCTTCCTACAAGTGCAGGCCCCTCTATTTTGCAATATCTCTTCATATGGCCAGTGGATTGATATTGTGGGTCACAAATATCACCATTTTTTTTCCTCTTTGAGGTTTTCCACATATAATTATGTGTGTTATGGTATTCATTTATGTGTTTGGCTTATTGGTTGCTTTACTTCTTTCGATTCTATATGTACCGGTATACCGGTTGGTGTATGCATGCTTAAATAGGGTTAAATTTGATCATACCGGTAGAACACTGATTCACCCCCCCTCACAGTGTTCTTCAATTCCAACATAAGCGATATGGTACACACAGGCATAAAGGGAAAAACATTATGCAAGGAGGGATAAACTATGTTTTAGATACAATTCACCTATATATATAAATATCTTGCTAGATCATGCAGATCACGGGTACTCCATGTAGATTTGAAGCAGTTGGTTGTTTCTGGAATATAGATTCTTCGGTCAAACAAATTTTAGTGCCTTGGTTAAGGCTTATTTCTAATTGTTCCCTATTTCTTATTCTTTATTTTATATGCTTTTTGCCTCGAAACCAGCCACGTCATCAACAACTTTTGTCTTCAAATGAAGTAGTCCACAAATATGACACATTTGCATGTTATATTAGCAAGCCCATGCAATGATAATTTTGAGTAAAATTCTTATTTAAGTGAATAAAATTTTGGCACATATGCAATTTAGTCTGAAGCTTGTTTTTCTCCCTTCTTTTCTATAAAAGGGAATTCGAGGCCATTTGCAAAGGGTTTCGGAATGTCAAGTTTTTGTATTTGGGTGAGTAGAATATAATGTTTTCAGTTTGAGTAATAGAATATTGTTAATTTGCAAAAACTGAGTATTTTTCATGAATGTATCAACTGTTTTATATGAACTATTAGAAATTATTCTAAATTGTCTCCCATTCTATGTTCTTTTGATGTTCATGAATTGTTTCCATTAAAGATAGAGTGATGTGTCTCTACAGGGTTCAGTTGTAGATGTGAAATATATTTGTACGTTTCTTTTAAAGAAAGGATTAAATTTTGTAAATAGTTGTTTAGAGAATGCAATGGTGATTGATAAGTAGAATTTGGAGTGATTTGCAAGCTTATATACATGTTAGTCATGAGTGTATTAGGCATGAATGGTTGAGCTATCACATGAATGTGAATGCTTTAAGTTGTTGCTACTTTGACTCTGTTACCCTGAATTAGGCACCAATCTCTAACTTGAGAGAACCTATAACTTCATTACACATTCGTATCAAAACATGAAGACAAATCCTAGCCATACTTGATAACCAAATTCATATGAGACGAATAAACTCAAATAGGAGACAATATGAAACAACCAAGTTAGATGGGATAAAAAAGTAAAGATAACAAATCCATGAAGAATCTTATGCAATTTATCAAGTTGTTTATTATTATGGAAAATTGAAATAGGATACAAATTAATGGTGCAACAGAGGACTAGACAGACTCACATCTACCTTCAACAATTAACACCAAAAATCAGCTTGCAATGGGACAACTTGATTGGTCTCATTCAAATTAATAGAGGGCATTATCTTGATTTTAAATATATGAAAATATAAATTCTATAGAGTATGCACCATTGACATTAGTGCAGAATCATCAATAGTATTGAGAAAGGCGAGTTGTGGGCAAGCTTCCCATCTTCCACGGTGTCAAGCTATTTGATTGATGACCTTCTAGCACCTTTAGATTTGATTTGAAAACCCCATTGACATCATGAATGACATATGAATTTTCCTCAACCCATGTACCTGCACATTTGGATTGCCATGTGAGACCCAAATTTGTATTGAAATTTTATTTAGAACATATTTTATCTTTTCTCTAATTTCATTTCACTATAAAATATAAATGATCGGTGAAAGAAACCTACACAAAGAACTAGGTAGCAACAAATTGGTTGAGTTATCCCAAACATTCACCATCCAGACAATTCATTGCTCCTGAAGCCAAAAAGTATAAAATCAATATTATAATTGATAAAAAAATTATTCTTAAACAATCTAACATATGGGAATACATAAGGAAGATGAAAGTAGAATGTTTTGAAAATACACCTTGTTCAAATTTTTAACAAAATCTGGAAAAAAAAATTGTGATCTCTTTCTTCCAATTTGTATGTATCATTTCTAGCATTGTAAGATAAGCTGGTTGTTGCTATGACAAATTCAAGTTCCAAAAAAGCATGATCTGTCAAATCATACTTGTACATGTGTTTCCCCTTTATTTTATTGTACCGACATAATTGAAGATTGATGCCTTCTAGCATATCCAAAAGGTTAATGTCATTATTGTACTCAAACACCCTATTGCCATCCTTTCTCTATATTCTTTGAACCCTTCCAATGTATCAAGTTCCACAAGAAACACCTTTTCTTATATTATTTTCAATGGGAGGTATTGAATTTCTCTCAAACAACACCCCACAAACTAATCAAATTCCAAAGCTAATTTAAACACCTTTTTGTGGGTCCCTCTCATCTCGCCTAAAGTAGACCGCATTCCTCACTTTAATTAGCCAATCTTTGGACAACGTCGAATTTCCATTCAACTGACTAACCAAACAAGCTTTGAATATATCCTTACCATCAAGCTCTACCACTAGTTTAATAATTTTATTTCCATTTTCATCAATAGAATCTAAAATTTCATCCAACTCATGCCTCCACTTCCTTTCCATTATTTGCAATTCACCATGATTGTGTGCCATTGAAGACATAGATCGGAATATAGAGTTGGAATGAGTTGGTGGAGATTCGTCAGCTACTTCATCCACAACTTGGAATGTTGGATAATTTTGGTCCTTTGTCCATGGTTTAACCCACCAAGAAGATTGTGTGGGATTATTCGGTCACATACCAAGAGTTGATAAAATATCTTATGCATCCTTCAATTCTATCTTGAGGGCTTCTATAATTTTATCATCTGTAGATATTGAATCATATTCTAATAATATGTTAACGTTCTATATCCTTTCTTGGTGCAATCTATTCCAGATACTTTCTTGCTTCTTATGAGATTTATTAAAATGAACCCCTTGGGGATTTGATTCTTATTTTGCAACTCTATTAAGGGTTTCAACAACGTGGAGAAAGTCAGTGAAATCATAAGCCCTTTTTTCTCCAACCATCCCACCAAATTTGCTAAAGAATTTCTCACATACATCTGACCTAGCCAGGTGCAAAACACATGGCAAGTGAGAGTATTAATCTCGAAACGATCTCAACAACAAAACTACAAAGTGGCAAGAAATTTTCACATCTTGATATGCCTCTTAGTTGATGAAATTTATGTTGACATTACTATTAGAATCTTTTCATAGCCAACATAACCATAACATGAAGAAATGATGAACTCATGAAGCATTTCACACTTTTTCCCAGAGTAAAACTCTGAGACATAAAAATGTCAATGTATTCAACAACAATCATTAGATATGTCTTTGTGCCTAGTGTCCTCTACTGGATGCACTTCTCATCTCTTTAAAATACCTTTGAACATGCCTTGAAGCAATGCATTGTGCCAAACCCCAATTCTATCTATCCTCTTTATATCTTCACTTTTAAGCTTGCGGTCATCCACTTTAAAAGTATTATAAACCATCCTAACATGATTAACACTTATCAACTCTTCTCCTAAAATCAAATCCCGTCAATTTCTAAATAAAGGATTCACTAGCTTTTCGTTATTGTGGATGTAATCCCAGTCATGCAATCTTATTACATTGCAACCATTGGACAACCCACTTAGTCTCCACCCTTCCCAAGGAACTAATAACGAATACCTTTTGTTTAATAATAGTCCATCGACATAAGTTGTCTTCTTCTACTATCCCCGTCTGAGGAATGACCAACGATAGGTCCCAAATTATTTTCCACATGTCTCTTCCACAACAATTCTATTTTTTCCCATTGTTAATAAACAAAATAATCATTGAACCTATTGCATGTTGGATTAGCAACCACAACCAAATGAGGAAGCTTTTCATGTAAAGGTTTTATAATAATAACATGTGCATGGTGCCCAATAATATTGTTCTTAAAAGAATCTATTATGATAGCATAGCCTACAAGTCCCTCACCAACTGTCACCAAGAAATGTGATTGACATTGATGTTCTTCTTTATTACCACAAAAGCCCACCAATGTGTCACTTTTTGCTACCCACCTAACATATTTTTTCACAACAATTTCATCTTCAACAAGGTACACAAAAATTGGGTCATCTATACCATATTTGTCTTTATAAGA
Organism: Cryptomeria japonica; assembly: GCF_030272615.1. Taxonomy (NCBI): domain Eukaryota; kingdom Viridiplantae; phylum Streptophyta; class Pinopsida; order Cupressales; family Cupressaceae; genus Cryptomeria; species Cryptomeria japonica. Next base: position 591,939,521 of record NC_081415.1, on the reverse strand, counting down.
AGCATACACTTTTCTTACTACATCAAAAATGTAGTCATGCTCCCGTAGGATGTATGCCAATGACTTTCTAATTTGCCTCAAAGTTGTAGAAATTAAAGAATCACCCAGATTCAAGCTAATAAAGCTATGTAATCTAGGACCTTCGCATAACTTATGTCGATACTAAAAAATGGTCAACACCTCTGTCTCCTATTTTTAACATCTCATGTGCATAATGCCTCTAGTTTAATTAATTAATCAAAACCCCTTTTACTAACAATTCTTCTAAGTCCTAAATAAATAAATTTAATAATTTATTTATTTGTCTCCGTTGTCCATTAATTAAATAAATTCATTTTATGTAATTAACTAATTCATAAATATGAGCAATAAATTAATAAATCATTTTTATTAATTTATCATATTTATCTTCCTCCAAAATAAAGATAGTTAATAAATTTTATTTATTAACTCATCTTTATCTGCTTTTTGTGAGGAGATAATTAATAATTCTTATTTATTAATTATCTCTAATTATCCTCTCATGTGAGGATATTTCCTGTGTTTCTTAATTTTTTATTCTTCCATTTTATCTTCTTATGTGGAAATATTTAATAATTTTTAATTATTAAATCTTTTCATAAAATCCTCCTAATTTTCAAATTTGGAAACTAATATCTTTCCTTGATTTTCAAAAATCAATGCTTTTGACAATATCTCATTAAGCTTAATTTTTAAATTCAAAAATGAGGTATGCATCTTCAAAAATCTACTTTTTGTGAGAGGATATTTTATTTATTTTCAATTTTTCTATTTATCTTTTCGAATGAAGATATTTAATAATTTTTAATTATGAAAATCTTTCTGATATTTTCAACTTGCTAATTTGGCATTTATGAGAAGATAATTAAAGATTTTATTATTTATTCTCACAATATCTTCACATTTGATTTCTTCTATCTTCATCCTTCCCTGAATGGTAGCTTTGTTGTGCACTCAATCAAGTCCGTCCATCTAACCAAAAATCTTTTCAATCTTAGCCATCCAATCAATCCCAATTTTTTTATAAATTGAGCCCTTTTCTTATTGATTTTCAACAACCACGCTCTGAGTATCCTTATGTTGTCTAATTTATCTCATCACTTTGCTATCATCTTGTCATCAATTGTTTTCAACACACTTGCTTTGTAGGTGAGATCCACACCCCATTTGAAGGAGAAAGAAGAACAATGGAATAACATGGAAGGGGCATTTGTTTGGTTTGCATTTCCTTTCAATGCTTTGTTTCTATGATTTCATTGGTTGTATTAGGATATTTTTCATTGCATTTTAGTCTTCGTGGTTGGCTAATTTATTGCTTTGATGCTTGTGCTCAAATTCCTGGTTACATTTTTTGGTGAACTAGACGTGAACATGCATCTAATTTAGCACTTTTCGTGAGTTTTTTGATAAGATACAGGTTTCAGAAGACCAAGTTTTCTTGATTTTCATGCTCATCATTGTTTCTATGCAGGTTTCAAAAGAGCTAATATGCTTATTGCAGGGCTTAATCGATCAAAGGCTTAAAATTGGACAAACAAATTTCACTTAGTTCCTAATTAGGATTGAATTAATCTTTCCTTTCTGCTACAAATCAGTTCCTAATTAAAATTGGATTAATCTTTCAATTTCATGCAACAAATCTCACTTAGATCCTAATTAGGATTGGATTAATCTTTCCTTTCTGCTACAAATTGTACCTAGTTCCTAATTAGGCTTGGATTAATCTTTCATTTCATGCTACAAATTGCACATAGATCTAATTAGGTGGTTAATTTTCATTTAGTTGACAAATTTCACATAGTCTAATTAGGTGATTGATTCATAAGGGGATTCCGTCGATGTACTACACCTTCTCCCTACCTTTGGATGCATCAGGTTGTGAAAGATATCCTTGACAAAATCCAAAACTGCATCTTTACCTTTTAATTATCCTTGTTTATGTGCCTCACACACATCCTTGCAAAACCCAAAGACATCCTTCCTTTTTGTTGATTCAAACAACTTATCCTTTAGGGATCTCATTCTAATAGAGAGTATAGAAACCTTTGTCTTTTCCCACCAAAGAGCTCGCGTTGTTGATCTTTAGATAGCATCTGAAACCCTAGCAGCTATTATGAGTCAAATAGTCTAGTCTTCTCCCTCTCCCTATATCCCTCCAATTTCTTTTATCGGCACACATTGATTTACGATATAAATACATTCTGGAATCATCTTACAAAATTTGCATGTCAATGATTCTAATGGGATCCCTATCTCAGAAGCCCTATTACAATGAATATGCCTCTATGTGCCATCAATATGATATATTTTACCCTCATAACATAGCATAATCATGGTATACTTCTCTATGGCCGATAATTTTTCACCTCTTTGATCATCCATTAGAATCTTTGTGTCCAATCTCTCCCCATTTCTATATATATGGGAATACCAAGGCCCCCAACATTGCAGCATAGATGATGATGAGTGACCTTTAATAAGAGTGTAATAAGATGAAAACACAAATAATGTACATGATGAGTGACCTTTAATAAGAGTGTAATAAAATGAAAACACAAATAATGTACAAATTCCAACAGATCATGTAGACGTATAAAAATGACCACTTTCCTAAGTGAATATTTAATATTCATTTTAACCTCATTCTTCTATTTAATTAAATTTTGTTTAATTAAATTATTCACATTCATCTATTTGATTAAATAAGTTATTCAATTTATTTAATTAAATTCACCTAAACTCTCATAGCCTTTAATTAAATAAAACATTTTATTTAATTAATTCCCCTTTCTCCCCTTTTAAATTAAATTTACATTTAATTAAATTGTTCATTGCAAATAAATAAATCTAATTTATTTATTTAAATCCCCCACTTGTATTTATGCAAGTTGCATCTATTTTAGTTAAAATAAATTAATTTATTTTAATTAAAATTACCCCCCATCCACTTGCATTCTCCTACATCTCCCACTTGCCTCCCTAAACCCCCTTCTTGATTCTTCTAATCACTTCTAAATTAGCCTGACCCATCCCCTAAATATTGTCACATTCCTAAGCAAAGGGAAGTCACTTCTCAAACCTTCAAAGCCTTTGAAAACCATTAAAGGCTTTATGTCTTCAACAAGTTAACCTTGAAAGTCTTCCAAACCATTAATGGTTAACTCAACCCTCTTACATGATTAGAGACTTTCTCTCTAACTCAACCCTCATCTAACCCAAGGGTCTCATCAAGCTTTCATTGCTTTGACCATGGTTATCCCTTTAAAATCCTTTGGGTAAAATCTTTATCCAATGGATAACCTTAACCTAACCTTAGCCCTTACCCCCTAGGGTAACCATGAGGTCTTCTCAAGCATTTAATGCTTCTTACATCTCCTCTCAAGCAGTCTTATGTTGACAACTGTCACCATTTCATTGGTGAGAATTGTAAGCATGGATTGATTAACTTTCAATCCTGGCCCTTGTTAAGATTATCCAATCTTGACCCTTCATTGCCCTGTTTTTCCTATAATTAGAGCCCTCCTTCTCTCATCTTCATATCCAAGTCTTTAGTATCAAACTTATAGACATTTTATTAAGCATCTAATCTAAATCATTGTAATCAAGCATTTAGCCTCTCTTTGAATAGAAATCATCTAAATAAACATTTTAAGAAGCATTTCTAATTATTATAGCATAGCATATTAGAATAGTATAGTATGTTAGGATTCTTTTTACTAACCATTTCATCTTGTTATCATATCCATGCTAGTTTAAATCATGTTAGATTTAGTATCATGCATAACTAGGAATGCATTCATGTTAGATTGATCAATATCCCTCGTTCTCATGGTTATCATCCCTAAGTCACTTTGCTCAGTGATCTGAGAGAAAAGGCATTGGCTTGAGGGGTCTTGTGAGATAGAGAACAATGGAACATCCCTTGGGAAGTTGATTTATTCAATATAACTCCATAACTTGCATCAAGAGTCCCATTGGTGTGTGGACTAGTTTTGAAATCACATTTTCTATTTCATTTCCCCACTTTTCCCGCACACAGATCATATTCAAAATAAATTTAAAATTGTTTACTTAAGACACCTGAAGTAGAAGGATCTACACTTGTAGAATCCCTATGTGATACAAATGGTGGTGATAGGACCAAGAACCTAGTCAAACTTTGTTGGGACTTATCATTGGTAGGTTTCTTGGGTCTCCCAATTGTGCCACTCCTTAAAACAATTGTATCATGTGAAGCCTCATCTGTAGCAGTGGTGCACTACCTTGATTTCATGTGTCCATTTGAGAATTGACATTATTACCCTTGTTGGCACCAAACAAAATCATTTATTGCATCGTATACATTTCACTCTTACTTTTTTCTTATCCTCATAAGCTGAAAGTGTTGCTTCCACCACCTTGAACAAATTAGGCTCTTGTGTCTTGTTGAAATCATCTAGAAGTTTAATTTTTTGATCAATCTCAAATCAATCTCTAACCATTATTGTCTTCTTTTCTATACTACTTGAATGATTTTCACCATTTCCCTCCATTAGAATTTGATTTGATGGGACATTGTTTTCATATGATTGTTTCTAAAGTTACAAATTGTTCATGTTGCCATGGATACTTCCTCTATTCCATAATCAATGCCACAAATTTCACAATGGATCTTTATTTTAGGTACTCCCTTTTCTAAATTTACTTTGAGAGTAAGTTTCTGAGTAAGTTTCTCCTTGACAAATTCTTCCATTAAACTATTCACTTTCTGATTACAAGATGCCTATATATTAGGATCAACAACTATTCTTTGTTCCACTAACTCAAACTCATCTCCAACTCTTGGTTGTTTATGCATACCTTCCTCTACATTTTGTCTATTGTATTGAGGGTTTGGTATAATTTCCACCTCGGGTTGGGCTTGGTTAATCTATGGCTGTGATAGAACTAGATAATGAGGTAGATCCTTATCTCTCACATGTCTTGATTGAAAAAACAAAGGAATCTCCTAGAACAGAAAAAGCATGGTGTTGTCTAGTTGGGTGAACACAAGAAGTTTAGTAGAAATTTACCTCTAGGATATGCCCTGAGGTGGCATCATGAGGAACTTCTATAAGACAAGGTGATCGATAGGAAATCGGTCGTGACATCTTCGAGCAAAGATATTTAGATTTTGACAGTCATATTTTAGACTGGTAATAGAGAAACATGGAACAAATCATAGGGGGAGCTCCAATAAAATCTTACATGCAAATTTATGTGGATAGTCATGGAACCATAGAGAGAGGTGGGATTCTATTTATAGAAGACCAATTGCATCTCTCATTCAAGCCCCCGAGCAAAAATGGCAAAATCTTTTGGAGTAATATGCAGGTGTGTAGGTTCGAACTCAATTGTAGAATCACCGAAGGAGAAGGTGTATTGATTGTTTCAAAAATGAAATGAGGAAGAAAATTTGGTTGTAATCAAGACCTTGGGCCTAGATTTTTGGTCTGGAGCCCATGTGCATGATGGAGCAGTCTATGAAAATTAGTTTTCCCCCATCGTGCAGATTCTAGGATATGCTCTCAATGTGAATGGAATAGTGAGACACGCGGTTAGGGAGGAGAACATCTCAGGTGTTATGATGGCCTTGGACCAATTGGAGATAGTGCCTATGTCTCAAGTGATTATGGTATTCTTTGTTCTGAATGTTGATGGGAAGAGGACCAAGATATTGAAGGCATGAAAGTTGTATAAGAAGGGAGTGGGGCAACTATACTCACTAGACAAGTTTTCAGAATTCATGGAGGAAAACAATGACTTGCTCCCAAAAGAAAATATAGAGAGATTGAAAGTAATTGGAGATAACATTAGTTATCTCTACCACTGATATACTTCTGGCTATGTAATCTTCTTTTTTGAATTAATGGAAAAAGTACTACACCTTACTGGTAGACTTATCCAAAAAAAAAATCTAGTTTTGTATATTGTCATATCACGATTGAACCTATAATGGCATTATTTTCTAAGCTTTTTTGAGGCCAAGGAAAGAAAATAGTGGCTCAACACATTGTTATAATGGTCAATAAGGTGTTCTTTATCCTAGTTTACTGATTGATTTGACAAATGAAAAGTTTACTAAGTTAAAACAGATGAATTAGAATAACAGTTCAATGGAGGGGATAAGAGTTTTCTAAATACCTATATAAGTGTTGTTCCTCGGTCCTCTATGACTATAAATCTTGATAATGGCTTGAAGTTTCAAGTTTTCTTCCACTTTGTTGCTTAGCCACTTCCCGCCTTCTAAATGAACACTATTTGAATGACGTGTATTTTATGAAACTCTAACTGAATATATCTAAATTCAAATACTTTACTTCTCACCTTAAGTCTTAGCCTCACATCCCTGTAGGGGGTGGACAAGGCTTTACTTTACCCATGTGGGTGCATGAGCTAGCCTTTGGTACCCTGTGCCCCCATGGGATATTAAGGCACAAGCACTTATAACCTGTGGGTATCCAAGGTTGTGGCAGGGGACAAAGAGGTGGGCCTATGGCCCCACTAAAACTATGACATAGAAGACAACATGGATGTAGACATGATGTGAGATTAAAGAGGGTGGTGGTCCCTGTGGTCTCCACATGGGTCAACAACTAGATGCCAGGAAAGAACATGAATGCCATGTGGGACATACTCAATGCACATGACAGTGGCGTGGATGTTACATGGGTGGCCAATGGGGATGCTATTTGACAGGAGATGCCACAAACAAGTGGGCCCAAAGGCAAGGTAAACAAGATGCTGAGTGTATGTACCCCACACCCCCACTGGGGAAAACATAGAAACATGAATGAGCCTGCAGGGATGTGGGGTAGACAAAGGGAAGGCTATATGCACCCTGCACCTCTAGGGAGGTAATAAGTAGAAGGAGAAAATATTGCAGGCATATAGGATTGACTGAAGATGAAGGTGGGGGGCCTGTGGTGTCTATGTGGGCCAATAATGGCAAGGGATATGGCCATGTGGACAAGTCAAGTAGAATTTAACCTAGTCTCGACCAATCAAGATGCACGTCAACAAACTAACCCCTGGGATTTTTTACCCTAATTCTAACATTTGTTAAATAGAAAATACCTTATAATATTCATATTCTGATGTTAAATTTATAAAACCCCTACGTCCTTAATGTATTTGAAATGGATTGCTTTGGATTTTTGGGATATTAAACCCCCCAATATCAATGCACATGATATAATATTGCCTAGCTAGTGAATCCTGTGTGACAATATCTAGCACCTTTCTAAGGGACCCATTAACAAGCACTGCTTGAATCCATAGGTTTGTTATTGATATTGTTTGTTGGCCTCTACATAGAAGGAGTTCTTGGGGAAGTTGGTCAACTTCATTATCACTATTGGGTTTTATGTGTGTTTTTATCATAATACTTAGTACGACAAGAAGATTTAGTAGTTTAAGTATTTTTTTTGTTGTTTATCCTCACTAAATCATTGGTAGAGAATAGGTGCATTGACTAGTTAAATTCATTTTGTTCATCAATACATAATGATATGTTTATGTGGTTCGTTAGTAATTTCCAATATTGTTCAGTTGGTTCTGCATCACAAATGTTTTGTAATATTTGATGAAAGTCAATTTGAGTTTGAGTGTCACCTTATTGATGAAATATTGTTTGTAATGTAATAATTGTAGTGAATTGATCCCAAAGGAATTTGGTATTTGAGTGTGATGCATAGATAGGTTTGTCCATAACATGTGGTAGCTATGCCAAGTCACCAACAATAATGATACATGTCCCACCAAACAAAAAGTGTTATTAGTGGGGAAAAGCTTCATGCATTCTACTATCTATTTTCAATAGTAACTTTGGTCTTATGAAGCTCATCTCATCGACGAGGAGGTATTTTATGTGTCTCATCTCTTATTGAAATATTAATAGTGATTTTCCCTTTAATGGTTGCATTTCTCTTATTGAAATCTTAAGGATATAATGTATAGTTGAGGCATGTATGTTGAATGCGACAATTGTTGTAGGAGCAGTAACAAGGAGCGGGTTATATTTTTTTGATGCTAAACTCCAAAGTGCATGTATAATGCAATGTATTAGGTAGGATTTTATTGTCCCTATTGTTCCTTGTATGATCATGTGCAATGGTTGTTTGAAGTAATTACCATTATAATGTTCTTTAATAATGGTAAGTGCTAGTTTTTGTTTGGAAGATAGTGGATATGGCGGATCATTAAACTATAATGTGGATTGTTCATCTTGTTGGGACATCTTTTTTGTGCTTATGAAATGTTCTAAAATGTCATGCAAATGTGGAGGTATAGAACATTCATTCCATTTTTTCACATTATCAAAGTCACATCTATCAAGCATTTAAAGGACAATTGGATCTCCAACATTAGAAAGCCCCATTTGTGATAGCAACACACATTCATTCATTTGTATTATATTTCTTGTATCTATCTCATTGTCAATTTCCTCACCCTCTTCATGGTTAATCTCTATATCAGCTAGGCAATCAATATGCCACACAATATTTTTTTACAGTCATTTGCTTCCAATTTGCAACAATTTCATCTTTGGTGAGACCTATATCTATAGAAATGTTACGAAAATGCTTGTATAGGCTCACTAGACAACAAAATATTTCCAAATGTTCATAATCCTTGTTTGGAATAGCATAGAATCGAGGAAAGACATTGACAAATTCCTTTTGTTTCCTATTTTTCTACTTGTACCCTTTGCGAGTGGAAGAAAATGAGAATGATCTGTCAGATTCAAACAATGTTATTGTTTCCATATCAATAGGGTGTTGTTTGTAGGAGTGTAGATAGATCAATTATAATGTATTTTCATTTGGTTTGCATTTCATCCAATGGAATACTTTTCACCAAAAAATTTGTGTCATAAATGAGTGATTGAAAAAAAACAAGTGGTAGTTTTTGAAGCATATGGCATGTCTCTTGTGTGCCTATATCATGGTCTGTAATGATCTTAGTCATAAAGTTGTGATCTGTTGCTATTGCTCGGTCTTTTGTTGCTTTCTTTTTACATATTTGTGTTAGCATATATCAATATGTCTCTGAGTTTCTTTCTGCCTTGGATGTATATTTGGAAATATATTTAAGAACGAGTACTTTTGATATAACTAGTTAACAGTCCATAGTAGCTCTCCATATTGAAATATTTTTTGGGCTTTGTATATTCAACCTATTGTCATTTCATGCAGGGGCATATATTTTCTTTCCAGATTCATAACATGACAAGTAAGAGCTAACTCATTTGATAGAAGGAGCTTTGTAATGACACTCCAAAAGTTGGCCTCACTTGTGTAAGCATGTTTCTTTAGTGCATTGAGTGTTCCTTTGAACATGATTGATTAAATCTTCATAGTCAACAAGTTTATTTCTAGAGAAGATCTTATGTATCCAACAAGCAAGGATCTTCTTGCAAAGATTGATGTTGTGAGTTGTTTCTATCGAATGGAGTATGAGGATTCCATGCACTTACATATTTATTAAAGAATGACTTTGTTGTTTCTATAACAACATGGTCTTCCCAGTCAAGTTTTTCCATGTTTGGTGCACTGTCAAGCCAAATGAATTCATGTATATGTGTAGATCCTCAATGTTTCCATTCATATATATACCAATAATATGTTGTACAAAGGATCTTCTCTATTACTTCATCATGAAATATTGCGAACCATTGCTACAAATATAAGGATGTGGTATGTGGGTTATTAATAATGTTGTTTGTGCAATCTTTGTTAGTTTGTAGTCTAGATGACATGTCATTCAAAAATAGTCATTGTAATCTAGCCATTTAGTCTCTATGACACTTAATGTGAACAAGAGAGTAGGGGATCATATTTGGTTGATCATATTTGAAAGCTCACTGTGACACATGTTCCAATATGAGTGGCTCCCTCCCAACTAAGATCCAAAATACATCAATTCTTCGACTACTTGAGTGTTGGGCATTTGTTGTTTATAGGTGCAAAGACTATCAATGGTGGTCAACATGCAATCCTCTAAATTTTTCTTGACAAAAATAGCATAAAGTCCTTGGCTTTGATGTATCATCATTAGATTCAATAAGAAATATTAAAATCTTGGATGGCTTCCAAATCTATAATCATGAAACCTCATTAAGTGCAACACATATTCATGCATCTCAACTTGTCTATATCGAGGATGCAATTGTAATGCAATACCATTTGGGAAGAGTGTGGGAAAATCCATGTCTAGAAAGCCCTTAGTATTGTATTCATTTATTGGGGAAGAGTAAAGTTGTGACCAATGAATAAGGGTGTCATGTTCATCTATAATTTACAAGGTTTCTTTGATGATTTCTAGCTCATGGCTCTCATTTTTTAATTTATCCATAAATGATGAAGAATATGTTATTTCATTTTCAATGTGATCCTCAATGGTCATAAATTCAATGTCTATTGTTGCCATAGATGTTGTTATATAGAGCCTAATCAGACCCGGAGGTTAAATTTTCCCTACTTCTATCGGCATGGTTTCCCCCAATATTTTTGACAGGGGTTTGGGGAAGCGCCCCTAGCGCGCTCCCTATCACAATACAGAGCGAGGTCGAGGGGAAGTGCCCCATGAGACCAAAAAGAATTTTATTATTTTATAAAGGCATCGAGTGTTATTTTTCTATTGGCTAACATTTTGTACCCCTAATTTTCTTAAAATGAATCAGAGGAAAACTGAGAGGGGGGTGAATCAGTTTTCCACAAGTTAAACAATTATTGCAGATTATAAACCTTCTATCGGAGCAAAATTAAAACAACACAGTGAAAGATAAAGCGTGAGAGTACACAACACACAACACCAAAATTTTGATGTGGAAAACCCGGTGAAGGGAAAAATCACGGTGGGAAACCCTACCCACAATCAAATAATACTTCTGTAGCAATATGTGAAAATATTACAATGGGGATTGCACTTGCAATCAGGCCAACAGCCTAGAGGACACTCCTCAACATAAAAGGGAAGTCTCACTAACATACATAAACATCAAACTACAATCTAGAGGAAATGAATTATGGAAATAGCATCTCCTAATTCTTGGTTACAGTTCTGGTTAAGCACAGTGTCTGCCTTGCAACACCAAACTCTCCACAACACTTCATTGAATGATATATCCTTGTTCACACATTTACCTCTCTCTAATAATGCAAATAGAATACCTATCACCAAATTACATAAACATATCTCCTATATATACAAATCATCAACCTTGATAACAAGGTCGACTAAACCCTCAACCCTCAACTCACAATTACAAAAATTACGTTACACAATATTCTGATGTGGGGAAAAGTGAATGATGGAGAGATCAAGAGGAAATCTTTTCTTCCCTCTGAGGAGAGATGAAAGTTTCACTGCGGATTTCCCTTTAAACACTTTATCCACATTACATTAAAAGAGAGGGGAAATTCACTAGATCCAATCTCTTAGGGAAGAGATTGAATACTAAATGAATTGATAATGGTGTTAGAATGACAAGCTAACCCCTCTTTTAAAATGGAAGATGGTTGAATTATGTGTTTTAAGACTAAGTGTAAAAGTAGCAAAGAACTGATTATAACTTGAGATAAAAGCATGGGATGAAGTTGTGCACCTGGATTTGGCTATAATATGTCGAGATGAAGTCGCCCTGCGAATTTGAGGAAAAGTTGACGGGACCATGCTAAAAGTGCACATGGTCCTTTGAAAAATCCATGAAATGAAAAGGGTTTTTCCGCCTCTGCAAATGGATTCCAAATCTGCAAACACAACTGTGCACCTGCAACCTACACACAAAAAAGAGAGGAAAAGGGGTTGGAATTAGGGGTTTGCCTTTAGGTCAAACCCCAGTTTTGGAATTAACCAATTGATGAAAGAAATTACTTGCAAGTAAATGTAAATGAAATACCAAAATGTAATTCACCTCAAGGGAGGTTGTAGATAAAATTTCTTGTGTGAAATTCAATGTTGAAAGGGATCTCCTCTTCAATGGTTGAATCCTTGACTTGAATGCAACCTAGCCTTGAAGGGAGACTTGAGATTTATCAATGCTGGAAAGGAATCCTTGAATGCTCTTGAATGCTTGATTGCTTGAACTTATGCCCACTCTTTGCTTATCCAACTTCTTGAACTTATGCAAATGAGAGGACAAATGCGACCATATATTCGTCAATTAGGGTTAATTGACTGATTTTTTCTCACAGGCCGACACAGGGAAAGTTTTCCCGCTTTATGCAAAGTCCAATGCAAAGATAGGACAGAGGGGGCCCCAAAATAGGGTAGGGACAAGGGCACCACCCCCCTATCCTGCCCTTGTCTCAGGACAGGAAGCAGGTTCAAGCAGTGCGAAGGGAAGAAAAAGCGCAGTTTTCGAGGATGAGAAAGTCTTGGGTCTCCTGATGAGCTAAGATATTAGCTCTTTTATTCCTATAACTGATAATTTTTTGCCATGTTTTAATTTGTATAACAGGATAGTGTTTGAGTCGTGTGATGTATTTAAGTTTGATTATGTGCATTCTAGATGATAACTAAACCCATTAAATCATGTTTTGTTTTGACCTCTTATTCCCGTTGTCATGTGGATTATTCCTGTTGCCATGCGCATTATCATAGGTGATATCATGTGTGAATGTATAAATGTTATGATTAATTAAAATAGTCGATATATATGTGTGCTTGTATGTTCTATCTTTTTAATTGCAGGAATAAATGAGATACTACAGAAGCAGTCCTTGTGTCACATCATAAAGGCAGTTGGATATATTCAAGGAGTGGTTAAAATATTCAAAACAACAAAGAGAATAGTGTGTGTAAGAAGCGTCAAAGGAATAGAAAGGCGCTGCCAGACTCATTTATGTTTGTCTTTAGCAAACATCAATCTTGTAACACCACCATGCTATTTTCTTGGTTGCGGTTTAGCAGAGATCCACGTTTCTTGTGGATTAACTTCTTTTGTTTGTTGTCATAAATATTTTTTGCCTCATTTCATTAGCGTGACCTAGCTAGTAGGAAGTTGTTATAGTTTTCTTATAAATAAGAGCCTGCACCTCTTCTCAAAGGTTAGAGATGGGGGATTAGAAACATAGTTTCATAGTATTTTTAGAATTAAAAGCATTTTCTTTCATTTCATGTGTTGTATCGACCTTTGAAAACAATGAATAAAAATGATGCTATTCTGAGTATATAGAATTATCTTTGAAGTCTGGATACACTCATCCAAGGGGGGCCACTTGGTGAGTATTCTTGTACATTTTTTAGATTCAGTTTTCCTTTTTGCTGCAGTAGATGTTCTAGCGATTGATTGTTCCTGCAGCCACTGGAACCAGATCCTGTGACTGTTCCTGGAGCCAAAGCAGACAGAGTAATTCCTATTTGTCAGCTCTTAACTTAGTTAACAGTTCTTTAATTAGAATTTTCTATCAATGCTAAGATTTCTTGTAGCCATTCAGTTGTTATGATTCTTGCTTGTTTATTTCAAATAGATTTAGTTGTTGCAGTAATGCAGAATAGCTATCACGGGAACTTAGTGCATATATAATGTAGACCCATTTCAAGTAATACATCCCTGGGTTGACAAATAAATGAACTTTAGTTATGGAGATAATAATTACACAAAGTGAATGACCAATATTTGGGTTGATACTTTAGCTCTATTTATTGTTCCTATTGGTGAGGCAAACATTTTTGGTGTTGTTGTCGGGGATGGTGTCAAACTAAGAACCTGTTATGGTTATGAATTTTCAAGCTTTCAGTATAGTTGTTTTTGATAACTCAGTTTGTTTAAAGTAATTATCATAAATTTGCATGCATAGACGAAGAAGAGATGCTCAAGGTAGATTCCTTCCTAACCATCCTAATCATACAAGACTCAATCCATATGAACCCCCAGATGTAATTCCTTTTGCTTCACTTTACCAAGCCCGAGATAATTTGAACCTCCTTGAATTTGAACTTTCTGAGAACAACCTTCATTTCCTCTTTGGACCTCCTGAAGAGGAACTTCATTCAGTAACTCCTCCTCAAAGACCAATGCAAGGAAATCCACCCCCTGGTGGGAATAACCCACCTCCACCTATGAACCCAACATTTGAGTTCCCTATTTCTGATCTACATGATAATGCTAATCTCAAGAACATCCCAGCTTATTCCCTTCCTAAATTCTATGGATTAGTGACAGAGGATCCTGACACTTTCATGTTTAAATTTGATGTCCTCTGTAGGAGTTATGTTTATACTACAGATGCCCATAGACTCAAAATATTCCCTACCACTTTAAAAGAATCAACTTTGAGATGGTTTATGAGTCTAGGGAGTAGTACAATCACTACATGGGATGAGATGAAACGATCATTTCTTGTGAAATATAAGGATTATTGTAGAGGGACTGACCACCATGGGGATTATATTTTTAGAATGACACAGAAGGAAGATGAGAGTCTAGAAGATTATCTAGAGAGATTTCTATTCAATGTCAAGAAGTCCAAGCATAGTACTCTAAAAGAAGATTCTCTTAAGTTAATGTTTTTAAGAGGAATCAGTGATGAATGCATGGATGCTTTGGATCTTATGGGAGGAGGTGATATAACACAATCAACATGGAATGACATTGGACAAATTTGTCAGAGAGTATTCCAGATCTTCTTCTAAGAAGAGTAGACGTTTCAAGCCGGGAATTTCTTCATCAACATCCAGTAATGGAGTTTCTTGAATGGAGTTTAGCCATCTTTTGAATGATTTTAAGGAGGATATCATAAACAATATGGCTACTCAATTAGACACACTTTTAGCTAAGAAGAAGCATGAAGAAGCTGATGCAATTCTTGCAAAATTCTACCCACATTGTAGATAGAAGAAAAGAGACTGCAGATGTAAGATGGTTGCAAATCTTGAAGTTCCTGATTTCAAGACAATACAAGGAGATGATGAACAAGTTTTCTATGTTTCTCAAAGGAGGCCAAATTTTCCAAGACAAGGTATGCCTCCCGATCCACTTTCTTTTTTTGGGTTACAGTGGAAATTCCTATGCACAAACTAATCAATGGCAATCTCCATATGCTCAAAATTTTGGAAATTAACAAAATTGGTATAATCCTCAAGGCCAAGGGTAGAATTTGCCAATCAAACTCCATAGTGGCAGCAGCCACAAGGAAATTGGTCTCAGCCTCAGGGACCATGGCAACAATTCCAAGGGAATTGGCAACCTACCCCTCAATGGAGAGGAGGTCAGCCATGGACAAATCAGTCATCTGGTTATCAATAACCTCAGTAGCAGCCACAACAACCTGCTATAATGCCTCCTCCTACTGCCAATACTATTCCACCTAAACCTACACATTTGCCCACTCAACCCATGCCAAATCCTAATAGCAAGCCTCGAAAGGAGCAACAAGTTTATTCAGTTGACCCTAATCAATACCCAGCTTATTCTCTTTTTATAAGTGATATTAACCTTAGATCTAGGACAACTTTACCTAACCCGTCCCCTCCAATTATAACTAAGATACAAAAGGAAAAGGAAATATCTAGCCCAACAACCCAAATACCTCAAAATCAACAAATACCCTCATTTCCTCAGAGGTTGCAAGCTAAAGAGATTTTACAGGAAGAGGAAGTAAATTTTGATATCATAGATTAGCTGAAACACATATGTGTTAAAATTCCATTGTTTCAAGCTATTAAGGATGTCCCTATTTATGGTAAAGAAATTAAGGAGGCATGTTTAAAGAAACCTGGCAGAAAGAAAAAGAATCTGCAAACAGTGCATGTAATGGGTCAATTGGCTGATATTATGATAGGAAAGGTGTCAATTCCTAAATATGTTGATCCTGGTAGTCCTATTGTGAAAATAGTCATCAATGGCACTCAGATAAAGAATGCTTTAATAGATTTGGGAACAACCATTAATGTAATGACAATAGATATTATGTAGAAACTTGACATAACCAGTCTCAGGCCTAAACGTACAATCCTGCAGCTTGCTGACAGTTCCATGGTTCGGCCTGATGGTATGATTGAAGATGTAGTTGTTACTTTGGATTCCTGGGAATATCTTGCAGATTTTATGATCTTGTCTCCTAAAGCCACATTGGGAGGATATCCGGTTATTTTGGGGAGACCTTGGCTTGCTATAGCTGATGCATATATTGGATGTCGGTCGGGGGATATAACTATTTCTGATAGAAATACTACCAAAACTCTGGCTCTGTATTCTCCTGATCAACCCCAACTTGATCAAGAACAAGCCGTTTGGCCTAACATGGGAGAAGAATTTGAGGAAGGAATCGACTCTATCAATCATCTTATGATGATTAACAAAGAATCATTCATACAACTTCAGGATGATGATTCAATCCTCTATTAAATTTTGGCAAATCAGTTAAAACAAGAGTTGCAGTCGTAGGAGTTAACATCAAATATTACAGCATCAGATTCATGCAGTCACTGATATATTGAATACCATGTTGCCTTAGGAAGTCTGCACTTCTCATCTTTCTGAGGCATCTTAGGTTGATCTTACTGTCAAAGTGGAAGTTGATCTAAATAAATATTTGAATATCAACAATCAACTCACAGAGACTCAAAGAATAACACCAGTTGAATTTCTTAAATGTCATCAACACGCTTTTGCATGGGATTACAAAGACATGCATGGAATTGATCCTATAGTTTGTACCCATCGTATTTATATAAAAGAGGATTGTAGACCACTTAGACAGCCATAAAGATGAATTAATCCTACATTAAGAGAGATAGTTAAAGAGGAACTACAAAAATTATTAAATGTTGAATTTATCTATCCTATATCAGATAGTCAATGGGTATCACCTCTAGTCATAGTGCCAAAGAAAGGAGGTAAATGGAGGGTATGTATAGATTACAGAGCTTTGAACTTAGCAACTAGGAAGGATCATTTTCCACTACCATTTGTGGATCGGGTATTAGATTCTTTGGCGGGGAAGCGGTACTTTTCATTTCTGGATGGATTAAGTGGCTACAACCAGATTCAAATTACTCCCGAGGATTAGGAAAAGACTACATTTACTTGTCCTTGGGGAACATATGCATATTATGTTCTTCCTTTTGGGTCATATAATGCTCCAGCTACTTTTCAAAGAGTAGTAATAAGCATATTTTCAGATATTTCCCAGGATAGCATGGAGATCTATATGGATGATTTTACCACTTATGGTACAGAATTTGAAGAGGCATTGAAGAATTTGAAGAAATTTTTGCAGCGGTGTGAAGACTACAATTTATCATTGAACAGTGAAAACTGCTTTATGATGATGGAGGAAGGCATAGTTCTTGGTCATCATATTTCTATAACTGGAATACAAGTTGACCCAGCCAAAATAGAAGTCATGCAAAACCTCCCTGCACCTATAAAGCAAAAGGATGTCAGATGTTTCCTTGGTCATGTTGGATATTATAGAAGGTTTATCAAGGATTTCAGCAAAATTGCAAGACCTTTATATTGTCTTTTGACCAAGGATATGGAGTTTAATTGGACCTTTGCATGCCATGAAGCTTTCTTGAAGCTCAAACATGCATTGACTCAAGCACCGATGCTCAAGGGTCCGAACTGGTCATTACTTTTCATATTCATACAGATGCATTAGATTATGCCATAGTAGCAGTTTTGGGACAAAAGGTTGACAATTTGGAGAATACAATTTATTTCATCAGCAAAAACATGCAGGGACCTGAGCTTAATTATGTTGGCTTGATGATGATTGTAATGAATTCATCATATATTGTCATTGATGAAACACATACACACACATATGTTTATATTGTCTATCGGTATAACTTCAAGTTGTTTATACTACAACCGGTATGCTAGAGGTTATACTATGAGGTTTTATCTCGAACCGGTACTTTGTGATAATTGGTATATGCACAGAAGACGACCAGTGGATACACATTGGTTGGCATCAAGATGAAGGTCAAGCGGAGATTATATTAGGAGATTCAAGGATAACGGTTCATATATTTAACTCTAACGGGTATTGATTGTTTCAACCAGTATTCGTTGATTTTGTGATGAGTTACCACAAATCGTGATGAGTTATCCCACCGACAAAATTTGGCGGTATTTTTGTGATGAGTTATAATCACTTGACTAGATACACTACACCTAAGAAATTGTGTTATGATTTCTTTGGGCTGACATGAAATCTTAAATGTCTATATATTGACATCACAATGAATTATTTGATGATGAGTGAAAGTGTTATGTTGTGTGCGAAAGTCTAAAGAGATAAGTTGCAGAGTATGCAATAGAGCAGTGTTGAATATGTTTAGAAGGATCTGATCAAGCAATTATTGTGCTACTCAAACATATCAAACTAATCCTATTGTTTTCTAACAATCACAGCAGAATTCAAATAGCCTAACTGGGTAAGCCCTAACAAGCTTCTTTGTATAAATCCTCTAATAGGGTGATCCATTAGTTTGGGTTCAAAAATCCTCCACCGAGGTTACTCCTAACAGGGTACTACCTTTAACAGGGTATAAGCTTCTAATCAAGATTTGGGATCTCTAACAAGATTCGCTCCTAGCAGAGCACTTTGAAGACCCTAACTGATCAGTTATCTATTACTGCAGATAGTTAACTTGTGAGTTCCATCTCACCGTGGTTTTTACCTATTTGGGTTTTCCACGTACAAACACTTGTGTTATGGTGGATGTTTTACTTATTGTGGATGTTATTATAACATTTTGGATTACATGCATTGTGATTAAAAGTTTTGTTAAGTTCATCTACCGGTTAGTGCTTGAATTAGTTTTATTTTTGGTGTCACTGATTCACCACCCCCCCCCCTCTCAGTGCTTTTCAAGTCCATCACATTATACTGTCACCAAAAAGGAGATGTTAGCAGTTATATATGCACTCAACAAATTCAAGCATTATATCACTGGATATCATATATATGTGCACACTAATCATATAACAATCAGATATCTCATGAGCAAACCTTCAATTATAGGAAGATTGGCTTGATGGTTACTATTGATGGAGGAATTTGCTATTATAGTTGTTGATAAACTAGGTAAATCCAATGTAGTTGCAGATTATCTTTCTAGGCTTTAGTTGCAAGATGATCCTCCAGCCATAGATGATGCTTTCTCATATGAACATTTGTTCTTGATAAAAGCACACACTCCTTGGTATGTTGATATTGCAAATTATTTAGCTGCTAATAAGATGCCTACTCATTTTTATCTTAAAGAAAGAAGACTGTTAGTTGAGAAAAGCTTTAATTTCTCATGGATTGCTGATTTTTTATTTTATACTAGACCTGACCAAGTCATGAGAAGATGTGTCAGAGAAGATCAAACATATGATATCCTTCATGCATGTCATGATGAGCCATGTGGAGGACATTTTTCTACTAAAAGAACAACACTTAAAATCCTTGGCACGGGATATTATTGGTCAGCATTGTATAAGGATGTAACACAATATACTAGAAAATGTGATAGATGCCAGCGAATGGGTAGGCCTACTAGATCTGATGAAATACCATTATATCCCTAGATATTGGTTGCATCATTTGATAAATGGGGATTAGATTTTGTTGGGCAGATTGATCCTCCTTCAAAAGGGAAATCTTATATTCTAGTATGCATTGATTATGTTACAAAATGGGTGGAAGCACGAGCTATGACACATGCAAGAGATAATAAAGTAGTTGAATTTCTCTATGAGGAAATATTTACCAGATATGGAGTTCCAAGAGAGATTGTTTCAAATCAAGGACCATAGTTTACTTCCACATTAATTGCAATATTAGTTAATGAATATAATATCAGACATAGGGAGTCTACTCCATATCATCCACAAGCAAATGGTCAAGAAGAAGTTACAAACAGGGATTTAGAAGCCATTCTTACCAAGACAGTAGCTCTTCATAAGAAATATTGGTCAAATAGACTTCCTGAAGCCATTTGGGCATACAGAACAACATGGAAGATGCCAATTGGTTTTACACCTTTTGAAATGGTGTGTGAAAAAATAGCAATGATGCCCATTGAGTTTGAGCATAAAACTCTTAGAATAGCTCTACAATTGAATATGACTCTCTCAGAAGCAGAAAGAGACCACATCCTGCAATTGAATACTTTGGATGAGATGAGGAAGTTGGTTGTCCAACATACAGAGCTTATTCAACATCAGCGAACTAAATGGCATAAGTATATAAAGGAGAGAAAATTTAAATTTGGTGATTGGGCATTGCTATATGATTCTAGATATAAGGATACTATGGGGAAGCTACAGACAAGATAGTTGGGCCCATATGAAATAGATTAAGTTTTTACAAATGGAGCAGTTCACTTGACCACAATAGACCCAATCAGATTCAAACTTCTAGTCAATGGTCATCGACTACGACTGTATCATAAGCCTGCAACCAAAGAACAGTTCCTTCAACAATTTGCCAGCCAAGGGCAAATAACAGTTCCTGCAGCAACTGGAGAAGTTCCTTCAGCATCTAACAAATACTCTCCTATAATAGTTCCTGCAGAAACTGGAGAAGACATTAGGGACACAGTTCTTGCAGCTTCTGTAGGGAGCGTTCTTGGTCATCAACCTTAAATGCTTCATGCATGCTTTCATAATAATAATTTCCATGCTTTATGGATATATCATTCTCCGATAATAATTTTCTCATACACATCATCCCATTTCATATCCCTGTCTATCACTTCATTCTTCACAGCGTCTCATTTCACCTTTTAAATCGCTAATCGTTTCATGCAACATTAATGAGTACGACTGCAGGTATGTATATTATTTATTTTTTCTTAATTATGCATTTATTATTTCCTATGATTATTGCCTATTTTGATTTGCATAATCCATATACCCTTCCCTCTATCCTTTTTTGCATGTGTGGACATGTGTCATGCTAAGTTGGGGGGGGTGTTTTATGGTCCAATTTCCAAGTTGAGTAATTGTATGTCCTTGACAGTAATTTTTTTAAATTTGCCTAACATCATTTTGAATAAGACATTTTGTGGCACAAGTGAGTAGTTCATCCTGCCGCCGAAATCAATGAAAGGTATTGGAAGTAAGTAAAGTATTTCAGAACATGTATTTTCAGTTCTATAGATTATTTCAGTTCTTCATTCTGATGTGGAAATTTTTTTGAGATCCAAGTTAGTCATGGGAGGAGATCCTATCCGCCATGAACTCGTAATTCATGACATGTTGCTATAGGATGTTCAGTGTGAGCATTACTTCCGTATGTATGGGTGGATTGACTATTTTCTAAAAATAATGGATTTCAATGAAGAAATTGCCCATGAATCCATGCGTACATACAGCGAAGGAGAGGCCTTTGTAAAGGGGTTAAGAGTCATTGCCACAGAGCAACGAATAGCTGAAGTCACTGGGTTGCTGCAGGAGGGAGAACTATTTCTCGAGTCGAAGGATGCGAGAAGTGTTAGGTCAGAGTTTACTCACCCAGCATATGGACTCCTAAGTGTGGACAAGCAGGGAACCAAACGAATATCTCTTCCACTGGAATGGCCCCAGGTGGCATTGTATGTGATAAAATATATTACTTGTGATGGTAGATACTCAAATTTGTATTTGGTCCATTTTAAATTACTTAGTCATTTACGGCATGGTTGAAGGGTGAATGTTCCCAATTTTTTGTATCATCTTATTTCCATAAGTGCAAAGGAAACACAGAAGGGTAGAAATCATTCTATTAGTCATCATGGCTTGACTAAATTGTTGGCAGAACATTCTCTTAGAGATGTCTCTTAGATGGCAAGGGGGGAATTCGAAGATATCCTACAATTTAGGGAGGAAAATGTTCCTGCTACAGAAGAAATAGCAGCCCAAGAGGAAGATATCAGAGAATCCTCATCTCCTAGGGTTTCTGCAGTGAATGAACCTCTTGTTGCCAATGAAGCCTTGCCTATTGTAGAGGAAATGGTAATTGAACCAAATATTGATCATCCCTCCACTCATTTTCAAATTGGAGCAGCATCTTCTACAAGAAAAGGGAAAGAAACAGAAACAGTTGACAAAGAGAAAGAAACCATAGAGCAGCCTCAAGCAACGTAGGTTTCTCCTGCAGCTAAAAGGCGCAAGGTAAAATAAAATTCTCTTGTAGCAATACCTCCTACAGAAACTTCTCCTGCAACCACTCTAAAAGTGTATTCGAGAAGGAATCGACCGGGTAAATAGAAAACTCAAGCAGGAGGGGATGTGATTGAAGTCATTTATGTCGAAATGTCGGAAGAAGGGCATGGAAGTAAAACAAAGATTCAACCACAAGAAGAACATGGAGCCAACATATTGTCGAATTTGGCACATGTAGCAGAACAGTTTAAAGAATTGGTTGAAGAAATCTCACGCCCTCAGGTAACAACTCACAGGTCCCCTTCATCTCTCACTAGTTTATCTATTGCACTTACATTTTATAGATAGTGGGAGATAGAAAGGGCTAGGTTACAAGGAGTTATTGATAAACACAGAAAGTGATTGAAAATAGGGATAATCAGATTGTGGAATTGCAAACTAAAGTAGACATGGTTGCTAATATAGTTCCTGAATTGATGCAATACAGGGCTCCTCTGAGGGTTTATGCTTTATATTTAAAAGAGTGTTATTTGTTTCAAGCTAAACTACATTTTTAGGGATCTTAGTCCTTCTCTAGATACCCCACGGGAATTTTATAATGTTTATCAAAACTCTCCTGCAGTTGTTAGGAATTTGTTATGTGAATTTTATTTGCATAATTGTGTTGTGACTTCTGACAACAAATGGAATCCCTTACTGTACATTGGTGACATTCAATTAAAAGCATTAATGTCATGGATACAAAATGAAATCATTATGGGGACTTGGGCTAAAACATACAGAAATTTGGAATTTGATTGTCCATTACCACTCAAAGCTGAAGCCAAAAATCCACGACTTATTTATTATGACTGGCAAAAATTGTTAACAAGACCTGATGTCAGGAGCCAGGTTTTATCGATGAGGGAGGAAACATTCCAGGAATATGAACATTTGGTTGAAAATGAAAATACAACTGCAGTTGAATGTTTGGTTCAGCACTGGAATAATCTCCCAGAAGACCTAAAGCAGGGTGAACCCCATTCACTACCTAATTATCATGCAGCCACACAAAGAGCTCCCAAGTACATCCACTTGGGTAGGGAAAAGAGCAATAACTGGCTACCCTTGATATTTCAGCTGTCTATCCTTATGTGGCCATTAATGGGATGCAGGGTTACAGAAAAAACCATACGAAGAGGCTAAAGAAGAAGCTAGATGGGCTAGACTGGAAAAGATGAAGGGGTTTTATTGGAACTTGGCTACATGAGGAACAAGACAGGGAACCATTGGCGACTTGCGAGTCAGTGCCCAAATCAGAAATTTTCCTCTTGCTGGAGGATCAACAAGACACTAAGTTGGGGGGCATGATGAGCTAAGATATTAGCTCTTTTATTCCTATAACTGATAAGTTTTTGCCATGTTTTAATTTGTATAACGGAATAGTGTTTGAGTCATATGATGTATTAAAGTTTGACTATGTGCATTCTAGATGATAACTAAACCCATTAAATCCTGTTTTGTTTTGATCTTTTATTCATGTTGCCATGTGGATTATTCCTATTATCATGCGGATTATCATAGGTGATATTATGTGTGAATGTATAAGTGTTATGATTAATTAAAATAGATATATATGTGTGCTTGTATGTTCTATATTTTTAATTATAGGAATAAATGAGATGTTGCAGAAGCAGTTATTGTGTCACGTCATAAAGGCAGTTAGATATATTCAAGGAGCAGTTAAAATATTCAAAACAATAAAGAGAATAGTGTGCATAAGAAGTGGCAAAGGAATAGCAAGGCGCTGCCAGAATTATTTATGTTTGTCTTCAGCAAACATCAATCTCGTAACACCGCCATGCTATATTCTTGGTTGCGGTGTAGCAGAGATCCACGTTTCTTGTGGATTAACTCCTTCTGTTTGTTGTCATAAATGTTTTCTTCCTCATTTCATCGATGTGACCTAGATAGTAGGAAGTTGTTATAGTTTTCTTATAAATAAGAGACTGCACCCCTTCTCAGAGGTTAGAGATAGGGGATTAGAAATAGAGTTGCATAGTATTTTTAGAATTAAAAACATTTTCTTTCATTTCATGTGTTGTATTGACCTTTGAAAACAATGAATAAAAATGATGATATTCTGAGTATATAGAATTATCTTTGAAGTCTGGATACACTCATCCAAGGGGGACCACTTGGTGAGTATTCCTGTGCATTTCTTAGATTCAGTTTTCCTTTTTGTTACAGTAGATGTTCTAGCGATTGATTGTTCTTGCAGCCACTGGAACCATATCTTGTGATTGTTCCTGCAGCCAAAGTAGATAGAGTAATTCCTGTTTGTCATCTTTGAACTTAGTTAACAGTTCTTTAATTAGAATTTTCTGTCAATGCTAAGCTTTCCTATAGCCATTCAGTTTTTATGATTCTTACTTGTTTATTTCAAATAGATTTAGTTGCTGCAGTAATATAGAATAGTTATCGCAGGAACTTAGTGCATATATAGTGCAGACCCATTTCAATTGATACATCCCTGGGTTGACAAATAAATGAACTTCAGTTATGGAGATAATAATTACATAGAGTGAATGACCAATCTTTGGGTTGAGACTTTAGCTCTAGTTATTGTTCCTATTGGTGAGGCAAATATCCGATCAAGCTTGGGGATTCAAATCGCCAATGTGAAGACCCTAATGTGATCGCAAATTGCAGGGGTCACAATTTTATGACACTACATTTAGCCCCCACTTTAGCGGGAGTATAAGCGTACGCCAATACTATCGGTAAAGTACAAGGAAACAAGATTGAAAATCTTTTACCACGTCAAGGAGGCAAGATGCACCAAGCCCCCAGTGGACTAAGGATTTTATGAAATTGATTGACAAAGCAAAAGGGAAAATCAAGAAGGGAAAACCATGACTACACGTAGCAAGGTTCCCCTCACTATGAGTCATGAAAAAGATACCATAATTATAAAGCAAACCCGAGTTCACTAAATAACTCTAAGTATCAAGAAGAAAAATATTAGTGTAGTCTATGCCCCCACATTAAAGCGATCACACACGCCTTATCGGGAGTGATTGCTATAAGGTAGGATACACTCAAGAGAGAGAGAAGAAAGGGAGCACGTTATTGCAAGGATTTCGCCCCCATTCAAGGAATAAACCCAAGGATAATGAACACAAAAAATGAGGTAGTTTTGCTTTCCTCAGGGTCAGTATGGTGTATGATAACTCATATATATATATATATATATATATATATATATATATATATATATATATATATATATATATATATATGCATTTAATAATCATCATTCACCAAAGAAAGGACACTACCTTGGAAGAAAGGGAATAAAAGATGTCTTTTGAGTCAACATGAAAGAGACCAAAAGAGATCTCAATGCTTTGCATCATCCTCAAGTAGACATTAAGGGAAAAATAGAAGAATAGGGATACACATAGAAGAATGGTCACAAAGAGCAAGAGAGGAGAGAGGGAGAAGATCTACAATGCTAATATTGCTAATCTAGCATGACATCTGCCTCCCGATCTTGTTGATCACTATTTCGAGAAGGCGAGCAACACGCCGAAGGAGAAACATCAAGCATAACAAATGGAGCTAACACAAGATCCAAACAAGGACTATGCTCATGGGCTAAGTCACTTTGTTTGATTCTAGGAGCTAGGATTAGGGTTTATTAAAATTCAGTTGATAAATGCTTGTCCACATCAACATATTCATAGTCACTATCAGAAACATTAAGAGTTGTATTGCCATCATGAATAAAATTTTCACCCATTTCTTCATCAAGATATATAGACAAAGGAGCACGAACACGAATAGGAGTAAAACCATCACATGTTTTTTGCAACTTATGATTTGGAGATGTAGGTTCAACATCTTGCTTAGAAGAAAAGGGAATCATGTCAACTGTTTGAGTCTTGGGAGATTCAATGTTTTGAGGAATAACTTCACAAGCTCGAGCATAATGCCTTCATCGACGGTCTCTTGCACAATGATTTTGTCGAGTCTTAGTGGAAGATTGAGAAGGAGGAAAAATATTTATGAAAGGAGGAACAATCTCCTCTTTGATAGTTGAAGGTTTAGGTTGAGGTATTTTAGGTTGGACAAGAGGAGAGGTAGGTCTCTTCTCTCTATAAGAGCAAGGAGGTGGAACTGTGCCATACAAAGGAGGAATATTAGGTGTAGGAAGGAGATCAGGTCGAGATGAAACAAACTTTGTTTCCCTTGGTGGAACCTTTGAAGAATGAAGTCTGTATGAATGCTAGAATCTATTTGGTAGATGGAAGGAAATTCCTGGATGGATTGAGACATGGGAATGTGTGTTTTGCCTTAATTCCTAAGAAGACTGAGAATCTGGAGCATGAGGATGAACAACCGGAAGAGATAAAAGATTTGCTAACAGAATATGAAGACATCATTATAGATAATGTACCCGATGGATTTCCACTTGTGAGAAGTATCAGTCATTGCATGGACTTGGTTCCCGGAGCTAGTTTGCCTAACAAAGCTGCACACCAGATGACACCGACAAAGAATGAAGAACTGAATAGACAAGTGCAAGAGCTATTGAAGAAAGGTTTGATTAGGGAGAGTCTAAGCCCTTGTACAATACCAACAGTATTAGAACCTAAGAAGAATGGAGAGTGGAGAATGTGTACCAATTCTAGAGCAATAAATAAGATCACAATGAAATACCAGTTTCCTTTGCCTAGGATAGATGACATAATGGATTGTTTGAGTGGAGCAAAATACTTTACAAAGATATATTTGAAGAGTGGATATCATCAAATCGGGATTAGAGAAGGAGATGAGTGGAAGACAACATTCAAGACAAATGAAGGATTGTATGAATGGTTGGTGATGCCTTTTGGATTAACTAATGCACTAAGTACTTTCATGATATTGATGAATGAGGCATTGAAGAAATTATTGGGTAAGTTTGTTATTGTATATTTGGATGACATTCTGATTTTCAGTAAGACAAAAGAGGACCATTTGTTGCGTTTGAGAAAAGTTTTGCAGAGGTTGAGAGAAGAAAAGTTGTTGATAAATATTAAGAACTATACTTTCATGAAGGATGAGTTAGTCTATTTGGGATTTGTGATATTTGAGGATGGTTTGAAGATGAACCCTAAAAAAGTAAAAGCAATTATTGAGTGGCCTACACTGGAAAGTAGTGGAGAGGTAAGATCATTTCATGGATTGGCTAGTTTTTATCGGAAGTTCATCAGGAATTTCAATTCAGTTTGTAACCCTATGACTGAGACCATGAGAGGAGATCGAAAGGAATTCAAGTGGACCACCAGAGCAAATAAAAGTTTGAAATATTAAAGCAGAAAGTGACTGAGTAGCTTGTGTTAGCTTTACCGAATTTCAATAAAGTATTTCAAGTGGATTGTGATGCAAGTGGAATGACAATAGGAGCAGTCTTGAGTCAGAAAGGGAGAGCAGTAGCTTGTTTCAGTGAGAAATTGAATGATGCCCAGAGGATATATTGAATGTATGTTCAAGAGTTTTATACCATAGTTCAAGCCTTGAAGAAGTGGAGACATTACCTGTTGCCTAAGGAGTTTGTGTTGTACACAAATCATCAAGATTTGCAGTATTTGAACAGTCAGAGTAAGTTAAATCAGAGACATATGAGATGGGTAGAATTTTTGCAGAGTTGCACCTTTGTGTTGAAGCATAGAAGTGGAAAATCTAACAAAGTTGTTGATGCATTGGCTAGGAGAAGGAATTTGCTAATAGAGATGAGAGTGACAGTATTAGGATTTGAAGAATTAAAGATCTTGTATGATGATGACCCAAATTTTGTAGAACCTTGGAGAGCATGTAGAGAACCAGTTATGGTAGACATAAGCAAGTGGTTAGATTACTTCATTCAGGATGAGATGTTATTCAGAGGAGTTCAGTTGTGCATACCTAAGAGTTCTATATGAGAGAATCTGATAAAGGAGAAACACAATGGAGGATTGGCTAGACATTTTGGTATTGACAAAACAATAGCATTGGTGAGTGAGCAATACTTTTGGCCCCGGATTCATAAGGATATTAAGAAATATGTGCAAAGTTGTAGAATTTGTCAAGTTGCAAAGGGTAGTAGTCAGAATATGGGATTGTATAAGCCTTTGACAGTACTGGTAAGACCTTGAGAGGATATAAGTATGGATTTCATACTTGAATTACCTAAAACACCAAGAGGGAATGATTCTATATTTGTGGTAGTGGATAGATTCTCGAAGATGGCTCAGTTCATACCTTGTAAGAAAACATCAGATGCATTATGTGTCGACTTGAATTTCATCATCAGAATACTACCTGCAACATGTTAGTTTCACAAAATACAAAGGAAATTCTATAGGAAATCCAAACTCAACCAATGAAACTACATGAAATTGATATCAAAAAACACTATTTTTACCTTCATGATTTAAGTCTCATTATGTCCTAACTCCACTGTTCCTGGTTGCAGATGGTGTGCTCTCAGATAAGCATTGATAGCTTCCAAGATGGCATATGAAGAATGGACTGATAACTGATAGTTAACTGATACTATGATATGAAATACTAAATGATTATGCTAAATGAGAAATGCTAAATGATTATGCTAAATTGCTTCAAGATTAAAACTCATGGATAAATAAGTTTTCACAAATGATTAACTTGAAAACTCACTTGAAGACTAACTCTTTCTCTACTCAAACTCCTGATTTTATAGACTTTGAGAGGATAAGATGATGTGGCCTGGATCAACGATCATGATCAGATCTACAGATTTGCATGGTTGTGAGAAAAGGTGAAGGTTGAGAGAAAGGGGGAAGGAGAAGACAAGTGTCACTCATCTCACCTTGACTGGGTTGCTGACTGAGGGAATCTAGGGATGGTTGGAGAAGATTTAGGCGTGAGAGGACAAGTGGACTCAAGTCCTTCCTAAGATGTAGGGATGTTGGAGAGAATATAGAAGAAGATTAAGAAATATGTGTACGTACACAATATTTCATTTATTTTGGAGGTTGGAGATAAATGATGAATTAATATTTAAGAAATGTTAATATCTTTAGCCATATGATTGATGAGTTGGCAAAGGAAAGATGAAGTGGAGATGGAAGAATGAGTTGGAAAAGGGATTAAATAATTTAGAAATCATTTAATATTTGAGACTATAGGATAGAAGAATAACCATTAAATATTAGATATTTAAAAGATTGGAGGAATAATTAAATATTAGATATTTAATTAATTGATTAGAAGAATAATTAAATATTAGATATTTAATTAATTAGAGGAATAGGATAGATGAATTAATAAATAAAATATTTCAATTAAATTAATTAATAGAAAGACACAAAATGAATTAAATAAATTAATCTTTTCAAATTAACTATTTAATAAAAGAATAAATATTAAATAAATAAAAAATATTTATTTAATCTCTCATAGCCATTTTTATGTGTATACATTTTGCCTTTCTTTGAAATGATGTCGAGACAACATTGTTTCCAAGATTAAATCAAGTCTCGATAATGCACCTGATGGAGATAAAAAAACCTGATTGTGTGCCCCCTCGGGAGATTGATCGTGAAATAGATGAAAAAATTGGATAAGCGATTGATCTCACGATAATTGAAAAGGTCCTTCAATTAAATTTATTTGTGAAAAATAAATAAAATTGCCCCATTTTAATAGCATTGATTACCCTTCCAAACGGTAAATATAAAATTAACCGCAGGTAATTTTAATTTCATTTTCATCCTTGTCAGCTTGTGAAGAGATTATCTTCGTGAGGTGGCGAAATGGTGATCTCGTTGGAGAACCATCAATTTGAGAGCGTTCGACGATATCAACGAGCTCCTGAGTATGGGTATCCGGTATGTAC
Organism: Cryptomeria japonica; assembly: GCF_030272615.1. NCBI lineage: Eukaryota > Viridiplantae > Streptophyta > Pinopsida > Cupressales > Cupressaceae > Cryptomeria > Cryptomeria japonica. The sequence continues at coordinate 591,909,504 of NC_081415.1, read as the reverse complement.
CTTATCCCGAGCCTTTTTGCAACTTGTCGTACAATTTTCCATGTTTTTTGGCGCGTGTTTGGCTATTAAATTTTTTTCCAATTTTTGGCATCGTGCTTAGCGCTTTTGTTTCTTTTGTTAGCGCATTTGCATTCAATGTTTGCACTTTTGATTTTTTTAGCACATATGTTCATTTTGCTAGCACCTTTGCAATGTATGTTAGTGCATATGTTTCGTTAGCGCTTATGCTTTGAGTGTTTGCACATATGTTGAATAGGGTAGCGCTTATGCTTTGTTTCACGCATTTGTTGCAAGTTTCAGCGTGTTTGTTAAAAAGGTTTGTGCATATGTTTGATTTAGTGCTTGTGTTCAATAAAATAGCACTTTTGTGAAAAAGATTAGCGCTTGTGCCTCAAATGAATTTTTGTGATGTTGCTCTTCACTTGGATGATTAAATTTAGGCATTGTGATTGATAGGGACTTGATGGATAAAGATTTGATAATGATGATTGATAGAATAAATGATTGATTGATTTGATTTGATTGGATAGATTGATACATTAGCTCTAAGAAACCGATACAGTTTTTAATAAAGAGCATAATAGAGTTTGATTGAACTCATTGATTGATAAAAAACCATGATTTTTAGGTTTAGATTGATTTGATAGCCTGAATTGCTTCATTTGAAAATATTTATCAATTGTTGTTGTGATAGATTAGCGATCTCATTGAGAGGTAGATTATTGATAATTGATAAAATTCTCTTGGTAAATAGGAGAAACTCGATGTTCTCCAGTGTCGGGAGAAATTCCCGACTATGCGCCACTTAATGCCAGAGCTTACACAGGCTGAGGTGAGACATATAGATGCCTGCAGATTACACCACTTGTTATACATGCTTGATATTACCCATAATAGGGGATTGTTGACAGCTTTAGCAGACACTTCCCACCTGCCCACAGGTAAGATTAGTGTGACACTTGAGGATGTCTACAGGATTCTCCATATCTTAATGACCAGTGAGTTAGTCCAGTATGATTTTTAGGATCGTGGAGGGACAGATGCTTGCAGAGCCATATTTGGTGATGAGAGCATTTCGAGAGGAGAGATCCGATGGGAGGATATGATTATGTATTATGAGACTCTCCCTATGATTCTTGCAGGTTTGATTGGGGGATTCATCTGTCCAGACAGGAGATCTTGAGGTTTTGTTGTTTGTTGGGTTGAGATTCTTCAAAGCATGATGCAATATCAGACTTGATATGCGTGGGGTGTTTGTATGCTCTTTCATTTGTGTCATGATCTTCATCAGGTTGCTTTCGATGAGAGTGTTAGTCTGTCGACAGGATGCACACTTTTACAGATCAGGTGTTGGGGGCATATTGCTATTACGCGGCCTATTCATCATAGAGTTTGTGGTGAGAGGCAGCCATATGTTTATCTATATGCAGGTATCCTTACTCAACATAAGTTGGGTAAGATGGAGTAATGGCATTGCATTCTTGATTCACTAGATAGTGTTATTTGGAGACCTTATATCGATTGTGAGCCATGGATGGACGATGCACATGCATTACCATTTATTATGCAGAGTAGATATCTCATTGGTTGGACTCCATACATTGTTGAATGATAGTTGATTAGTCACATTCTGAGACAGTTTGGTATCATTCAACCCATGCCTACTGGTGTCACGATACATAAATGACGGTACAGGGATAGGCGAGATTCGGGACCGTCTTTGTCTTTTGAGATAGCATGTGCAAAGTTTCTGGCTACTCCTAGGGTGGATTATGATTTAAGATTGCACATTCTAGATCCTGGGATTACTGCAGATTATGCTTAGTACATTCTTGCACACCTGTTTCCTTGTATAACCGATCCAGCAAACCCTCCTCCCAGCTCAGGAGATGAGAATGACGATTCAGATGATCCCATCATCAGGAGACAGAGATAGAGACGAGATCTTAGAGCTTCTTAGGAGGTCGAAGGTGATGGAGATGAGGGAGGAGATGAAGGTGGAGGTGGTAGGAGACCTGGATGGAGAGGAGGTCGATTGAGAGTCCGTGGAGGACCGTTTGGACTGGTTGGAAGGATTGGGAGACCACTTCCTATGGGTGGGAGAGAGGTAGGATGGATTGGGAGGGATACTGCAAGGGCAGGGATGAGATCACCGAGAGGGTTACCCTCTATAGGAGGAGGCAGGATGACTGGACTGGGTGGGGGTTGCGGGAGAGGCATTGATTTTGGTCAAATTTAACCAGATCCTAGGGTTATTGCATCTCATGGTGGAGAGGACGAGGATCCAGAGGATCATGTTCCACTTATTAGACGATGGGTTATGAGAGCTACTCAGATGGGGATTCTAGCAGGTGGACAAGGAGGTGGAGATGAGGGGATTGGGGATCATTTCCCTCAACAGGATGTGCCAGAGTAGGAGACTATGGATAGTCTCAGAGCACAGATAGATCAGCTTAGAGAACAGGTACAAACACTCATGACAGAGAGAGATAGGGCTGCTAGGAGACAACAGGATACTCAGGGTCTCCTTGATCACATTCAGCAAGTTGGATCGGGCACTCTCTCAGCTGATACCATTAGAGAACTATTTTGGGTCAGGAAGGAGACATCACATTGGCGACAATTATATGAGGATTTAGTCATAGAGAGCAAGAGAGAAGGTAGCTATCATACCACTATGAGGATGGATAATAGCAGCGATGGAGTCATGGGACCTCCTTAGAGGAGCAGGGATCATGTGAGACAGGCATCTGGAGTATCTTCTCGCCCACAACCATAGAGACGGACAGAGTCAGGTGGTAGTGGTACAAGACAACCTTGACTTGACTTGTATTGATGAGGCACTTGTATTTTTTATCCGATATCATTGTATACTTGAACTTTTTATTGTTTTATGATGATCTATATGCAGACATGGACTATATATGATGATCTATATGCAAACATGGACTATATATGATGATCTTTTATTATGCATGTTACTCTATGTGATGATGATCTATATGCATTGATTATATGGGTGATTTACTTTTGTTTTTTAGTTTTTATGATGATGATCCATATATGATGCAATGATGCAATGATGGTGGAAATGACATGCTTTTGATTTTGAAAATGTAAATGAAAAATGATTATTAACTTAAATGATGTGAATGAACTGAGCTATATGGTAATGCAAATAAATGATCATGTAATATGTTATTCAGATGTTTATGATGTTTTATATGTAATGTTTATGAATCTAAGTGCAAAGATGCAACTAAATGATCTTAATGAAGTTCAATGATCCTAATGCAAATTGTTTTTGTTTGTCCAAGTATACTGAATCTTTATTTATGACCGTTGATTTATGAATGAAATAAACTGCTTATAATGCAATTGATAATGAATGCTTATAATGCAGATGAATAATGAGGTAATCTAAAAAAATGATCTAACTAAAAATGATACTACCATTCTTCGTATGCTTGGCTTGTAACAGTGCTTGATTTCATCACTGAGCTTTAAAATGTTGTAAGAGAATACAAACAACTTGACATAATGATCCAAGTTGACTTGAGTATTTCTTACATTGATTTTGATATAGCAAGTTAATACAAGCAACTTGATATAATGAATCAAGCTAACCTGAGTATTTCTTGCAGAACAGACAAGGATTATCTCCTTTCATGCATGACTCGGAATGTCGTCTTTGATCTTTTGTCGATCATATCCTTAGACAAGTACATACCTTAATAAGAGATAAACCACAAACAATAATCAAATAAAATAATCATGCCCCATCATAGCTTCTCTAGTCATGGACATCCTTGAGTCGCATAGAGTACATGATTAGCAATAAAATCAAGATATAAACAATAAATCTTGTATGTCATTCACATGTTCTCATGGTCATTAACTGATATAATCATCTTAATGAATGATCATTGATAATCTTTTGTTACTTGTTGGTTGATTCTTTGTTTTCTGAGTTTCACAATTCAGTTGTCATAAAAGGCCTTGATCTTCATTGCTTTGTTGCTCGTTATCTATTTCTAAATCCTAGGTGTTTTTGGTTTTTCTAAGTTTTTTGAATGTTTTGGATTTTTCAAAAGATCACCTTTGCAAAAGGAATTAGGATTTTGCCCCTAGCAAAAACAAAACTTTATTATGGATGTACGAATTGATCAAGATCCAAGCCATGGCGAGATATAATGCAGATTGATTGATTATGATAAAATCTAAGACAATGACTACGACAAGTATGTCAAAGATTGATAATTGCTAGTAAGCTGCATATTTTTTGCTAATGGTTCAGAGCAATGGATGTAAAATATGAAATGGATGAGCTAAGATTTATGGCAACGATTGATGTGATAGGATGGAGTGAATAGGTGGGCAAAGAGATCTCATAGATGGAAGAACTCACTTTTTTAGATAGCGCATGTTTACTAGGTTTTCACTATCTAAATTTATTGTATTTTTTCCATATTTTGATTTTTTTCTTCTTTTTTGTTTTCGTTGTTTTATGCTTTTTAGGGATTTTCTGCTTTTCTGATTTTTACTTATTTCTTCAGGGCTTTATATGCTTTTTATTGATTTTTTTTTCAGGAATTTATATCTCAAGTATACAATTCATTGAGATGGATAGAATTGATAGGTTCATCAAACCAATCACCTTCAGTGGTAGATAACGTGTATGCTCCCGAGCCATATGTTGCTACTATGACAAAAGGACCTAACCAATTTGGTTCAAATTTACCCTTCTTTTCTCGATCTTGCTGATTTCTTGGATTCTCCCTTAGAACTATATCTCCAATTTGAAAAATGTGTGGCTTGACTCTGTGATTATAACTTTGTTCCATTCTCTATTGATATACCTTCAAATGTTCTGTTGCATTTTGGCGACATTCTTGGATCAGCTCAAGTTCTTGAAGTCTAGGGACTCATTGTTCTTCTTCTAGTATAAGACCTTTCAAGGAAACTCGTAGAGAAGGTATCTCTACTTCTATTGGTAATATGGCTTTTGATCCATAGACTAAGCAATATGGAGTTGCCCCCATTGGTATGCAGATGCTAGTTCAGTATGCCCAAAGAGAAGGATTTAGCTGAATATGCCAGTCTTTTCCAGCTTCATTGACTTTTTTCTTTAAGATTTTCAAGATAGTCTTATTTGATGCCTCGACTTGACAATTTCCTTGTGGATAATATGGAGTAGAAAACCTATTTTGGATATGGAATTGGTCACATAGTTCCTTCACATCTTGATTCTTAAATGGTTGTCCATTATCAGTGATAATGGTCATAGAAACTCCATAGCGACAGATTATATAATTCAAGATGAATGATGATATTTGTTTTCTTGTCACTTTTGTCAAAGGTACTGCTTCAATCCATTTAGTGAAATATTCAGTAGCAGTCAAAATGAACTTATGTCCATTAGAGGATGAAGGATTTATCTTACCTACCAAATCAAGGCCCCATTGAGAAAATGGCCATGATCCTGTCATAAGATACAATTCTTGTGCTGGTGCGTGGATGAGATTCCCATGGATCTGGAATTGTTTGTATTTCTTGGCATATGTGAATGAATCTCTCTCCATAGTAGGCCAATAGTAACCCATACGAAGAAGTTTCTTAGCCAGTGTTAATCCAGTTGAGTGTGTGCCACAAATACCTGCGTGAACTTCATTAAGAACTTTCTCGGTGTCTTCTTGTTCGAGACATCTCAATAAAGTGCTATCTAGACCTCGCCTATATAAGGTATCAACAATAATAGTATAGCGGGATGACTGACAGATAAAATTTATTCTTTGATTGTGGGATAGGTCAGGAGGAAGGATATTCTCTTTTAAGTACTGATAAGTTTGGTCGTATAAGGATTGACTGGTTCTCGATATATGGCAAATCATGTAGGTATGTTGGGATTAAATGGTAGGGGTTAAGATATCTTCCACCAAGAATTCGTAACATTGTTGATTTTCTTGATTTTGCAAGAGAGATGCTATTGTAGCCATTGCATATGTTGCTTTATTCTCATTTCTTGGGATTTGAATGAATGATACTTCTTCAAAGTGTTATTTAAACTCTTCTACCAGCTATTTGCAGGGCATGAGCTTGTCATCCTTAGTTTGATAATCATCATTTATTTGGTTGATGATAAGCTGTGAATCACCATAGACATGTAATTCCTTGATATTCCATTCAATAGCCATTTTGAGCCCAACAGTCAATGCTTCATATTCTACAGTATTGTTTGTGCATGGAAACCGCAGTCTATATGATTTTGGAATTGTGTGTCCCTAAGGTGTGATGAACAAAATTCCTGCACCTGATCCATATTGTGTATAAGAACCATCAAAGTACAATTCCCAAAATTTTGTACCTATTGCCAGAATCCCTACATCAGGAAATTCAATGTGCAACAGTATGTCATCTTGTAAGGGTGCTTCAACTAATTGATCAACAATGACTTGTCCTTTGATAGATTTTTGATCAACATACTCTATATCTGTCATGCCCAAACTTTTGGGCACAAACGGAATAATTTTTTATTTTTTTTAAACTTAACCTAATAAAACTAAATTTGCTAAATAATGCATTATCAAGTCTTGTCTTAACTAAGTTTGGTTTTTCTTTTCAACTAAAAGTAATCTATACATTAGATCAAGTACGCGAGATGATCTAAGTTAAATGCGGAATGTTAATTCTCCAAAGAATTATTATTATCTCATCAAATAATTAGAAATAATAATTTCGTTTAAACAATAACCTCTAAATAAATTTGCAAGAGATATTATTAATCGCAAATAGCCTATTAATTGCCTAGGGACTAAATTAATTAGCCCTAGCTCTTAGTGTTATACACCTATTATTTATTTTAACAATAATTATAATTTGCCTAAAATTTGACTCTAGGGTCGATTAATCCCTTAGTGCAATTGTGCTTTAAATTTTTATTAAAGTTGGCCAATAAAATTTATCTTCTAAGGCTAACTATTTCCAAGGTATTTATTTTTATTCCCCCATAAAAATTCAAGCCCAAAAAAGGCTAATTATTACTCCATGAAGCTATATATATATATATATATATATATATATATATATATATATATATATATATATATATATATATATATATATATATATATATATATATATATATATATATATATATATATATATATATATAAAACTACATAAAAGATCATAAAGGGTTGATAAATAAAATAATAGTCTTGGTCAAAGTCTATGGGGATACCCTATTCAAAATTCGAATAGGGTTTCCCCCCCACTTTTTTTTATTAATAAAATAATAAACCCTAACATTTTTTTTACTTGCTTTTACACATCCCACACAATTTTTTTAAATTTATTTATGTGTGTTTTGCCCTAACCCAAAAATTGGGTTAGGGCTTGTGTGTGTGTGTGTCCTATATTTTTTTTGTGCAGGATTGCGAAGGGAGCAGCGGCCAAGGAATGCCACAGAGGGCGGAGGGCGGAGTTTTAACAAGGCACGGGGTCGGTTATAACAGGGAAGGGGGGGCCTCCTGCAGCGGCACCTAGGCGCCACTGTGGGTCACGGCCAGCAGTGGCGCCGCGGGCGCCTCTGTGGGTCGCAGCCCATAGGGGTCCCGAGCCACCCGGCCTCCCGCCGAGAGTTCGACACAATCTCTTTATATATATATATATATATATATATATATATATATATATATATATATATATATATATATATATATATATATATATATATATATATATATATATATATATATAACTTACTTTAGCATGCTGTAATTTCTCTTGTTCTTTTTTTTTTTTAACTTAATAAACCATGCAGAAACTAATAAAGAAAATAGCAGCATGAATTAGATGTATTATTCATTTTCTATTATGATAATATTTAGGCTTTAATTTCTGTATTTATCATGTTTATACATAAGTCATGAACTAATTTTCTTTCCAGCACTTATAGCCTAGCATAGTGAGAAATATTATATATTTTTTTATTCAAGCATTTTGTACATTTCTTTCCTATTTAAAAAGAACACTAACAACAAGTTTTCTAAACAAATAGATTTAAAATAATGCATTGTATCTTTCTTTTTGACAACTAGTTGCTAACTTTAGAGATAGGGAATAAAATCTAGATTTTTTTCTTTGCAGTAATTAAAATGACAAAATGTAATAAATCAGATATATTTTCTACTAGTAAATGAAATGACAGAATGCAGTAAATTCTAACAGCAACTACTTTAGCCTAGGAAACATTAAAAATCAATTTAGAGGTAGGCATATTAACCCTATTTAACCATTTATTGAACTTGAATCTATCTCAAATAGGCCTAAATACTTGCTTTTCCTATTTCCAAAATTTCAATTTGCATGAAGTAATAAAATGAACTTTTATATTCCAATATAACAAGAATGCATCAAAACATCATTTTAGTAACTATAGGGACTTAATATAAGCATCCTATTTCTATCATCATAATGAAGTCCTGCAAATCCAATAATGACATACATCATCTCAAAGTAATTCTATTCTAGCATCATATAAAGTTTCATATCCATAATGCATAAAAATGAAGCATCTATATACATCAATGTTATCCAAATCATGGAATCATATAAGTTCTAAATCCATAATGCATAAAAATAAAGCATCCATAATAGTCTCATCATGAAAATAACAGAAATGCCAGGGTGAGTCGGGGTAGGGCCTCACAATATCAAGTTCACTCAGTATCATAACCCACTTGGCCAGTCTGCCTATCAAAGTTGACTTGTTCAACAAATACTTTAGTGGATCTATTTTGCTATTAGTTTCACAAAATGAGTTAGCATATAATGTCGCAGCTTCTGAGTTACAAATACAACTGCTAGACATGTCTTCTCCATTGATGTATAATTCAATTCATAGCCGACAAGTGTTCTACCGATGTAATGCATTGCTCTTTATTTTCCTTCTTCATCATGTTGTGCTAGGAGAGAGCCTAATGATACATTTGTCACCGAGATATAGAGTAACAATGGTTTCCCTTTGATTGGTGATACAAGTACTGGAGGATTCATGAGATATTCTTTGATTTGCATAAAAGCCTCTTCACATTTCTGATCCCATTTGAATGGAATGTGCTTATGTAAAAGATGAGTGAATGGATGACATCTATCTGCTAATTGAGAGACAAATCTTCTGATTGATTGCAATCTTCCTTGTAAAGATCACAATTGACTTATGTTCCTAGGTGACTCCATTTCCATGATGGCTTTGACCTTTTCAGGATCTACTTCAATTCCATGAGTTGATATAATGTACCCAAGAATTTTTCTAGAGGTTACTCCAAATGCACATTTCTTTGGGTTTAATCTTAACTAGTATTTTTCAATCCTATCAAAGATCTTGCCCAAGATGTTCAAATGTTCTTGTCTTGTATGATATTTTGCAAGTATATCATCTACATAATCTTCCATAAATGTATGCATCATATCATGGAAAATTGTTGTCATAGCTCTTTGATAAGTTGCTCCTGCATTCTTAAGCCCAAATGGCATAACATTCCAGCAATAAGTACCCCATGCACAAGTGAATGTTGTATTTTCCTCATCTTCAGGGGCGATTCTTATTTGACTGTATCCTGAGAATCCATCCATTAATGAAAACATCTCATGTCCTATTGATAAGTCCACAATTATATCAATGTTGGGTAGTGGGAAATCATCTTTGGGACATGCCTTGTTCAAATCTCTAAAATTGGTGCAGACTCTTATGTTTTTATCTAGCTTTGACACTGGCACAATGCTTGAAACCCATTTTGGATAGGCAACAGGTCTTATGAAACCCACATCTAATAGTTTCTTTAGCTCAACTTTTACAAGAAGCAGAATGTGTGGATGCATCTTCCTTAGCTTTTGTTTAACTGGTTTTGCTTTTAAATCCACATTGAGATGATGCATTATAAGATCTAGATTAAGTCCTAGCATGTCTGCATAGGACCAAGCAAAATTTATTTGTCTTTGTCTGAAAAATTCTATGTATTCTTTCCTCTCTTTATCTGATAATGAGGCAACAGAATGAAGTATCTTGGGATCCTTTGATTTGCCAATGTTTATTACTTCTGTTGGTTCTATTAGAATGGCAGATCTCTCCTGAAAATACGCAGTGAAGATGTCAAATTTTCTATCTTCTGGCACCTCAAAGACGTTTTCATCGTCAGATAATGTCCTTTATTTTTCCTCTTGATTGATCTAGTGTTGCCATGAAATGGTTTTCAACACTAGGTCTCTTTCCTTGTTTTATTTCAATTTTGTGACTGGAAAGTTTGGCATTCTCCTAACTGCAAGAAACGTTACTTGATTCCGCAATGGAATATATCTTAGGTGTTATGGGTTCGATAGCATTAAGATACACAGATAAGTCATTGTCATTGGAAAAGACATCCAATTCAGGGTTTTCTAGGTTATATCCCAATCAATTAGTTTTGGATGAAGAAGGGGTAAGTCATAGTCATCGCCATTGTTAGGTGCTTCAAGGTTCATGACATAATAGTCATAATTTGGCGTAGAGTAGGTAATGTCATAGATAGTCTCTCCCAAGTGTTCTCCAATCAGTTCTAACAAAATTAGTATTAGTATTGTGTATTTCACACTCAAGTGGCTCTTCATCTGACATTTCTCCCTTAAACTAATGGATTATATCAACACACACGTCTTTAATACTGCAAGTTCCTTCTTGATTATTTTCAATAGATTCATTTGTATTTTGAAGTTGACATACCTGTGCACATGATATAGAGGATTCTTTTGCTAGATTTTGTCTTCTTTTAAACTCAACTTCTTCTGGACTAATAGTCAATCCTTCTTGACTATCTCTTAGTTCTTCTATGATTCTGCCATACCTTGGTACATCTCGCTCCTCATTTGATAGAAATCTGATATTTCTTGATACTTGATCCATATCCATTTATGTTTCTTGTGGCATTACTTCTTGGTCTTTTTCATCCCCTTTCTTTTGTTGTCTTGTATATGCCTCTTTTCTTTGGATTTTGAGTTCTTCTTGTCTTCTTTCTAACTCTATCTTTTGTTTTATAAAAGACAAGTCTTCATTTGTGATAGTTGCTTGCTCTTCATTTTTTCTTCACTTGATATACTAGATGAGACATCTGGATCCCATTCATATTCATTCGAATCTGTCTCTGAACCATTGTCTAGGACTACACCACTATACCACACAGGAATGTTGTATGGTGCAAAAAGTTCCTTGATTTTTGCCATCTCTACTTTTACTACTTCTGGAATATCTTGTTCAAATTTTGCATTTTCTCGTATTCTTTGAACGTATTTACAAGATCCTTCTTCTCTTTTGATTACAATCTCTTCTTCTTGTTTCTTATGTTCTTCTTGTTTCTGCTTATTGGCTACTATTTATGTTGCTTGATGTAGCTTTTCTTGTCATTGTTATTCTTTAGAGACCGATTTCTTTCTCCACTTTGGTTGTTGATAATTATGGTTCTTTTGATTTGGTTTTGAATATCCAAGTCCTGATTTATCTTCTTTAGATTGAGAGTGAGGACAAATAGGTTCTGAAATACCTTGATGATGCTTACCAATTGGTCATTTCCCTTCATATCCCATTTTTTGCATGATCTTATAACCATTGCCATATTGTTCTATGGCAATATTGACTTCTGCAGTTGTTGCTATAGTTTCATTTTCATCTTTGTACAACCAATCAAGAATGTCCTTGTCTTCAGTTTCTTCTGCAAGTGTTCCAGCTCTAACAAATGCTCCATTAAGCATGTCTTTTGATTTTTTTGAGGTCCGTGATTGGATATTTGTAGGCTTTCCATATGATTTAGGTGAAAGTGGAAAATTATGCAAAGAATATTTTCCCATTCCTTCATCATTTAATTTGAGCTTTTTCTTGAAGGTTTCCCATAACTTTTCTTGAATTTCTTTGGTAGGATATATTGATTCTCTGTTATGTGGAACTCTTGTATCTTGTGTTGGCTTCAGATTATTGCAATATTGGCTAGAGTCTGCAATTATAGTGACCGCTTGTCCTTCATGAGAAAACTTTACACATTGATGATATGTAGAAGGAACTACTTGCATGTTGTGAATCCATGGCCTTCCCAGAAGAATGTTATAAGAGAGGTTCGAATCTAAAACCTAACATAATGTATTCCTTTCCACATGTCCTATTTTGATTGGTAACACCACAGTTCCTTTAGAAGAACGTTATGCTTCATCATAAGCCTTAATGGTTATTTTCTTCTTTGGATCTACTACATTTTCTGAATATCCCAAAGCCTTTATTAAACTCAATGCACAAATGTTTAAGCCCACTCCACCATCTATGAGTACGCGTTTAACACGAGTTTTATTAATGGTGAATTCAACATGTAAGGGAGCATTGTGAGGATGTTGCAAGGATGGGTCATCGTTTTCAAAAAAGAGGGGCTATAAGGTGTCCCACCATGTTTTGGAACTAATCCACATTGAAGTCTTTTGAAATTGTTGTTTCTACTAAAGCTTTTTCCAAAATTTCCTTATGCATAGGTGAAACTTTGAGAAGTTCCAAAATTAATATTTGAGCGGGTATTCTTTGTAATTTCTCTACTAAATTGTATTGTTGTGAAGTGGATGTTGATTCTTTTGTTATACCCAGAAAGGTGACCTTCGCTTTACTTCTCGTAATGACATTGTTTGGTTCTGAAGGTGTGTTATCTTTAAGGATGATGAAATTTACCACATCATCATATGTATAAGTGTAGTTCACTTTGGGTTTTCCTTTGTCATATTTTAATTGGGATTGTTCACCTTTTTCATAATTCGGAAGCAGAGTTTTAAAGGCTAGCTGTGATTCATTTGTCTTATGGCTATCCATTGTGATAGTTCCATTATCGATTAAATCTTGGATAAGGTGTTTCAATCTCTGATAATCATTAGTTTGGTGTCCTTTATTCCAATGGTAATTACAAAAATGATTGTCATTCCACCAATTAGGCTTGACTTGTGGTTCATAACTTCTTGCTTCTGGTAAAATAACCAGTTTGTTCGCAAGAAGAGTTTTTAAAGATGATTCCAAGGGTTCTCCAATGTTTGTGAATTTCCTGCGAGGATTGGAGAAGAAAGACTTGGATTTATTGCTTTCTTTATTGTTATTGTTTGGGATCTGACTCGATAGATTAAAGATTGGTTGTTGTTTCGTAGCATTATTGTCATCATTTTCTCCATTGATGACATTCCTATTCTTTGACCAGAACTTGAGTTTGTCATTGTTACTGTTGTTGTTGTTGTAAGAATTATTGTAAAGTTTTAGTTCTCCTTTCTTTACCATCGCGTCTTCTATTTTCAGACCATTCTCAATCATCTTGGCGAAAGCGGGAAGACATTGCATTTTTAGTCGATAACTCATTTCACTGATAAGATTATCAATGAATATGTTCATATTTTCTTGATTAGGTACATCTTTTGGATACCTATTAAACATTCATTTCCATTGTTGCAAGAAGATCATAAAAGATTCACCATTCTTTTGTTTAACATTGCATAAATCTAGCATTGTTATCTCATTCCTTACATTGTAGGAGTATTGTGAAATAAATCTTGACGAGTTCTTCAAAAGATTTGATTCCAGATGGTAATCTTGAAAACCATTCCATTGATTGTCCATTTAAACTCCTAGCGAAAAGACGCATCAAGTAAGTCTCATCATGTGTAAATTCCATACTCGTAGTACAAAACTCCCTAATGTGATCCCGAGGATCAGATTTTCCATCATATTTGTCATATTTAGGGATCTCACAATGTTGTGGATTTGGTATCATATTCAGACTTTTATCAAAAGGATACAGAAAGATATCTTCCAATGAATACTTCTTGGAGCTTGTTCCATTCTACATATCTTGTGTCTGTTTTTGTAGAGTTTGCATTTGCTGAGTGAGATTTAACAACGGATTATCCATAAGATTTCTCCTTGTCTCTTCGTAAGTTCTTCTATCACTACGCTCTCTTCTTGTGTCATCACATTCTTTTCTTATCTCTTCATGACTTTCTTTGTTTACATATTTGTTATTTGGATCATCTGTGTTTTGGGTGTTACTTGCCTCCGCATCTTGTTTCAAGCTTTCTATGTTAAAGCCTTGTAGCAATTTAGCTCCTGATTTTGCCAACATCAAAAGATATTTCTCTTTTTGCTTTGCCAATAATTTTTCCATTGGTCTATCAAATTTGAAATCTTGCTCAAGGTCTCTAATGGTGTTATTGACCGCTTCTTCATCAACACCCGTATACCCAAAAGTTTGGAACATCAGATTACCTTCTTCCTCCATTTGTTTTTGTGGTTTTCTAAGTTGTTCGTATTGACCTCTAGTCCAAAATGGCATGTGATTGTTTCAAAATTTTTGAAGTTTTCTAAAGACAACTCAATAGGTGATTATTGGTTTAGGAAGATATGCTTTGTTGATTTTACCACTATTGTTTGTTCGTTGTGATAAAGCGTCTCTTTGTTGTAAAGCACGTCCTTGCAAAATTTCTCCATCAAATTTTGTCTCGCAACCACATAAATAGTGATGAAAACGGTGTAGGAATGTCCTATGTTTTAATAAGATCTTGCGATTGATATATAGTAATCTTATTCTTTTCTGAGTACATTTTGAAAGAGATCTGGGCTAATTTTTCGTGCTCTTCGCAGTGGTGTGGTTATTTTCTAATTTTGGTGCACAGGTTTTTTAGAATTTTTGGATTCTCTCAGCTGTACATGTCCAATCCTCAATTCTGCAACTTCAAAGGCCTCGTTTGAGCTCATACGACCTCCTTTTCAGGTGCTGGTTTTTTTTAAAGTGCATTTTTTTTTTATGACCACTGGAGGGAGATTTGATGAATACTTTGAACATCTCATAATTGGCCCAGGGGAAGTTGATAATTTCAAGATTTTGTTTATTCAAACTTCTCCATGTCATCCTTAATTATTTAACTTCCTTTTTAAAAAAGCCAAAATATGATTTCGCCTTTTCAATTTCCTTAATAGTTTGAATAAACAAAAAGGTATTATCCATGTTTATAATATTATTTATCCTCTAAGACAGCGTGTGATCTAGCTCCTCAATCCACACTCCCTTATATTTTATTTTGTTTGCACTTAAGAAGCCTCCAGGAAAAAATTCAAACTTTTCCTTGGCATATTCCTTTCAGAATAAATTTGCCCTTCTTTCAATGTTTATTCTTTCATCTGCAAACCTGGACAATTTTTTAACTAATTCATAAGTAGATTTAATTGCACCATCAACATCTACTTCTTCCTGAGATAATGTATATATGGACTCTAAGTCCACTTCTCTTGCAATCCACTTGTCCAAGACTGTCTCCAAAGTAGTCTTTTCCTCCCTCAAACAATCCAAGAGATTCATTATTCTTTTTATTGTTCAAAAATACAATTGCTACCTGAACAATATTGGCAAATTTCAAAATATTGTCTTTGACTTTTTCTTCATATTTATTTGACAATATTGACTAAGCCTTCTTTAACTTTTCAAGTTCATCTTGAACACTTTCTGTTGACTGGAAGCCAAAAGTCATGGGGGAAGGAGGAAATTCAATGATAGGACTGGAAGGAGGGGGCCTGGCAGGAGAAGAGGCAATCATCAATTGAGAGGACTCACCATTTTTCTATTGTCCTTCCAATCTACCTTTCAATTCTGCAATTGTGTTGTCCTTAGAAGTGATTTCAAGCTTTGCATCATTGTAAGCCTTGAGAACTACTTCTAATTTTTCCTGAAGATTCGCCTTCTCCTTTGCCTCCTTCTCAGCCACTGCCATTCCAAAATTAGCAGACTTTAAAGTCATGCTAGTAGCTTCTTTTGCACCTGTATCTTTTACCCTCTTCACTATCATCCCCCCTGAGTAATCAGACCTCGAGGATTCACCCCTTCTTCTATTTTCTTCTATTTTTAAGGACCACATTACAAGAGCTGCATTGTCATTACTATAGGTTATCCCCTCCAGGGGCTTAGTTTCTTTTCTTACTGTATCAAAAACCACACCATCTGCTATATCCCCACTCTAGGAGAATTAGCACTCCAGCATTTTCAATTAATTTTCTCCCCTCCTCTGGGGTAATCAACCCAAATTCTTTTAACATTTCTTGTTTAATTTATGCTTCAATAACAGATGGATCTTTATTTGGTTGTTCAACTTGTCTTTTTTCACATCTCTCTTTGAACTGATCCATATGCTTTCTCCAAACAAATTGCAAAAAGGCTCCTGACCTCACAAAATTGTCATCGGCCAAAAACTCATCAAATGCTTGTTTTATAACAGGATCCAATTCCCTTCCAGCAAATTCCTCAATAGTCAAATCCATTTTAGCACCTGTTGGCTCCTCTGGCACTCCCTCCTGCAATTCTCCATAAGTAGAAGAAATTTCTCCCAAGCTTCCTAATTGCATTAGTTGCTTAGCTACGACCTGCTCATCACCTATAGGTAATGGGGATTGGGAAGGTGAATACATAGCTTCACTTGGTTGTGTCTCTTCCTCCAATCTCTGCCTCTTTGGGGAAGTCTAGGACTCAGGAGCATCCTCCATTGGCCTTTTGCCTTTTGATGTAGAAGGCTCATCCCTCCTAGGCATCACCACATTATAGCCTGGTTTCTTATACATTGCATATTCACCAGGAGGAATGATCTTAGCAAAGGTAGGTTTGGTCAAGATGAGTTTGGCTTTTTCATTATCTACCTTTATTACTACATCTTTTTTCTCATTTAAGGTTTGCATAGTGTCCTCAAAAGTTTCTATTAGAAATTTTACCTTTTCCCCAAAAGGATGAAAGCTCTTTAGTGGATCATTGTTTTTATCAAAATGTTGGACAAAGTCAAGAGTTTTCTTAAATACCAACCATTTTTCTTTCTTCACCTCTTGCTCTGCCAAATTAAACTCATTTCTTATCAAATCCTCAGGGAAGTGGAATTGATGAACTTTAGCACCACACTTGACCTTCTTTCTGAACATGCCATTGAAAAAATATTCTGGGTCAGCAAATCTTGCAACTGTTGTTGCCAATCTATAGGGCTTGAAAAAATTGTCAAAATGCAACCAACCCCCTTTAGTAATTACAAATTGGTGTGCAACGGTAATGGTTGGAAAAATTGTTCCTCCCTTTAGCTATTAATTTTGCTTCCTGTAGACCCCCAAGCTGCCTTATGATCTCAGCAATACCTATTTTTAAGGGGACCTGACAAGGGAGAAAAAATGGATTTCCCCTAAAGCCATACACTCTAAAAACAATAGAACCAGGATAAGAAATTATATCACCCCAATTATGCACAATTTTGATATTTTCTACAAATTCCTTGGGTCTGATAAATTCAAGAAGAACTTTTGGGATCCTGGGGTTCTCTTGACACAAGAGAATTCTTAGCCTTGATGCAAAACATCTGTCAAAATTTAAATAGCTGGCATCTTCTCTATCCCAGGATAGATCTGCACTCCATAATTGCACTGGCATGTTTTCACCATCTTTTACTCTCTGTAAGTCCATACCCTTTGCAAAATAATCTACACCCTTGAATAAGAACATGTGCATTAACAAAGAATACCAGCTAAAAGGTCTATCCACCTTGGCAACATTAATCCCAATCAAACCCTCATAGATCACATTTTCTAGGTAAGGTGCAAAGTCATAAGCCACTGCTATGGATGGATTGAGAATTTGTGCCATCATGAGCATATAATGAGTTGGCATAGCATTTTCTGCATCCTCTCCAAAAATCTGACACAGAGACCAATATACTCCTTTAGCCCTCAAAGTGAAAAAATTCATAGGGAAAGGTTCATTTGTACTGGGCCCTACCAATGTTAGCCCTCCTATTTTTGCAAAGAATTCCCTCATTGGTCCACTTCTAAGATGATCCTTTTGAGTATCATAGGCCTTCTTTAACATTTCAAAATTAATTGACTCTAGATAATTTGAAGACTCATTTAGCCGGAAAACCCTTCTAATCTCATCAGTTGTAACTTCAATCAAAGGGATTCCACTTACATTCCTTACAATTCTGGTAACAGTCATAATTCTTTGCAATTTGGGTCAACAAATCAACATCCATAAAAACTCCAGGGACCACCAATCTCCCAACATCTAATTGCCATATGTTGTTTGTAGGAGCAGATGCATTCGCTGACTAAACCCCACCCTGAACAGACCTAAACCAAATATGCCTATCTGGGGATCTCTTAACCAATGACCTTTATCGAACAAACCATCACCAATTTGCAAGTGAGAAGATTTAGGTACAAGTTCTTTTTCCTTGGCAGAACTATTTGTAGACTGAACCAACTGTTCTAGAAAATCATCACAGATGGCCCTCTCCTGATAATCTATTTTCCCTGTGAATTCCCGTTGTGGTGTCAGTTTGATAATTTAGGGATTATCTTATTTTAACCTTTTGATTCAAACAACCCTTCAAATTCTCCAAAACCATACAATGCCAACACACAAGAGCAAAATATTGCAAATATAGCAGTCACATAATAACTTACTCGTCACCAGAAAACTCACAGAAGCTGCAAACTTTGTCTCCGCTAACTCTTCGTGAAAGCTTTTTACAATCAAAATCTCAGAAAACAAGATTTTATGAAGCAACCTCAGCGGAAAATCAACATTAATTCATCAACCAGGCCACATGCTCTGCAATTAATTCGTTTGAAATTTAAATTTTCCGCTCCAACGGACCAAAAGGATTTCTTTAGTGCCCTTTTTCCTTCAGTCACCGATCCGTGAAGAGTAAAGAACTTACAACTCTCCATCACTGTCTAGCGACAACTGTTAGATCGCTCAAATCTAACACTCCCTTTAATCACTTAAGTCTTGCAAAGAGGGCCCACCATATTATATATGTCTGCCTTTAGTCGCTGAGTCGTGATGGGTAAAAGACTCGCTACTTCCCATTGCGGTCTTACGACCACCGTTGGATCATCTTAGAACTGCCAACACTTTAAGGCACCTTAGCATCTCGCACTTGTCGGGTCCACCCTTTAGTCATTGATCCGCGAAGGGTAAAGAACTTGCAACTTCCCATCGCGGTCTTATGACCATTGTTGGATCATCTTAGAACTACTCGACTTTTAAGATACCTTTTAATTCTTGACCGCCACCTCTCCACCATTGGATCTTCGCCTGGCCCTGCCACCGGCGGCTTGTCGCTGAGTCACAAAGACTATTCAACATGCAACTTCCCTTCGTGGTCTTACGACCATCGTTGGATCTCTTAGAACTAACACGCTCTTTAAAGCACTTTAGCAGCTCACACTTGTTGGGCCCACTCTTTAGTCACTGATCTGCGAAGGGTAAAGAACTCGCTACTTTCCATTGTGGTCTTACGACCACCATAGGATCAAATCGATATTGCTCAACTTTTAAGAACCCAATACATGTGCTAAAGATCTTTTTTAGGACTTATGGAAAATTAAAGCGTTCCAAAATTAATAAAAAATGAAATCCGCGTAGGCTTAAGACTCAAATGGCCCCTTTCAACAACATAATGACCCTTTCGGTTAAGTGGTGAAAAAAGTAATGATTAAAAAGACCTTCCCTTAGGACAAGAGACATATAAAGGTTTTCTTTTTCAAATGATTTAAATTTATTAAACCCTAAACCCTTAGAAGCTTAAACCTGCAGAATTAGAACATTGAAAATTTGTAGAAACTTTCAGAGATATCAGGATCATCACAACACCACCCAAATTACTGATAATAGGTTGCAAGTGAAAATGATATAAGAAGAGGAGCTTGATTATTAAAATTCTCAAATTTAAGATATCGGTGTAAGTTACCCCGACTAGACTGACTAGCATAGACCATGAAAGAACCTATTGGCATAACATTCACACATCGGGGGCATGCAAAAAATGTTATGCCAATAATCGATGAGATTTTCGACACATCTTACACCGATGAAGGAGAATGCAAAGTAGAGGTCAACGATGTCATCGAAGAATGTCATCCCACACTACTTCGATACCCGATGGGCTAGACGACAAAGGTGGTATCATCGACATAACTTACTCTGACGAGGCAATACCGAAAGGTAGAAATACTAAGTCATCGGGATAACTCAAATCATCGGTGAGAGGAGTTTTGGGTTATGCCGATACCCGATGAGGAAGACAAAGCCGAGCACAGAAGAGGAAGATAAGGTTATCGGTTTTTTTCCACCATATATATTGAAATCCTCCAATTTCTTACCGAGCCAGAATAGAAACTCAATTGTGCTACAATAATTTAATTTAATTTGTAGTCATATATATTGAAATGCTTGAGTTTGATGTTATAGAACAATTTCATGCACATACAATCAAAAACATATGTTTTTTCACCATATATAATGAAATGATAACAACAATTTCAAAACAAGGAAGATAAGAGTATCAGTTGGTGTCAACAATTTTTATTTTTGTCTGGTAAAGCTATATTTTATATTAATTCTGAAAATGTTTGCATTCTAAAAGAAAAACCTCCACAGCTAGCCGACTAGTCCATCGAAGTCGGTATACATAACGGTCCATACATAACACATTCAAAAACATTTTAAAAAAAATAGTCCTTGCTTCAAAAAAGGTTGTATGTTCCATCTCGCTACTCCACGTGAACAGTGGTTGTGCCCTCTTCTACATCCATCACTTCCATGTTCCTAACTTGGTTCATTTATGTCTCCCTGTTGGAGCCTTCACCTAATTGCAGCACACGACCCTTCTTAGCTGTTCCTCTTCCACAAGGTCGATCCCGTCATTTTGTGCGTGCAGGAATTGTTTGTTGCACAAGTGCTCTATATTCCGACCAAGGTCCCCATTTTTCCATCTCCACACATGCTTGCCAGACATCAACCGTCTCAAGGTATTACACAATACCATACATTCCAGCCTGTGCTACACTTCTTCTCGCCTCTTTATCGAATGTGGCACTCTAGAGAAAGAACGGTCGCAAGGGAGGAGTGAATTCACTCATGTGAATCCACGCTCCGTCCACACTTTCAAAGTCATCCATGTCTCGTGCCAAACCTAATAAAGCTTCCATTCCCCCCTAGCCATTCCTTCTTGACACACCTATTCATGATTTCTCTGACTTTCACAACAGGTCGAAGCTCCAGACACCATGCCATAAACAAAGACACTATGTTTGCATTTGTTTTGTACTTCCATCCACCATCTACATACTCAGGTCCAAGGATCAACTTCACCGCGGAAAGGAATGCGGTGCCTTCATAGATAAACAGGTTCATCAACCTATCATCGCTTATTCGTCCCCAAAATGCGACCTATATTTTGCTTGTTTCTAAAGCAAAGTTGGCCTCCATATTTGAAATCGAGATACCTGTGATTCCAAAATGGACATGCAAATCTGTTAGACTAACAATGATGTCTATAAATTATTTGAATTTTTATCAACCTATGCATTAATTTTTTAATGCTTTCTAATAACTAAATTCATCTACCACATGTTCCATGTTATTCTAGAATCTAAGTACTTGTATTCTGCACCATACTTTGTGGACGTTTTTGTGCACTTACACATATCCATATCATGCTATCCTACGAAGACCTTGGATTCATATGACGCACACAACTAATAGAAAGTTTCATTCCGATATCAACTAACATGGCGCGTTATGTGCTTTCGCGCATGACCGCTCCAGAACAATAGTACGCAATGACTAACACGCCTGTTAGTTGCACGTTTTACATCGTCAATTTTGCAATCAACGGGCAACGATTAACTAACACAACACTAATACGTTGTACAATAGGTGTTCTTGCTCCAAAGCGGACCTTTCGTACAACATGTTAGTGACAGGTTAGTCAATCGCAACCGTTAATTGCAAAATCGACGGTGTAAAATGCTCTACTAACACGCATGTTAGTAAATTCGTACTATCATTTTCGACCTGGAATAGACGCCTCCGATGTGGACTCCGCTCCCACAGGGATCAAAGCCTTTAATATGCAGAGTTAATATTGCATGTTAAAGCTACAAAGAAGTCGATTTTTTAATGTATTTGATTAAGTATATTAAATTTTGTATTTATTTTATTTTTTAATAAATCTATTTATGTAAATATATTTTGATCGAGATAGTGTGTAATAGTTTATAAGTTTTATTTTCTGGCTCCAAAACAGACCTTTTGTACAGTGTGTTAGTGACAGGTTTGTGATTTGTGACAGGTTAGTCAATCACAACTGTTAATTGCAAAATCGACGGTGTAAAACACACAACTAACACATGTGTTAGTCAATTCGTACTGTCGTTTTGGAGCCAGAATAGATGCGTCCACATCTCAGGAAGCATAATGAGAAAAAGGCGCCCTTATGGATGGAAGAAGTTCCTGTTTGATTATTAATCTTTTATATCCTGAAGAGGAAGTAAAAATTACAAATAATGGAAAGTTACACTGTTGAGCTAAGTCACCCCGATAAAAACACAGGCAACAAATACTAGCTTTTGATTGGCGTATCATATACCGATAAGAATGCATGGAAATCCAAGGTCAGACCTATCAACATCAGTCTCGCCAATTGTAGTATGGAGTCAACGACGGTTATATCGAAGAAGTATATATCGATAAGGTTCATCGGTATAGTGAACATAAGCGGCAAAAGCATAAAATTGTCTTGCCGATAATCGATGAGGCTATCGGTAAGACTTATAGTGAAAATGTCCATCGGTGAAGGTAGTACCGAAAAGAAAGTCATCGGGAAAATAATGTTAGTCAATTTCGTCGTTTCGTAGGACAAAAGGAAATGGCAGCCAGGTAGTCCGTGAATCAGCGAAATCGACTAACACGACGTGTTAATCGCTTTCGCTGTTTCGCGGGGCAAAAGGAAATGGTGCCCATGCACTCCGCAAATCAGCAAAATCAACTAACACTTATTTGTGGACTGCGTGGGCGCCATTTCCTTTTGCCCCGCAAAATGGTGAAAGCGACTAACACGCCATTTTAGTCGATTTCGCTGATTCGCGGACTGCCTGGCCGCCATTTCCTTTTGTCTCGCAAAACGACGAAATCGACATAAGTGACAAAAGCACAAAATTGTCTTGCCAATAACCGATGAGGCTATTAGTAAGACTTATACTGAAAAGCGCAATAGTGAAAATGTCCATCGATGAAGGTTGTAGCGAAAAGAAAGTCATCGGGGAAATAATGTTAGTCGCTCATTTTGCATTGTCAGACCTTTCGTACAACGCGATAACAATGTGTTAGTCAATCACAACCATTTATTGCAAAATCGACGGTAAATCCATTATGCCGTTTTGGAGCCATAACAGATGCATCCGTTTTGGAGCCAGAAGCGCATCCGAATAGCTTCGCCCAGACGGGACCGACCAAAAACCTAACACCAATTCTAACCCTAATGCGACTAATCCTGACCCGCCTTCTAACCCTAACCCGCCTTCTAACCCTAATGCCGCTAACCCTAACCCGCATTCTAACCCTAACCCGCATTCTAACCTAATGCCGCTAACCTTGACCCGCCTTCTAAAACTGATGTGGCTTGTAACCCTAACGCGGCTAACCCTAACGCGAATACCTAACGCACATTCTAACCCAATCCCACCCATACAATCCAAAATCCACAGTCACAAAGATAAAAGGCCGACCCACTACTAGACTACCATGGATTGTTAGTCGGGAGTCGCGATGTAAGGCTTTTTGGAGCCAACAAACACCCGTCTCGCACGGTATCTAACCCTAATGCGACGGTTAGACAAGCAAATTTTCTCCCTATTCTGCCTCCAAAACAAGCAAATTTTCGCACTACATATAAAGCAAAACAAGAAACGAAAACAAACAATGCAAACCCATAATATACGCGTCCATCATTTTTAATAAAATCCAAACACAAACAGGAAAAAGACGACTTGTAGAGGCCAATTTCCACATATCTCATGCCCTTAAAAAATGCAGCATGCTTCAACAATTGGACGCCCTTAAAAAATGCAGCCTCCTTCAACAATCGGACACCCTTCAACAACGCAGCTTGCTTCTACAACAAGAGCCCTTCAACAATGAGTCGCAACCTGCTTCTTCAACAATAGCACTTCAACAATGACTCGCAGCCTGCCCTTATGTTTTAATTGCGCATTAGTCTTCTTTTTCCACGTTAGGCACAAAATGGCGCCACGTTTTCTGAAACGAAGGTACATATTTTGGAAGCAGCGCCCTCTTTTTCCCGCCAGTATGCCATCTGAACGCGGTTTCTTAAATCACCGACGATTTTTTTAATTTTATGGCTTTTTTTTGAAGCCCGCGCCCTCTTTTTCCCGCCGGTCTGCCGTCCGAACGCGGTTTCTACACTTGCCGCCGGTTGTTTCTTTTTCTTGGCTTTTAATGTGCGTGTTATCCACAACACACTGCCGCTAACCAATAAGCGAGCCGCGGCCGTCCTCTGACATGTCCACGTAGTTTTGCGTGGGCCCTGACGATTGAAACAGACGAGTCCACGTCACATATTGTGGGTCCGGCCGTTGCACCAAATTAGCATGGTATGCATGCCATTGGTACGAGAGGTCACTTTTAGAACCAGAATAGACACGTCCGAATAGCTATATGCTAACAAAATTTTAGTCCAATTAAAAACTATAAGCATAGGTAGTCGAAACATAGTAGATCCCTAAAAATCAATCTCTACGCAACCCTTTTAAAAAAGGGTAAAAATTGCACGTATCCATTTCAAATTAGACTCGCTGTTCGTGGCTAAATTTGGTCACAATCTTGACAATGTTCCTTCCGCTCAAATGATCATTGTTACTTAGAAATAGAAAAAAAGGTGACGACTGTCATTCAGCGGCTCAGAAAAATCAGGGAAGAATGAATTGCAGATAGTTTAAACAAAATTTATTTTCTCTGTGCTATTTGGGGATCAATAATGGCAGAATCTCTGATATCCCTCACGAATTCCTTAGAACGAGCAACCCAATTGACAAAATATCTGCCCTCTGCAGCAAACCAACAGGAAATCTCTGCAATCTACGCCTCTCTCAGAGATACGCAGCAAAGCATTCAGAATTTTCTGCAACAACAAGAGCGGCAGCTGGCGCTTAGCGAAAACAGTAATATTAGTGCGTATTCAAGAGGTGGTGAAGAGCAGGCAATGGTGGAAGATGAAGAAGGCGATCAGCAGATGCCTGCAACGGTGGAGGACGAGGAAGTGGAGAGGCTGCAGGAGACGATGAAGGAGGTTTGCGCCCTACAAAACAAGCGGAGAAAACGGGCGCGCTCCCCAGACGCCCCAGTTGCTCTTTATTGTTTTGATAGGTCTTGGGCTCGAGAACAGGGGTTCAAACCCCAGGACCGGCAACGCAAGTTCGATCTCATTTTCCAGTTTCACGCTTGAGGAGGCTTTCTTTTTCAGGTACACCATTTATTCAGGGATTGATAGTTGTAGAAAAGTGGGGATTTCCATGCTCACAAGAGGTGGATTCTTGTAAACCACACTACTTGTGGAATTGGTTCAAAATTGTAAATTGAATCTAAGTAAAACATTATATAATGGGTATTTTATTCCTGAAAAGGGGGTTGTTTCAGGTTTAGGTAAGTTCATTTTTGTGAATTACATAAAAAAGTCGGTTCATAATATGGCTATTGAGCTTGGCCTGGCATTTGCAAAAGGAAGCAGGTCTTGGCAGGTGGGGCCACTTACTTACAGCCAACCTTGGGGTTGTAGGGTTAAAAACTAAGTTATTTGCCCCTTTTCAATTTCAACTTTAGGCTGTTTTGTTATATTATTTTGGGATCAACTGCCTAATTTGATTAGATTCCAACAGTGTGGATCTCTCTCTGCTAGACCCATCTTCAGGGAGAAGGATGTTTGTTTTAATGCAAATACAGAATCATAGAATATATGGAATTAATTGACAGATTTTATTTTGGCAATGGTTTCAAATTGTGTTCAAAGTTGATTTTGTACCAAATTGTTGTTAAGGGCAATGTCTCTTCACTTTAAAATGTAGTCCATTCCCATTTCTTTGTGATCATTGTGGTTTTTTATAAGATTTTATTCATGGAATGAGTTGATAAATCGTAATCACATTGGGCTAGTCGCCCAAGTATCCATATCGTGCTCAGTTTTTGCATTGTCTGGTATACCTATGTTTTAACTTTTTAGAGTCTTTCAGATTGTGCCGAAATTGACAATTTGGTCTTGGCAAAAAATGAGGATTTTATAGTTAATAAATTTTGTTCCTGTTATGCGCTTTCAATTGTAGGATGCATAGTTGAACTACTCGTGACTCGGCTCGACTCGCCAAGCCCTTGGGAAAAAAACTCAGGGAAAACTCGGGGAAAACTCGGAAAAACTCTACGAAAAACTCGGCAACTTAAAAAGACGCTTAAACTTAGTAAAAAATGCATCTTTTTTGCAAAATTTAATGAGAAGATGCATCCAATGAGTCAATAAATGATAACACAAAAGAAACAAGCTGATTCTAGATATATTTAAATGCAAAGTGTCTACAAAATCGCATCCTCATGAGGAATGCTGATGGCTGGAAGCTTGGAAGCAAAATAGTAAATTACTAAATAGTTTTTTGTAAAATCAAAACTAAATACATCATTACAAATTACAATTACAACTTCCTCTTCCCAGCTCTAACAAAAATTTGGGGAGAGGTAGAACTAGAGGGTCTAGACTGTCTAGTCGTATAAGTTTGTTGTGGGTGTGATTGTGCCTCCTCGCTCGGTATGGCTGATTGAGACTCATCCTCCATCCTGGATGAAGCTATGTCTCCACCTGCTTCTGGCACTGGCAATGAATCCTCATCCTCATCCTCATCCTCCTCAATGTCATCCAGCCTGAAACCAAATCCACCCCCCTCCTCCATAGCCTGCCTCTCCAAATCAGTGATGTCAGTGTCAGAAAACAATGGAGGCTGCTCTTGTGATGTCCAATCACTGTAAGGATCTATATCATCCAAGTCAATTGGACCACCTTCTAGTTCCTCTACCTTCCTTACACACAATCGAAGATTATATTGCATGTAGACAAGGTCATTGAGCCGTTTCTGCGCTAACTTGCTCCTCTTCTTCGTGTGGATTGCTTCAAACAAGCTCCAATTGCGCTCACAATTGGATGAACTGCAAGGCTGACATAAGACTCTGAGGGCAATTTTTTTGAGATGTGGGGTGTTTCCACCCCAATTTTGCTACCAAGCATTTGCAAAATAAATAAAATGGAAAAGTTAGAAAGCAAAGAGAAAAGAGAAAACATAATTTATCAATCATTTTAGTCTTTAGATCCCAAAATCCAAATGGCAAATGTTATACCTGGGGTTTGAGTGGTTCTTCCTCTCCTAGCCAGCTTTGAAGAGAATAGCTTACCCCTTCCTCCCTCATAATTTTGGAGCTCACTCACAATGAGGTCTCTCTCCTCAACATCAGGTACCATACTCTCAATGCATGTACTGAGGCCCTCCATGACTTCTCCATTCGAATCTGAGTAAGAACCCCCGAACTTAAAACAAGGGTTGAGGAAGTACCCTGCTGCATGAATGGGTTGGTGGAGTTGATTGTTCCACCTCCTATCAACAATTTCCCAAATGGGATCAAATTTGAGCCTATCCCCCTTGTAGTAATTTTTGATAGACTCCTTGGCCCTATTCATGGTCTCATAAAGATATCCCATTGGGGTTTTATCCCCATCCACCAAGCGAAGAATTCAAACCAAGGGCTCTGACACCTACAATTGAAAAATACAAATTACAAAAAGATTAAAATTTAAATAATGAAGTTACAAATTAGTAATGAGGGACTTCAATCAAGAATAACTAAAATTTAAAAATTAAAGTTTTGAAGTAACAACCTTCACAATCTCTGCAGCCCTTTGTGCAAATTGGCTGTCGAAGACTATGCATGCGACAACCTCTCCTTCAGGCTTCTTTGAATAAGGTGAGTTAAGCCATTCTCCACTCACAAACATTTGTTTCAAAGAAGTCAATGTAGCAAGAAGGCTTTGCAACATCAAGAAAATCGTTGCAAACCTTGTGACACCGACTCTCACCAAATCTTTCCCTTGGGTGTGCTGCTCATCAAATTTAGGACCCAAGGGTGATTGTAAATATATTTGGTGATCCTCCTTGCATCTTCCACAACTGGAGTCACCCACTCAAGTTTTCCTATGTCCTCCAAAAGAAGGTCAAGGACATGTGCTGCACAAGGTGTCCAAAAAAGAGTGGGGTGCCTCTCTTGGAGGATTCTTCTTGCAAAAGAAGAATTTATTCTTGAGAAATATGCAACCAAGTAAAACAAAGTCACAACAAATGAAAATATTGCTAATGCCCAAAGGTGATAATTTAAAAGGATTCTACCTGCTGACACATATGCTGCTGCATTATCTGTGATGATTTGCACCACATTCTCTACCCCCACCTCCATGACGACATGCTCCAACATTCCAGCCAATGTTTTTGCATTTTTCACCTTGCTGGAGGCATCAACAGATTTCAAGAACACTACATTCTCTTTGCAAGTAACCAAAAAATTGATGATGGTGCGGTTCTTGCCATCTGTTCACCCATCAGAAAGAATGGTGCAGCCATAATTTGCCAATTCAATTTTTTGATCCTCCATCACTTCTCTTGCCCTAGCAACTGCATTTGTGAGCAACCTGTAAGTGCAAAGTGAAATTAGGTCTTAGTACACAATTTTGATTTAATAAACAAGAAATCTAAAAAATAATTAAAAACGAAATCAAGTGGACTATGTAGTAATTTACTAACCTCCCACTCAAATCCCCACGAGAAGGGGCCTTGTACCCCTTTCCTGAAACTGTCATAGCAGTCACCAAATTCAGCCAATAAGCATTCTCCGTCACATTGAATGCAATGTTGTTGAAGTACCAAAAATCAGCTACTGCAATGTCAGTTTTCTCATGTACCTCCTTATTCCATCCAATGGCCTCTAATGATGGTTGTGCTCCAGGTGTGTTCCTGGGCACAAAATAATCACCTATGGACCCTGATCGTGGTGATGGAAGTGGAACAGTGCTAGGTTCTCTACTAGAGGAAGCAGAAGCAATGGGCGAGCTGATGGTGGGTTTGCGGATACGTGGGCCATGCCGAGAGCCCACTATGCCCTCAAGTGCTTCTTGTTCCTCTTCAAGGTCAACATAAACACCTTGAGATTCAGCTATGGCTGATCTCATGGCTAGCTTTGCCCTCTCCTTTTGCAATTTCTTCTCTTCCCCAGCTGCAAGTAGGGCATTCATTTGTCCTTTTATTTCTTCATTGGTCCCAGGGCATGCTCTAGCATCATGCCTATCTATTCCTACAAGGTGGTATTTGAGGCGGTTGATGCCTCCATGAAGTATTTTCTCACACTTTATGCATATAACTGACCCAGGATCGGGTCCGTTATAGACATACCTCCATGCCCCATCTCTAGCACCTCTAGGACGGGTCCCTATATATCAAGATGGGCATGGATCTAGTGGCCATGGCTCCCTTGCCATGATTAATGCTTACTTAACCTACACATACAAAGTGAAAAAAAAAGTTAACATTTTAGTTAAACAATTTAGCAAACTATCTACATTAGTTTAAATAAATTTAGACATCATTCGAAGTTTTTTTTAAAAAAAAAGTAGGGTTTGAATTTTTTTTTGAAAACTAGATTTTTCAAAAAAATTGTGAAAATTCAACATAACTTGTCAAATCTAGTGTTAAATCTTGTGCGAATAACTTAGAAATGATTTAGACTACCTAGGAATCATTTCTAATCAATTTAAATGCAACAAAAAGTAAACAAATTGTTTTAAAAAAACATAGAAAAAAAATTAAAAAACTTATCTGGGAAT
This sequence comes from Cryptomeria japonica, assembly GCF_030272615.1. Lineage (NCBI taxonomy): Eukaryota > Viridiplantae > Streptophyta > Pinopsida > Cupressales > Cupressaceae > Cryptomeria > Cryptomeria japonica. The sequence continues at coordinate 591,879,681 of NC_081415.1, read as the reverse complement.
CTGATTTTCCCTTCAAATCCCCTTCAAATCCACTTGGAATCACTCAAAAATCCCTCCAAATCACCTTCCAAGTCACTCCAAGTCAACTTCCCCTTACTCAGCCCAAAACCCAATCAGAAAACAAAAAATGAATTGGTTTTTTGCCGTTTTCGGTTAAGGCAAACAGGCGGGCAAGTTTTTTTAACGGACTTGCCGAGTTTTCGTGGCGAGTAGAAGTCACAACTACTCGCCAGGCTCAAAAACTCGGCGAGTGTGTCATCTATGGTAGGATGTTTAATGCAATTTAAAAAAAAATGTTAGAAGAATTTGTCTAGACTAATGGTTCAGGCCAATCACATAGGTGAAGTTACAGTGGAGAAATTATTTTAGCGATGCTTCCAAATGGAAATTTGTCTGTAATTAATTGAGGTTTAGTGGTGGATTTCATCTCTGCAGTTTTTTTGGATTGTAGTCAGTGCTTATTTTATATCAAACTGCCTGGTAAACTTGAAAATATATGATTTTATGGGCTGTTTTTCTAGTTTTACTTCGTTGGATATTTGGTATCTTTTTACTTAATCGAGTTTATATTGGCAACTATTTTGAATTTATTTTACGTGAAGCAAAGGTTTTTTTAAGTGTAGGGTTAATATAAGAATGCCATATACACAATAATGGCCCCAACATGCAAATTGAGCTTGGCTTAGCATTTTTCTGTTCTTTTCTATTTTAAACTTTAATTCCTGGTTGACTGAGTAGCATCACTAAGTTTTTAAATTAGAATTGGCGTCGTTATGAAATAAGCTTCTTTTCCATTTGCGTCCATTTGATTTTAACAATTGGTTTTAGTGAAGAAGCAAAAAGCCAAAACATATAATGTTTAGGATTTGGCAGCAGGTCTCACTTTGCTGCCACCTTTGAACTCTATTGAAATTGGTTTGGTGTGGATTTAAGTATCAGGGTTACCTTTTAGGATCAGTTCTTTTCCTTTTTTTTTTTTCAATTACATGTTTACAAGATATAAGGTAAAAGCCAAAAGAATAAAATAATTCTACTCGAGAAATTTCTGCTAGGAGCTTCTTCAAACTGTAAACAACTAGGCAATGCTTAAATTTTGGTGCTCTGAGCTTCTATTGGGATGCATTTCCAGTCTATAGAGTATGAAGCAAAGGCTTGTTTGTGCATGCGTTATTAGTACATTCAACAGTGGGCTGTGCACACATAATTTTAATATTGAAAGGTTTAAAGGAGGGAACCAACATGTTACTTGGAATAGTTATAGAAAAATCAGAACATTCTAAAATATTATTTATATTATAATATCAAACTTTTGACTGAGTTTCTTACTCTGAAAAAGATAAATGTGAATTTCAGTGTTGATCTAACTATGCTTTTAGCAAATTATGCTTTTTGAATGAACTTGGTTCATGGTTCATTGAAATTTGTATTACATACAAATCACTACCTAGATATGAATGCTAAGGGAGGAGCTTCTATAATTGTAGGAAGCATTGTGACTTTTTGGCTTCATTCAGATCCATGGACAATTTGTAAAGATTTTCACTAGTTGCAAGATTGTTATTTTGGAGCTTTGGACATGTTCACTTTGTCCGTTTTTTGAATGATCATCCTCTAGAATTTGATCTAAGCTAGGCCACGCCTCTGCATGTCTGCAATTGTGATTTTCTCATTCTGTACCATCCCCTGATTAGCTAGGACGTTAGTAGCTTTATTGAATTCCCTAAACACGTGACAAAGAGTGAAGTTCTCAAAAGTGTTTAGCAACTCCCAGATTATGCCTACCCATAGTTGCAATTTCTAGCTCAAGATTTTCTTATTCTTTATGACTTAAATGCAGATCTGAGAGTTGCCCTCGATATCCATGATTTGGGTGTTCTTGCACAATCGGAGGCCATATGCAAGAGCTTCGAATTCTACCTCGTTATTGGATTTGTGTTGTAGTTTCTTGGACGATGCCCATTTTATGTTCTTGTTCTCATCTCTTACGACGCATCCTGCATCTGAGGCCACAAGGTTTTCCCTTATAGGCCCTGTGAAAGTTCATTTTTAATCTTACACTGGGAGGGAAGTGCCATCTTGCCACCTTCCTCTTTTCTTTTGGTTTTGCCAGAAATATGTAATGTAATGGGAATTTGAGACCATTTCAGTCCTCCATTAATCTATCATCCCAACAAGTGAAAGACAGTTTATTCTAAGTTTTAGCATGAGAGTTCATCCATTCGCATCTTCTGTCAATGATAATCTGATGTGCATTTGGTATTGCTGAAGATTCTTTGATTTTTCTTTTTCCATATGCACTTGTAGACACATAAATTTTTTCATCAAATTTATCCTCATTTAACTTCAAATTTGCTCCAAGCATCGGGTAGATCCTTAATCCGTTTCACCGTTTCACCATTTCATTATTATCCATTATTCATATTATTCCATATATCATAATATATGCATTATTCCATTCTTCATTATATTATTATCATTCATATTATTCATCCACCAAATTTATTAAATAAACATTACATTGTATTCATTTATCCACCTTCATTCATTCACCTTATATACATTTTCTCCATTTATTTAATAAAAAACCCTTTAATATTCCCTCCAACCGCTTACCACTTGCTGTTACCACCTATCCTCTCTCCTTACCACTCATCCCTCCTATACAACTAATATCTCATTATCCCATATTCACCCCGATGCCTAATTTCTCCCTGAGAACATCTATTTATACATTGCTCCTCCTCATTTTTAAGCCTAGCAAAATTTCTCTATCATTTGCATACTTGAAGTTTTCGCTTGCATTCAAGTTTTCATATTTGCTCACTGTGTTCATCATCTCATTGATTTCTCATATCTATTTCATTTCATTGAATTTTGATAAACTTCATATTCATCCATCATAGCTTCTTGTGGATGTGCTTTTGAGAGCACCCATATTCCGAACACAAGATCTTGATTGGTGGGAGAACAATGGAGTGAATTTCTGTTGTGTGTATGTGCATTTTAGGTTAGATATTTGCATTTGCATGTGTGTGTTTTGCAGGTACTCCATTGATAAGATGTTGAATCATCTGGATCTTGTGCCATAAGATCTCAGATTTGATTTTCTCCATTTACAACACCAAATTAACAGTGATGGGCTGACACTCCATATGCCAGCCCAAAAGGCCTTTTGGTTGAGAGTTGGCCAATTGCAGAAAACTTTAAGGGTATTTTTTTGTCGAGGGCTTTGCCATTCAAGCATTGCTTGCAACCAATTCCAACATGAGGTAGCGAAGGGGCAGTTTACTAGCAAATGGTTAGTTGTTTCTTCATTCTCCTTAGATAATACACACCAACTTGGCCCCTCAATTTCAATGTATCGCAACCAATCTCCCATTAGCATTCTTTTATGAAGGGCAGTCCAAGCAAATGCTTTGGCTTCAGGCAAGACCCACTGATTCCAACACAAGTGTTTGGGCTGGGGACCACTGTCAACGCCTACGGATTGGATGTGATATCCCAATTTGACCATATTATTTCCTTTTTTGGAGCCACATCAAATGATTTTGTCTTCTTCCCCGTTTAGTACAATTTGTTTCAATCCCATAGTTTCTTGAAGAGTCTTTTTTGCTTTGATAATGATTGGTAATTCTTAAAAGTTGATCCTGCAGTAATTATTGTTCAAATCGGATTTTGAACATTTCACATAATTTATCATTTTTTCCCACTATGTTCACCAAGGTATTCAAGCATTCTCTTAGAGCCTCGATATCTGCTAAGTGGTGATGTCTGTTTTAGGATTCTTGCCATAAGTCTACTTTATGATTGTCATTAACATGCCATGTCAAATGATTTGTGATAATTGCTCGACTTCCCCAAATGATCTCCAAATGTGGGATCCATTGTGTGAATTTGCAATGGTCAAGATCCTACTTGAATCACTATAGTCAATGCATTTATTAATTATGAAAAATCTTACACCATAGCTTTTCAAGGATTTGTACTGTTGGGGTTCAGGTAGACTAGAACAATAAACAATATAATATAGAATAAAATAGGCAAAATTAACAATTCAAAATAATACATAGATTTAACGTGGTTCACTCAATGTAGGCTACGTCCATAGAGAAACAATTGTCCACTTTCTTTTTATTATCCAAAAAAGAACAAATTACAATATGATGATGTTTCACATTTTACAACCACTTATTTATCAAATCCTTTTGGTGGTTTACATACCAAAACAATAGCTGACTCCTTTATTAAATAATGGGCAATTTTTTCTTGAGGCATGCTGCCCTTGATCCCTCGGTTGGGGGCTTTGCCTCCTTGCATTCCCCATTAATTGATTTGGGGGGAAAATGTGACTAACTAACTAATCAAAATTTAAGCCCAACAACATGATCAGTCACCACATACCAACAATCTCCCACTTGGAGACTGATCAAGCTCCACACCAAATATGTACATCTTGCATATATTTTGGATTGTTATTTCAACATATTTTTATGATCTTTCTTTGATGGCTTTTACCTCATTCATAAATGATTCCCCAAAGAGGACCATGTCATTAGCAAACTACTCATGAGTTATTGGATCTACATTTTGAGCCACCGAAATTCCTTTCTAGTGACCACTAATTCTTTTCCTTTCCATTGTTCTTCCAAGAGCTTCCACCATTATTACAAATAGTAATGGAAAGAGGGTGTAACCTTTACAGAGTCCGTTTGTGCTTTTGAAGTATCTACATGGAGTTCCCTTGACAAGGATAGAGAACTGAGTGAAATAAAAAATCCATTCAATCCATAGATCATTGAACCCAAATCGTTTCATTACACAAATCAGAAATTGCTACTTAACTTGATCATATGCTTTGCTAATGTCCTATTTTATCATCATACTTTTTTGCTAAGTTCTATTTATTGAGTGAACTATTTCATTGGCTGCTATTATGCTGTCCAAGATATCTCTGCGTGGAGTGAACCCACTTTGATTGATTGATATTATGTGCCCTGAGATCAATTTTAAACTATTGCCAGTGCCTTTGCAATAATTTTGTATAACATGTTGCATAATGCGACCAGTTTGAAGTCTGTTAAGGAGCTCTTTACTTTTTTGGAATGAGAGCAAATAGAGTGTTATTTGGGTCTTACAAATCTTTTCTTTTTTTTTGAAATTTTCAACAATTTATCAAACCTCCCTGCCATTGAATTTGTCAACATTTTTGATAAAAGAGTGCAGGGAAACTGTTTGGTCCTTGTAATTTATTTGGGTGTAATTGAGAGGTCGCAAGTTTAATTTCTTCTTCTATGAACAACGCCATGAACATATTGTTGTCTGCACTTGATATTAGCGAATGTTACAAAGAAGTTCCTACAATCTGCTGCCCCATCTGGAGCCAAAAGGTTTTGGAAGAACTTACTGTCTTCGTTTGAATCTTTGTTATTGAATTTGTGGACTAGCCGTTTGAACAATTGATTAATTCAACCTTATTTTGAAACCTTTTAATTTTTGCTGAATTGTGGAAGAATTTGGTGTTTAAATTGCCATCAACAACGAAGTCTTCTGCAATTTTGATTTCCAAAACTCTTCTTCTCTTGCTAATATCTCTGAGTGCTCAGTTAGCAATTCTTTTTTTTTTTTTTTTTTTTTTTCATAATCAACATTATACATTCATGTTGCTATGACCTCTCAGTCAGATCCATTAGTTTTTGCTCAATCCTATTTTTCTCTTCAAATATGTTTTTGAAAGAGATTTTGTTCCATTCTTTCAATTTAATCTTAATATGTCGAAGCTTATTAAAAAACTTGAAGCTTTTGGTTCCAATTCTTCTAGGAGCTGATTGCCACCATTATTTTATCAGGTCAACCAAATCCTTGTGGCAAAACCACATCCTTTCTAATTTGAAGCAGCAGCTCCATGATGGTGGGTTGTCTTCTTTGATTGATAATTCCATTGGAAAGTGGTTTGAACTAGAGAGAGGGAGTTGATTCTAGAAGGATAGATGGGTTGAGCCATTGAGCAGAATATAAGAAGCAGTCCGACTTGTCCTATATGTTAGTAAATCCTTTACAATGGTTTGTCTAGGTGAAGGATCCATTTTTGGGATCACATCCCCCAAACACATGCTCTCCACAAACTATCCAAAGTTCCTCATCGAGGGAGGTTCTGATAAAAGGCCCCCACTTTTTCTTCTGGTCACAGAATTGCATTAAGTATCTGCCCAAGATTAACTTTTCTCCTTTGTGTTTTGATATGTTAGTGCTTTGGGAATCCCATAATTGATTTCTTATTGGTCCATGTATATTGAATAAAAGAAATTCTAAATTAGAATAATACTCCATGCTTGGCACACAGTCCAATTTATTTCTATGATGATAATGTGAATCACTACTTTGTTTGGTCTCCAGAGTATTCCCAAACATGCAGCTGCACTGTTGGCATCGGTGAAGTGGTCATCACATTCAAAGTTTTGGGAATTGGGAGGATGAGAATCACTAGATTTTAGTTTTGTTTCTTGCAACAGTATGATATCATCCAACATGTTGTTGATTTGGCGCTTGATCAAGTGCCGTTTGTTAGGGGCATTTAAGCCGCTAATATTCCATGTCGCAATCTTCATTGCTTTATTTCCTTCTTTAGATCTCAACAGAAATTCTTTGATGATTGATAAGCCTTTTTCCTAAGCGAATTCATCTCTTTAATGTTTGTTTATTTTTCTATCTTTCTTCTTTGCCTTTCCAAGGTTGCCGTTCAACACTTTGGAAGCTGATGGTGAGATGCATCTTGGATCAACAATTCCCATTTCTTCACAATTTGATTCGTCCTCCTTTGATTATTGCTCCTCATCTGATTTCAATTCCATTTTAAGGGTTTTGTTGATATTTTTCGCATTTTTTCCCAATATCTAATATTGTTTTATGAGCTTCTAGACTGGCCCGATTTTTCGGAATTGATATGTTTACCATTGGGACCTCAGTTGCTGGCAAGTTGAGGGTTTCAGAAGGTGCACTGCAAGGTTTCATTGCAACCTTAGAACAATAACTTTCTTTCGATTCATGTGTGCTGCAATTCCTCTCTTGCCTTGTTGTTTTATGATGCTTTTTGTTTTAGGATTTAGTGGATTATACATCATGTTTTCTGCTGTAGTTACAATATAAACTACTGAGATCAATGTAGACAATTGCAGCTGTTCAATGATTGCTGCCTTAAAAAACTAGCCAAACAAACAGATATTTTCTATGTATCTTTGAAACCATTTTAATGATTATTTCTTTACATAATTCAAAAACCTTATCAAATCCTAAATCTCTTGCAAATAAACAAAATCTTTATCTAGACACATCAATATTCATAATTTTTACTATTGAAATGTGGAAGTGACAGTTGGGTGCAATTGCTGCACATAATAGCCATTGTGAACTAGCTCTATAGAAATCCTAAGTTGTTAGTCCTGGTTTGTGCTCAAGCTCAAGCTTGGGTTCGAGGTTTGGGTTTGCGGGTTCGGTCAAATTTTTTTTTTGGGTTTGGGTTCATTTTGGATTCGTTAGTACAAAAATATATAAAAATAAAAAATATATACATATATGCAACAGTAGTTAAGTTCAAAATACACCACTATGTTAATATTCAAAAAACATAGCAATATACACCACCATATTAATAGTCAAAAACTGATTGTCATGATGTATATTAAAATTTTAGTTCAAATAACATAGAAAATTAGTAAATATACCACCATATTAATGTTTTAGTTCAAAAATAATAATGTCAAGTGTCAACAATCAGCCATTACTGATCAAATATCATATGGGTCATTAGAAATATCATTATCATCCTCCATATGCTGTGGTAAATTAGAAGAACCATAAATAGTGCCACTGGCAGCAGTACTAGCATATTCAGTCTCATGATCACTAGGTAGCTCATAGTCATCATCAACTCCAAGTGCAGCAAGCTGGGAAACTGAATCATAAAACTCGGCATGCTTTGGATCAATATCCCATTGATTTGTCTCCCCTTGTTTGTAGGCATTTTTTGTGTGTGAGGAGCCGCAATGTGATAACCCCCATGTATCACATGATGCAAATTATTAAATAATGTTAATATTCTAAAGAGGAAATAAATCATTAAATATTGTTAATTAAATAAGGTTAATATAAAATGATTAAAATGTTAATAATATATAAAATAATAAAGAAAAACATTATTGAATATATTATTAAAATGTCAATGTATTTAATATATAAAATAATAAAGAAAAATATTATTAAATATATTATTAAGATATCAATGTATTTAATATATAAAAATAAGGAAAGTTTTATTAAATTAAAATAGTGATATAACGTAAACTACATAATACACGGAGCCATCGCGACTACCTTCCCCCCCCGCAGAGCAAGGGTAAGGGAAGCACGGGGGAGGAAATAGGGAAGCCTACAAACGGCCACTGCGGAAGCAAGGAAGGCTCAAGGTAAACAAGGACTCCTGTCTGCAAACGACAACTGCAGATTGTGAATGCCAACATCAACTGCGATCTGTGGATAGGTAAGAAGGGTAAGGGTCATAAGATATATATGTGTGTGGACGTGTGTACCACATACACACATATATACTAGTGCATATTTATGATTACATGTATCACTAATGTTTATTTATATGAATATATTAATAAAGGTAGGTACCCAGATAGAATACGTATGTATATCTAGGATCATTACAAAGGTTAATAAATATAATGAATGAATATTTTATTATATATGCTAACGAATATAAATGATGAACATTTATTACATATGTTAAATGAATATTTTAATACATGTGTTAATGAACATAAGTAAGGAACAGTTTAATACATATGTTAATGAATGGTTTTTAGATGTTAATAATATGTATAAACATATGTTAGTAAATACATATCAATGAATAGTTAGGAATATACGTTAATAAATAAATGTGAATATTTGATAATGGACATTGTTTGAATAGATGCTATGGAATACATGTTAAGTTAGGAATATGTAAATGTGGATTATGGAATGGAAAGTAGTAATAAATTGTAAAATGTGATATAAATGTGATTATATGATGGAGGCTATAGGGAGGAAACTCCCTTAGCCTAATGGAGGGATTATGATAATCCCTGGTAGGCAGTATATACTGAATATCTATATGCATATATATGGCTTGGTTGACTAAGTTCAACCAAGAAGAGACGGATCTGGCCGGTCCCCTTTGATGGACTTGGATGATGAGATGCATCATCCAAGGCAAGGAATTGACATATGGTCTTCCTTGGATGGCTTGGGTGTAAGAAATTACACCCAAGACAGGAATCGAATTAACCTTCGATTTCCTGGATGGCTTGGGTGTAAGGAGTTACATCCAAGACAGGAATCAAATTAACCTTCGATTTCCTGGATGGCTTGGGTGTAAGAAGTTACATCCAAGACAGTAATCAAATTAACTTTTGATTTCCTAGATGGATTGGGTGTAAGAAATTACATCCAAGACAGGAATCGAATTCACCTTCGATTTCCTGGATGGCTTGGAACCGAGATGGGTTCCAAGAAGGCGAGCTTCACGGCCGCCTAAGGACATACATCCGTATGGCATTCGTATCCTTTTTTATTAAATAAGAATTGTGATTGTGTTAAGTAAGTATTTTAAAGTTAAATTGCAAGTTAGATTAGTTATATATATATATATATATATATATATATATTTGTTGTATTCTAACAATCTGTTTTGCAGGACAGTGATCTCTAACTAGTAGGGACATTACACACAAGTTGAATGTACAAAGACCAAGTCCTCCACCTTTTTGGAGTGTAGTCTATTGTGCTTTATTGAGTGGATGAAGGAGTATGTGCTCCAATTCTACTCGGATGAAGATGAACTAGCAACCTATTAAGATTTTGAAATTAGAGAGTCAACTTAGAGTTATAAATAAAATTAAAATATAAGCAAGATAGAATTTTTTTTTATAATAACTAAGAACTTGCGATAAAATTTTGATGGCAATAGGTTGTAGGTGCTGGTATGCTTCTCTATGGAAGTACCACCAACTATGAGCAAGAACCTTGTGCTTGTCCCAAAGAGCTTCAAGACCACAATCATTTGGGCTTGCTAAACTCATGAATTTAACCTCACTGTAGCACATGTCCCGGTGAAAGAGTCTACGAAGGGCTGCCTTGTACCCTTGAGCAACTTTGGGATTTCTATATGGGGCAACTCTTGTGCTAGTAAGGAGTTGTTGACCATGATACTTCAGACTCAATGCAAAGGCAAGGAGGTGCAATGGAGTGGTCACTCGACAATGATATGTTGTAGTTCTTTGAAGAATGTTTCTTTGAGATCTTGCTCTTTTTCATTTATGATGACTTTTATCTTCTCAATCATTGAGTCGATGCCATCATATATCTCACCCAAACAAGGCCTATCCATGTCAGTGTAATGGATCATGCTCAATATAGGCTCAGTGAAATTTAGGAGATACTTAGCACGATACCACTAGGTGTCCTAGTATCATTCTTTTATGTTTGTTGCCCTTGTAGTGCTAGATTGCCTGTATATGCTCCAATTATGGCTGATTACCATGCTAGCTAGTGCCTCACAAACCTTCACAAGTCGTTTCAACACAAGTGTGTTGGAGGCAAAATGGGTCTCAACAACCTATTTCAAAATCAAAATAAGAAAAAATTAAATTCAAAATTAAATTAAAAAGGTTACCAAACATTTATTATTTAACTAAATTTAAAATTAATTTACCTTCAATAGCTCCAATCTCGAGAATTGTCTAAATATGCCTTGTGACATATGGTGGTTGGTGATAAACATTTGGATCTCCTTGGCATCATCATACGCCTGTTTGATCCATTCAACTTTGTTGCCAAATTTTTGCAGGATTAGTTTGAGTGAGTGGACAACACAAGGTGTCCAAAAAATGTGCTGATAGCGCTAGTCAACCAATAACCCAACAGCCCTATAGTTTTGGCATTGTCTATTACCACTTGAACAACATTTTGAGGGCCAACTTGCTCAATGGTTGGGCAAAGAATATTAGCAATAAATGGACCATCCTTCACCTGCCCTTCACTATCCATTGCTCTCAAAAACATTGTTCCTTTAGGGGACACTATAATAACGTTGATGAATGGGCGATTTTTTGGATCTTTCCATCCATCAAATATGATGGACACCCTTGTTTCGATCCATGAATTCTTGATGGGCTTCAAGGAGTCCTCTACATAGTTCACCTCTTATTCCAATAAGGAAGTATGCACCTTCTCATAACCTGGGGCCTTGAACCGCTTTGGAGCCTCATTAATTGATCTCACCATTTTTTGCCAATAAGGTGAGCAAACAACATTAAATGCCAATCCATTAGTATAGATGCATCTAGCTATGTCTTGCTGGGCAATCTGTCTACCCTCATTGTGAAATGATGTTTCCAATAGTTCCTTTGCTCTCTTATGTGACACAGGTTGTTCTTGAGGTATAGACAAGAATGGATGGCCTTCTATAGGTTCAAGATTGGAAGGTGATTGAAAGGCCTTCGATCCTTTCTTAGTTTTTGCCAAAGGATGAGCACTTGTAGATTGTTTCCTAGTTGTTTTGTCTGCTTTTTCTTGCTCTTCAATATATGCCAATACTTGTGCCTCTGCAAGAAGGCTTTTACCTTTTGGCTTTCCTAGGCAAAATTTGATGCCTTTTGGTGGGATAAAGCACAAATGTGCTTTCACTCTATTGTATGAGCTCTTATATGGTTCTTTGCAATGAGAACAAATCCAAAGAAAACCTCCTTCACTTGGAAGTTGTTCTACCATTTCCACATATTTCCAAGGGGAGAGTTTGGGTCTTTTTTAAAGCGGGGTTCATTCCCAACACTAGAAGTACTTGCCATTCTATAAACAAAATTATCAGAAGCAGCTCCAAAATCCAATTAGATTATCAAATTTTCAGAAGAATTTGGATGAAAAATAAAGCAAAATCAAGGGTTTGAAGGAAATAAGTTCAATATTTTCCTCAAATTTGCTATTGATAACAGTTTGAAGGTGAAAATTCTACCTTGAACATCTCCAGAAGAAGGAATAAAGCAGGTCCAAGGGTTTGAAAGGGACATTCAAAAGGTTCAAGTTCGCCATCACCAAAGGTTTGCTGATAAAACCTGAGTTCACCATTAATCATCCTTGAATCTACCTTGGGAGAAAGAATCCAAATCTGCACATAAACTCCTCAGAAATCTTTCAAATCTGCAAGATGATACATGTCAAGACATCATCCAAGTTCGCCAAAGTTGGAGCATAAGCCTATGCCCAGAATTCGCCAAGGATGAGCTAAAGTAAGCAGCTTCCAAACATGAAGAACATGGAGAAGCAATCAGAACATGATCAGAGACAGTAAAATTTGCCATGAAGATAAGAAACCAAGCATATCAAACTCAGAAGTTCGCCATGTTCACAATAAATTCGCTTAAGGCATGAGAAAGATGTTTGTGTGAAAGCCAAGGAATTTCTGTGCAAATTCTGTCATGAACAGCAATCGGGACAAGTAAATTGAATTCTCCAAGTTCAGAAATCAGATTGGCATAAAGCAAATTCACTTGTGGCATAGCAAGATTGTTCGAATTCTGTCCAAACCAGTCAAGAACAGCAGTTAAAGATGAACGCAGAACAGTAGATTGGCTTGAGTAATTTCTCTCAAGACTGCCAAAATTTGAAGGGAAACATAATAAGGTTCGCATGATAATAAGGAGAGAAGGCTTGGAGAATGATCTTCTAAGCGCTTGACATGGAAAGAATGAGTAAAGCTTGGTGATCAGACCTCCAAATTTGATAAGCACAGAGACAAGACAATATGTCTTAGCATATTCTAAGCCTTCCGAGTTTGTCTTGATCAAGGAGAAAACTGTCCAAGGTCTTGTCCAATTAAATCAAGAGCAAATTAAAAATTGTCCAAGGATATGTGAACTATGCCTTGCCAAGAGGAAAGTCTTCTAGCATGCCAAACAATCCAAAGCATGAAATTTGTCCTTCCAAGAACAAGACGGCCTGACAAATTGGAAGACAATTTGTCTGATCATACTTCCGAAGCTTGCCAAGATGACATGACAAAGAGCAAGACAAATTGTTTGATTATATTTCCGAAATGTGCCAAAGACGAGAGGACATGTGACTGTCTGAACTTTTCCGATCCATCAAACATGAAGGATGATTGTCCAAGAATATTCCAAGTCCGAGGACAAGCCAATTGACATGAAGCATGCCAAGACATAAAGATTGACACAAATTTTTTCCAAGGCACAAACCCTAATGTGTCAGACACATTCAAGTTCCTGGTTTAAGACAGCCTAAGAGGGAGAAAACATAAATTGGTACATTCATAGTCAAGACATAAGACGAGACTGAAAATTGTCCAAGCCTTTTTCCAAGCAAGTTGATCAAACTCAGACACGAATTTGCCCAAGGCATAAATGGAATATGTGAAGATGCCGGATCAATGACCTCAAATTTGATCCATTAGACAAGAAGACAGTCAAGCTGGCACGCCATGAGGAAATACAAATTTTGACAAATTCACATGAAATCAGACCAACAATCAAGCAGGAAAATAAATTTGACAAGCACGTGACATCAAGGGTCAATCAAACGAACGGGTTGATAAAAGTTTGATACATGAAAAATGGCTAAGTGTGTAATTTTCCACAACCAAAAGAATCAAATTTTGACTAAATGAGAGGAAACAGGAAGAAAGAAGAAGAACAAAGAGGAAAATAAAGAGGAGATGAATCAAATTCTTCTCCAAATTCAAGGCATCAAGAAAGAAAAGTCTTCAGACTTGGCGAAAGTATGGAAAGAAATTCCAAATTTCTTGAAGGATTTCATTTCTGAAGAGTCAAAGACAAGCTCCCACGTGCAATATAAATTGGCAGCAAGAAGAGTATTCTAGACAAATTTCCATACTTAGGCAAATTTTTCGGCACAAATTGGGGAATTCAAGTCAACATGTTCAGGTTCATTGAACACACTACCTCTCAGTAGAAGAAGGGGGTGCAATCCTAAAAGATAGCATCTTGTGCCACTTGTCTCTCATACGACGAATATTTGATCTATATTGGAAAACTTTGATTAGGGTTAGGTTGTTTTAATCTCGACTGTTGATTGAAAATCAATCTTGGCCATTGAATTGTAATTGAGGAGCCTATAAATTGAGCTCACTCCTCATTTGTAAATTATGGGAGTATGTTGCAAAACATGTTGAGATAAGCAATTGTTGCTTAGGATTGCCAAAATAATAAGTAATACATTGTTTGAATTGGTGGTGATTATTTCCCTTATTTTGGAGTCTGCATGGTTCTTATCCCTCATCATAGTTTAGATTTTATTTCATGTATGTTAGATGAATGAAGGATTTGATAGTTTAGATAGGTGAAACTTTTTGCTCATACTTTTGTTGGATGGATTATTTTCATTCAATGTGTAAAGTTAGCATGAGCTTTTGATATGGATGCTTAACTTCTACTTTGAGTAATACTGTTCAATTGTTGGTATTATTCACAAGTGTGAAAATCTTGAGCACAACCTTAGAAGATTGCACATGCTTTGCGTAGTTGTCCTAAGTGTGGCGAAACAAAGTGTTGTTATTAGTTTCACCTAGTCTTTACCATCTCCTGAATTCTTAGGAATAGATTAGAATTTCTAAACCTTCTCTTTTTTAGTTTTCTTGAAGTCCATGATCCAAAACCCAAAACGATAAATCTCCATTGTGAATTAAGCAAACCAAGTGTAAGTCCCCCTTGTATTTCAGCATACATAACCAAGGAAGCTATCCCACACAAAGTCGCCCGTTCGCACATATAGACCTTGGAGTCGCCTTGGGGTCTTTCTCGCAATCTTGGCACAAGTAGTGATTTTGTTTAGGAGAGGATAGAGTATCTTTGGATATTTTATTCTAATGTTCGGTATATGATAAAACGTACACCAACAGGGGGGCCGGATTTGCCTTTTTGTCAAAAGAGCAATTAAAAAAAGTCAAACATGAGTCATGTGGCACAAAATTCTCCTCGAGTTTGCTTAAATTCTTCAAAATTCGGTTGGGGTTCGGTCGAGTTTGGCAATGCACCCACAGTCTATGGGTCGGACCCTATCCAAACCCATAGGGAATTGGACCCAAACTCAGACCCAAACCCGGGACAAACCGGACCGGGACTTAGGGGGCCTCTTTGCAGAACCTGGTAACCTATTAGAAATCCAATCTTTTACCATATCATTTTTGTTTTGATACAAATTTGAATTTGTTTTTATGTGCTATATTTAATCAAATGTTTTATTTTAAAGTATTAATGGACAAACTTTTGTATTAAATATAAATGCATTCACAAATATTTTGACTGTTGTTAATGCTTATTGCCATATAAATAATAAATTATTGCTCTTGTTGGATATACCTATCTACTATATAAATGCATTTAATGGTTTACAATTGTTTTAAATGTTTTGAGAAAGAAGTCATTATATGAAAATATACCTTTTTTCTAACAATAAAATTGCATATTTCCAGCTTATTTAATGACTTCTTTCTCAAAACATTTAAAACAATTGTAAACCATTAAATGCATTTATATAGTAGATAGCTATATCGAATAAATATTAATAGAAATCAAGTATATGCATTCATTATACTGCATGATGAAAATAAATTTGACTTGGTGCAGCTATGGCTCAAGTTATATTTGAGAAATGGACATTTCTAGCAGTATAGATAAAGACACAATTTTATATAGCTGTTCTACCCATTCGACCAAACATATATAACTAGTGCCAAAGCATGTGAGCTAGTTCCCATTGGAATAGATTAGACAATCATTTCTTCAAACAGACAATTACTATATATAAATCTTTATCCATGTTTGCATATGAATTTTTGAAATTTCCCTATATATTTAAAATTTCCCTATATTTTATATAGCTGTCCGCTTTGCCATGCCCTAGCCATCCCCAAAAATGGCTTGAAAAATAGGGGACTCGGAAACCCATCCCCCTGCCCAGAAAGTCGTCCCCGTCCTGGAAACTCAGGGTAACATAGATAATTAAAAAAATAAATTAAAAAAAATAAAAATAAAAAAATAAAATGAACTTAAATTTGAGCGCCAAATTGGCCAATGGGCCCTATTTTGTGAAGTGGTATATCCATTAACCTTTTTGTCATTAGCAGGCTTCAATCTATCGTTTTCATTTGCTCCTTGAGTACTTGCAAATTTGTGCATTCGAGGACAAAACCCCTTTGTTTGCAACATTAGATGGTAGGGCACAAACTGTATCCTCTGGTTGAATTCTGTTCCTTGCTGGGTTGCAATGATTAAAGTTTAAACTGAATTGGATTGGTGTTTCCTAGGTTGGCGTGGAGTATTGTCAATGTTCTTCTGTCACCAGTTTGTTGATTAATTGCTGCATTGCCTAGGAGGTCCACGATTAGTGCCATTCCTTGTGCATCTATTTGGCAGCTGGAGTACTGGTGTGCAATTCACAGTAGGTCGTAGTGACCAGGATGGTCCAAAGAAGATTCCAGATCAGTTGTGCCTCTGAGTTACCCTCCCAAGAGCTCTACCTAGTACTACCACATCTTGCATCACTTACCTACTAGGGCGAGTTTGGTAATAGCAGGCCTCCAAACCCTCTGTGACATTCCAACTTGAAGTTAAGTCATGAGTCACCATTGGGGATTGGACTACCAGTCTCTAGTAGAAGCAAGGATGACTGAACTGCAATTGAATGGTCAATTGTTATTGAATACATTGATTGATGGTAAATCATTATGTGTAGTACAATTTTCCAACTAGATCGGTGACAACAGGGCATAGAAATAGTTGCTACATTTGAGATATGTTTGTAACTCATTGGTAAAAAAATTACATTTTAATTATGCAAGTGGATAGATCAGTAAACTTGTTGTAGCTTTATGTGCATGTTATTTCCTTTTAATTTTCAGCTGAGGACTAAAAAAAATAAAGGATATTCAGTGATCTACATATCCTGGGACATCACATTGGTATCAGAGCCATGGGCCTACCAGCTTGTGGATACATGTTTTGTTTGCATGCAGTTGAGCCAACGGGATCTGAGGGCTCTAGAAAGTGAGGAAAAAAGATTGGAGGCTGCTCAAACAACGATCGGTGTTGAAATAAGGGGGCAAAGCTAAGAAAAAGATGGCAGATCAGGTAGACAAACTGGATGCTTTCATCGAGAAATATGAGCAGATGAACCAACTACTCATCCAAATGATGCAACAAACGAATGCCAATCTAAACACCACCAAACCCA
The DNA here is from genome assembly GCF_030272615.1 of Cryptomeria japonica. NCBI lineage: Eukaryota > Viridiplantae > Streptophyta > Pinopsida > Cupressales > Cupressaceae > Cryptomeria > Cryptomeria japonica. The sequence goes on along the minus strand of NC_081415.1, from coordinate 591,862,374 downwards.
CACAAAATCTCATGGTGAAAGAAGTAACTTAGATGGTCCCAAACAATCATAACAGGGTTTCAATTGAATCAACAGTTAAGACCCTTCCAACCTACCTTTTTATCAAGGGAAGATGCTCCTCTTAAACTAGAAGAGTAGAATCCAACAACATATGACATCAATGCTTGCATGGTTGAGTACATGGTCCTTGTTTTTGACACCAGAAATCAATTTCATTTGCAAATTATTGCAATTTCAGATCTAGGACTGGACAAAGAGTGGATAGAAGATCTACACAGCAACCTCATAGAGATTCGTAGCAGAAGTTGAGTAGGTTAACAATTCTCTCTCTGGGGTCAAGAAAAAGTTTTCCACAGGTTCGGGTCTAATGTTGGATACCTATATTTCACTCCGCTATGATGGAAGAGGAAGCCATCAAATTTGCAATTCCTCATTTGGAGGGTATAACCCATGAGTGGTGGCTCTAAGGATAATCACTGGAGGATATAGTCACATTGTCTGTAATGTCCCCTTTTGGATGTACATGAATTTCACCCAAAAATAACAAATACCAATAATACAATTTATTTACAAGAGTACTCTTTCACTAAATTACACTATAGCAATTGAATTTAGGAAAGTAATCAATTACCATGAAGCAAAATAATAATGAAACTCTAATTGTAAATATGCACATTATAACTTATTCCTAAGGATCAATCATATCAGAAACTTGAGGGGAAAGCATGATAGGGCGCTTAGACAACTACCCTCCTCAACTAAGCCCAAGGGTGCTGAACATCCAACCAAGACAATTCAACCCCTTGGCCCACAAGTATGAACTCAATGTGTGGACTACTTAATTAAGGGGGCCCGTACTCCATCTCTTTATTATTTTCTCTTGCAGTTTCTTAATATGATTGCCTTACAAAAATCAAATGCATAATATTTTAACTAAATAAATCTGTCATTAAATTCACAAACTAACAAACATAGGATTCAACATATAGCATATCAATTGCTTCAGGAATATAATATTTTTCTGCTATATCTTACTGTTATATAGTCTCAGATTATTACTGCTTAATAATTCAATTACTTGCTGTCTTTCAAATTCAGATCAGATCTCACTTGCTTGATTGATTGATGGCCCTTTTAAATGAGGTTTCTTCTCTTTTATAACCCTCAAAGTGGGAGGGTCACATCCCTTAATAATGTAGAGATGCTCCTCTTCTTATGCACCCGCTCGCTACCTGGTGCCTTTTCATTAACACCCACTCCCCTTAATAAACTATAATTAAGAAAGTGTCGACCAAGGTAAGGATAAGTCCTAGTCGGCTCCCTTTGAGAGATCACTCTACCCTTAATCTAGTTGGCCTTCCTTGGTGTTGACGTGTATTTTGTACACAACCAAACACAGAATAAAATACCCAAATGGTACCTTATCCTCTCTTGATTAAAGCCTCTGAATGCTGAAGATATCGCGAAAAGGATCAATCAGGGTGACTTCAAGGTTCTTCGTTGTAGGATCTCTACGTGTGGACAAGCACCAGTGGTCGTTGTAAATGCTGTTTCTTCAAGGGGTCTTACGCACTTTCTGAGAAAGCTGGTCCGTGTTACTCTCGTTTGACTGCAGGAATAGGATTTTCCTAATACTTACAGATTCTCAAAAATAGCAAAAGATAAGGGTTTCAAGAGATGAATGCTAATCTAATCCTAAGAATGACTCAATGTAAGCTGGACTTGGTAAGATTCTACCAATTTCAGTATTGCCAAGGGATTACAACTCTACTGGAATTGATGCGATCTTCTAAGGTGATTTAGTGATTTTCAAATCATCAAGGATATAGATACTATCATAAAGATACATATCAATATTTCAACAATGATTGAATGTTTAAGCAATCTCAATATCTCCAGTTGACCACACAAGGCGTCCTTACAATCAGTAAGGAGCTAGTGGTTTGGAACATGAATCTCACCAAAGATCAAGCACAACACTTAGTCCTTCAAACTTAAACTTAAATACTACTTCGACTGAGAATGATTCAAGAAGATAAACAATCATGAAGATAGCCACAAGTATTGCAATAAAACACCATAACTTCAATATTTTATTGATCTCAAAGCCAAATAGACAACAATTGTTCAAAATTCTTTCTTCACTACTCAATCTTGCTACACAATAACTTTCTTCTCTAAGCTCTCTCTCTTCTCTAACTTCTAACTATTATCAAAATGAAAATGAGTGAGGGTATATATAGCATCCTCAAATACAATGAATGGCCCAGATCGAAAGAAGATCAACGGCTGAGATTTTGACACCTAAACCTTAATTAGGGTTTGTTACAAAAAGGTCCCCATTTAAATGAACATTATTAAATGCATAGCCAAATATTTAATTGGCACAAATATCGAGGAAACATAGACCAATAGGAAATAAGCTGCCACATCATTCTATAACAACTTTTCATCTAGAATTTTGTTCCCTTTCCTATGCTCCTTTTTAGCATATCCAACGAATCTGAACACAATTCCCTCAATCTCAGCAATGGGAATCTCAGGAAGATTCTTCATTCGTTCTTCCAAGTGAATGACCTGATCAAAAGTAGTGAGAGGAGCTATCTCCCATCCAAGTTCAAGTTCTTTGATCTTCTCAATCAGGAACATGTAGTGAACATCAGGTCTCGTTGCTCATTTGTGATGACGTTCTCCTCTTTGCAAAAGATGACCTTGACTCTCTCCTCCAACTCTTGGATGTCCACATCTGTCTCAATCTCAATCCGCCTGCCAAGAATGGTACACAACACCTCGAACACCTTATCTTGAATTGGATGGATGATACCTTCAACTTGACTGCATTTGGTGCTGATGTCTTCAAAAAGGACCTCTTTCATTTGGAGCAGAGCTGACCACTATAGGAGGTTATGAGTTCCTCCATCCATTATCTTTTCTTGTGCCAGGATCTGTCTTGGTGTTTGTCTTATTATTTGCAGGACAGGAATGATAACATCTCTAGTGTGAGTGAAAGCGGCTACAGTTATCATTAGATTATGGATAATCTCAAGGACCTGGATAGCTCGGTGAATTGTCTTCATCATTCTTGTTGCAAATTCAACGGCTACCGTGTGGGATTTATCAATCCAAGAGCTCATAAGTTGAACTAGGCTCTTGACCCTTTCTGCTTCGCCAACTGATTCAAGAGGAAGTGCTTGTAACGGAGATACTGCTGGATCCTGACGTCTCAAGGGCTGATTGAGATGACTAAAATAGCCTCTCCAAGCACTAACCTCTCTCTCAAGCTTCCTATTCTTTTCCATTTCTTCTTTAAGTTTGTCTTTAAGTGCTTCAAATGAATTGGTTGCCTCTTCCATTGCTTGTTCGATGGTAAGTGGACCAAGCTCGAATGTCTCTAAGTCATACTCATCTGCAAGAATCTCATCCTCATACTTGTCCACCACTGGTGTAGCAATTTGCAATTTCCTGGATCTTGTTTCATCCCTTATTACCTTGGATATCTTTGTGGCCTTCTTCTTTTTTGTTACCTCTTGAGAATTTCCTATAAGGCTTTCTAAATCAAATACATCTTCTTCTTCTTCAACCACAATCACCCTTGTCAGTCTCTCTTTTAACCAATCCGGGATGGCGGATCTTGTTTCTCTTACTTGTATCTCTTTAGGCAGTGGTTCATCCTCTCGGAGAGGAGATGTCACTTCATCATCATTCTTCTCTTCATGTAGCTCATTAGCATCAACTTGGGGAGATTGACCTGATGAATGTTGAGGCGTCTGTCCCTTCTTTGGCTTGTCATTTTGCACTATTGATTCCATAGATTCATCAACTTCAGGTGCCATCTTCCCTTGATCTTCTCCTTGGCTTGCCTTCCTTTCATGTCGAGAAGATGTGCTTGATGGGCGACCAAGATTGGCTTCTTGTTTCTTCTTGGAAGGTTCCCTTTTCTCAGGTCTTTCTTTCCTCTTTGCACCTCTAGGATGAGAAGTGTTCTCACTTACGCTTGCTTCTCCTCCTTCTGGTCTTGCCTCCAAAGTAAAAGTCATTGATACATTCTGCTCTCTCAACTTCTGATGCTGTACATCCACCCATCTGTGAGTACATGATAAAACAGGAGCCATCAAAGCTCTCAAATCTAAAACCTCAGGCTCATTCCAATCTATCTTCACTCTTTTATCTTCTTTGTCATAGGACGACTGGAGGTATCTGCCATTATCTTGGGCTTGATCAGCTACTCTATAAACTTTGCATTTCTTGATGAAATCTAAAGGTAGCCTGGAATGCATCTTTCTTCTAACCTCTAAATCACTTGGGAGATTCATCCAAAAGTCCACCTGAAACTCATGTTTGTACTTCTTACCAATTGTCTCCTCCATATAACCGCGAGGATCAAAATTCTCCCGTGAGGCAAAGGATGTGAATGAATATAAAGATAATTCCTTCTCTGCATCTTCCGAGGCTTGAGTGTTAGGACATACTTCAAGTGAATTCCCTAGTATGATGGGCACGGGAATTCCATTTCCATGCTTGTGTTTGGATACCTTTGCATAAGCTGCCAACTGTCTAGTTACCTCAAGTAGCACTATCCTGTCTGTCGGATATCTTGGCAACATGTAGGGAGGTGAAGGGCACCCTTGAATTCTAATGTATGTAAACTTTTGAAACTGGATGAACCATGCGCCATACTTCTTCACAAGCTCTTGTGCATCCAGAGATAGTCGATTATGAATCCCACCTTGCAATATCCTAGTAATGTTCATCGTGAAGGTATCATTGACTAACTTGTAGTCACTTCTAGACGGATGATGCAGATGAACATAGGAATCACAAACTCTCATTTCTTCGGGTCCTCTTCCGATCACTCCTCTGTGAGGTAGCCCTGCATACTCAAAACTCCTGATTAAGGCATATATAACATATGAGCTCATGTGGAACGATTTGGTGGGTCTTAGTCTTCTCAACTGCACGTCCAGACTATTGCTAATAATTCTGGCCCAATGAAGCATTCCCTTTCCTTGGACTATCACTTGAATGAAGAAGAACATCCACTTTTCGAAGTAGAAAGCTTGAGGAGATCCTGTAACTCGATTGAGCAAAGTTATCAAATCTCCGTATTTTTCCTGGAAGTCGATCCTATGCGGTGTATTGGGAATCTTGTTTAGGCGAGGCCAACTTTTGAGCAACCAATTCTTATTGATGAGATTCAGACAAGTGTCGGGATCATCTTCATAGATCGACCTGGCTCCTTCTAAGCTTTTATAAATCATATCTTTATGCTCTGGAAGATGAAGAGCTTCACTTATAGCTTCCTCTGAAAGATAAGCTAAGGTGTTCCCTTCCTTGGATACGATCGATCTTGATTGTGAGTCATAGTGGCGGGCACACTCAATCATCAGCTCATGACACTTGACTGCTAGAGGGAAACCTGCCGCCTTGATGATGCCACTTTCAATTATCTTCTTCGCAACGGGTGATGGCTTGCCAATGTAGGGGACTTCTCGAAACTTCTTCACATTGAAGTTTCCTAAGTTGGTGTCTCCGATATTACTCCATTTGGACACGATCTTGGTCTCCAATTCGTCATTCTTCTGATCTTCTTTGATGAGAGCCGGGCGACTAGTAGATACTCCAGACTTTGGAGTCGCCATCTTGATACCTACAGAACATTTCAAAATTAGTCCTTGAGCATTAAGGGGTAGAAAATAAGAATCAAGAGGAAGATTTAAGATATTAATTAGGAAACTTCATGATAAATCTAGAGTTATCATTTCCTAATTAATTAATCAACACTAGACTTTTCTAAAAAAAAAGTGTCCAAAAATCAAGTCTTGAACAAGGATGTTAAGATAATTTCACCATACCTCCTCTTGAATATTCAAAGAATGATGAAAGAAAACTAGACTTTGGGGGACAAGGCCTAGATTATAGTCCTCTCTTGGATGAATTGTGCCTCCTCTAGCTTCAAAAAGAATAAATTCCACCCTCCTTAGCCTTAAACACTTAGTAGAAATTCGCTCCAAACAAGCTATATTTTGCTCCTCCAATTTGCTCTTCAATTTCGCACTTAGAAGGAATGATTGAATGATTTGAAATGCAAAGCAACACTCCTCCATTATATAGAGCGCTCACCCTACTCCCTTCAAGGCCGACTTACAAAAAAGGGGTAAAAAAATAAATAAAATCTCCAAAAAAGGGTGGCCGACTTGCAAAATAAAGGCACAATAATGCCTTGAGTGCTCATTAATAAATTTTAATTTAAAAAAAATTAATTTTAGATGCCTCCAAAGTAAAATTTCGATTTTTTCAAGGCTTAAAATTAATTTATTAAATGCAAAATGCTTTTAAATTAATGCGAATTTAAATTTAATTTTCCAAATGTCTTGAACTTAGCAAATCTGGTGATTTAGTGCAAATTGGGGAATATCCATGTTTAAACAAGGCTTAATGAAGCTTCATGATGATTTCGCCCTGGACCCTCTCCAAGGGTCAGGAGCGATTTTCCAATTTTAGCCTTGAATATTTCATACCTTGACTCTAAAATCTCCTGGAGGGTGAATTCATATCCAGTTAAGGTCTTGCATTTCAAATTTTGGCATTCTGCATGAGGAATTTAGGTGGAAATGTGGATTTCGCCCTGGACCCTCTCCAAGGGTCCGAAGCGATTTTTTCATTTTAGGTTGTAATCCACCTTAGCTTTGATTGTTGAACTCTCAATGCAATTTCCAAGATCTATTTCCTTGCATCACCAAGTTACTTCATCAAAAATCTTGAAGGAAATAATGCCTTTAGAGGAATTTCGCCCTGGACCCTCAGCAAGGGTCAGGAGCGATTTTCCTAATTTGGCTCAAAATTGACATTTTCCAAAGCTCAAAATTTCTTCAAGACATCTCAAATAGGTCTTCTCACTGAATCCCAGACTTAGCTTTATCCAACTTAGGAGAAAAAGTGTGATTTTGGTGTTTTCCGCCCTGGACCCTCTCCAAGGGTCAGGAGCGATTTTTGCAACTTTGACTAGAAATCCTCATTTTCTTATCTAAAAACTTATTCACCAAGCAAGATCATGTTTATGCCTCCAAACTAAGCAAGAAAATCCTCTTTCCAAGTTTTTCGCCCTGGACCCTCAGCAAGGGTCAGGAGTGATTTTTGCAAATTAGGCTCAATCCATCATCATTTTTCGTTGAAACTTTTACTCATCGCTGGGCAATGTCCTTCCTTATCCATCTCATCCAAATTTGCTTTGTTGTTGCAAGGTAAAATGAGAGTTTTTAAAATTTTCGCCCTGGACCCTCAGCAAGGGTCAGGAGCGATTTTTGTTCCCTGGCTTAGAATCATCAAGTTTTAGAGGCAAATCATTATTCATCACGTCTTTGGAGGCCTTTTTTACCTTAGCATAACCTTGCCTTAGCACAACCTTGAAGGGAACATGTTGGTTTTATGATTTTCGCCCTGGACCCTCTCCAAGGGTCAGGAGCGACTTTTTGGTTTTAGGCATATTCCTTCATTCTTTAAACTTCAAATCACCTCCAAGGCATAACACATCACGCCCTTCTCCTATCCAAGCAAGATTTTGTCTTAATTCTACAAAAAAAGGAGAGAACCTTGGAAATTTGCTCTGGACCCTCAGCAAGGGTTAGGAGCGATTTTGATAATTGCCTTCAAAACCTTTACTCTCAACAATCCTTTTTTACTTCAAGGCAATATAAACATCATTTCAAACTCATGCCTAGGCTTAGCTTCGTTCAAACTTGGAGGAAAAGGTCCAATGTTAGGATTTTCGCCCTGGACCCTCAGCAAGGGTCACGAGCGATTTTCCCTATTTAGCTTGATTGCCTCTTTGTTGATCATCCAAATTATCTTCAATGGGTAAAACATGCCTTTTCACATCCATTCCAACCATAAAAATCATTTTGACTTTGCAAGAAAAATGTGTTTTTGAGAATTTCGCTCTGGGCCTTCAGAGAGGGTCAGGAGCGAATTTTGCATTTGTGACCAAATGCATCACTTTTCATCTTAAAACCTCTTTGCTAAGGAAGATTTCATCTTGTATTGTGCTATGAATAGGATTTCATGCCCCAGAAAGGTCAAAAAATGTGCTTATAAAGAATTTCGCTTTGGACCCTCAGCAAGGGTCAGGAGCGAAATTGCCTTTCCTGGGCAAAACTCCTTCATCTTTGATCTTCAAACATGTTTGGAGGCTTCATCATGCTCATTTCACCTTTCATCATGCCTTTGACATCTTAATTTGACCAAACAAGGCCAGAAATGACTCCAATAAGAATTTTCGCCTTGGACCCTCAGCAAGGGTCAGGAGCGAAATTTAGGTTTTCAAAAAAGTCATTCATCTTTTCAAGTTAAAACTTTCTCAGGCGGGTAGAGGGAGTTGTTCATTTTCCATTCATGTTCAAAGCTTGATCCTTTTTCACTGCAAAATGAAGAAGATCAAAATTTCGCCCTGGGCCCTCAGCAAGGGTCAGGAGCGATTTTGCCTTTGTTGCCCAAAAATCATCAATTTGCACGCTTTCAAACCTTCAATTGCATCAAGTGACGTCCAATCTTCCTTTCGGGAGACCCTGCACAAAACAAGTTAGCCAAAGTCAGTGCCAAATAAGCTTAAACAACATTTTCGCCCTGGACCCTCTCCAAGGGTCAGGAGCGAAATCCTCATTTTAGGCTAAACTGCTCAAAATTTAAGTCTCAAACCACTTCACAAGGCAAAGTCAGGTCATTTTCAAGGCCAGGAACCAATTAGCAAGTCTTCTCAAAACAAGAAATTGTGCTTAGGATGAAGTTTGCCCTGGGCCTTCAGAGAGGGTCAGGAGCGAATTTTCCACTTCAGGCATCATCTTGCTCTCAAAAAATCGATCAAAACCTCTCTAGGCAAGAACACACAATTTCACCCTCAAAGATGTCAACACTTAGTCAAAATTGTGAAGGAAATCCAGTCTACAAAGAATTTCGCCCTGGACCCTCAGCAAGGGTCAGGAACGAATTTGACATTATCAGGCTCTTGATTCATTTCATTCCCTATTTAACCTAGCCCATTGGACTCCCTTTCTTCACTGACCATGCTTAACTGACTCAGACTCAGAAACAAACAGGATTGTGCCCTAAAAACCTTCATTCAATCCAGACCTAACCTGAGACCTATTTTACTCCCCTGAAAGGTATACCTCATTCTGACAATCTCAATTCTCCAGGGAGACATTTAACAATTTTCCAAAATTTGACTGGACTTAGCTTGAATGATACCAAAAAAGAACCCCTTAAGGTTTGGCCCTAGCCCAGACAAACCACTCACTCAAAATTCCAAAAAAGCAGAGAGAAGAACAGATAGAGAGAAAGCAAAACAAAAGCAAAAAGAGGGGGTCCCCATCCTAATGGGGCGATGTGTGAAATGGTCACAACACTTGGTAACATTTATTACTTCATTTTGGGTCGGCCCTGTGTATAAATTGCTGTTTATCCTTTCTTACCCTAGTCAGCCCTTGTTTTGAATGGCTAGGGTATTTGACTTGGTTGGCCCTAGCTATTTTCCGAGCTTACATACTGCGATTTATATATTTATGAAGGCAGCAATAATTTATAAGGCTGCAATTTCTGTTAGATTGGTGGGGGCATGACATTGTCACTAATACTGATTTTACATAGAGACTTACAGATAGATTTGATAGGAAGGACCCCGAGATACATTTCAGAGAGTTGGTCCGGGTGAGATATAATGGCACAATGGATGAGTATGTAGCAAACTTCCAATGTGTGTCAGTTATGGTTCCAGATGCAAAGAAAGGATACACATTGTCTTATTTGTAGAGGGACTAGCCAAGCCACTAGGGGCTTGGTCAAGGCCTTTGACCTTGTATCCTTACAAAATGCCATCAAGAGAGCACTAAATTTGGAGGATCTAGTGACTAAGAACAAGTTCTACACTAAGGGTGCACCATTAGGACAACATAAGAAATCTAACATCCCTTTCCAAAATTTTCTTGGAAATAACGAAATTGCAGTATAAAATATAAACAACTATATCCACTCAATAACATTAACACAATTTTCACTCAATAATATCAACAACAGTAATTCAACACCAGCAATACACATAAACTTGTGCAATTCATTTACAACACTAATATTGATATCACCACAACAAATGGGACTATTTATAGTTATTACAACAACACACCACAATAGCAACAATTTTCCTAATAACCTACTCAACTTTCCTACAATGCCTTGAAACTCCAATGCACTCCCTGAGTGAGAATGCCCTCAAAGAACCAAAGGGTTTTTGTCCTCTAATTCCAACAATCAATGGGTTTTTATCCATTGATCACAATCTCCTATGGGTTTTCATCCACAGAGGATCGCTTAACACAATTGCCTAGCAAATACATAACATGCAATGTCATTACAATTGCAAGGTTTCCTAGTTTTATATGCAATTTGTTTGAGGATTGAATTAGTCATCCAAGACCCAATATGGTGCCAAGGCCAAAATTTGTCTGTCAGACACTACCTTTGGTTCACGTCATGGTCTTGCAATCATCTCACCACTCCACACACTGCAGTTTTGCCTGCCAATCAGCACGCTATAGTATTTTGGTCTTTACTCTTTCTTGGGTACACATCGCCCCCTTTCCTGCCATTCCTTTGTCTTGGGATGTGTCAGCTTGCATCCCGTATTCTTTTCTGCAGTTTCTAGAACTTCTGATCACTATCTTGTAGTTTTTGGGTACGTGTTGGGCAAGGGGACATGACAAGAAATCCTCGATGCCCAATTGGCAAAGGGGACATGACAAGAAATCCTTTCATAAGTTTTACCCTCAACCAAAGACGCTACCTCTTGAACCAAGCAAGATGGAAGAGTCTAAAAATGAGCTTCAAAGGAAAGAATTATGCTTTACTTGTAAAGAGCCATGGGAGTTAGGTCATAGATGTTTGGGAAAGGGATAGGTGCACTACGTAGAGGTGATGTTTGATGAGGATTTAGAGGTAGAGGACCTCGGGCTTGAGGATGTAGTTGATGAGGTGATACGTGAGAGCAAGGGAGACAAAGAATCATTAGGAGACACACTTGTTATGCTTTTAGGAGCACCAAGGTATCATCCTTTTCGAGTTAGAGGAGTCTTACAAGGATGCAGAGTGGTAGTCTTGATCGATAGTGGGGCTACCCATAACTTCATCAATGAGTGTTTGGTGACTAGGATGGAAAGAGATAAAGTGGTTGGGAAGCCAACGGGATAGGTGGGCCTCTACTATTATAAGGGGTAGTTCATGACAAATATAACTTCCCACAATAACAAATAATCTACCTCAACTAGAATTTCCCTTCCACCCAATAGATAAAGTAGGTGGGGTGGGAGGGTGGTGGGGGTAAATTATAATAGTGGGTGGGACGCTATAGAAAAATGGGTTCGGTGGAAAGCAATAAGAAAGGGTGGGTGGAAGATAAAGGCGACAATTTGGGGTTTTGAGTGGTGGTGGGTGGGGCGGGGGGGATTAAAGGTGAAGTGCTCAAATAATTTGCTTTTATTAAAGACAACTAGGCAAGAGTGTAAACTGTCAATTGAGGATAGATGATTATGAGGGCTTCAACATTATAGTGGGTGATGGGTTTATTATTTGGTGCAACAAAAGGATCCAACATCTTGAAGTGACCTTAGGCAGGCATAAAGTTGGAGATGATTTTTATGTGGTTGGCATTGGTGAAACATGTTATGGTTTAAAGCAAAATAGAGCAATAAATAATATTAAGTATAATGTAGAATAAGAGGCAAAAATAACAAATCACAATAACACAAAGATTTAACGTGGTTCATCCAATGTGGGCTACATTCACCAGAGAAACAACCGTCCACTTCTTTTCTATCATCCAGTGAAGAGTAAATTACAATATGATGATATTTCACATTACACAGCCACTTATTTATCAAGCCTTTTACAAAGGTCGTTTTTCATGCCAAAATAATAGTTGACACCTTTATTAAATAATGGGCAATTTTTGCTTCGGGGGCGCTGCCTCCAAAACCCTCGGCTAGGGGCTCTGCCCCCAGCAGCCCCTAGACCCCTACCGTGGGCTCTGTGCTCAGGCTCCCCAAGAGGGGCTTTGCCCCCCTTGCACTCCCCCATTAGTTGATTTGGGGTGTAGTGCCCCTCCATGCCTTGCATCTGAGACTTGCTACTTTGACTTGATAGACTATGTTTTGACTCCTTATGTGTGGTTTATTTCATTGTTTTGTGTTTTTGGATACATTCATGTGATTCATGTAATTGGACATTTTTTGATGTTTATGTTTCCGAATATGATTACTGTTATATTTCATTTGAGATAAACATATTGATGTTTATGGATTTTATGTGTAGAATAGATCTTTGTTGTATTGTTTGCTTGGGGTAGGGTGAAAGGAATGATTTTGTATTACTCATTCATGAGCTCCATACGACGTCACGATTTCCTTTCACTAGATAGGGATTAGATATATATATGCACATGTTCGTATACAACACATGTTTTGTTCAGGATTGCAGGTACTAGACATTGACTCCACCTGGTTCCACAGCTCTGAGCGTGTCTTTATAATTCCCAATGGTGGTAAAGGAGATAGTGCAAGGCCCAAATTATACCTAGCCCTAGCCATTGTTCTAACTTAGGGACATTTATGTAGTTTTCATGTTAGCCCGTCAAATTTGTCATATTTGATTACCCAATTGTTAGTAGCGAGTCTTGTTTAGATGTTGGCACTATTTTATAATTTGTTTGATTGCAATGCATTTTATGTAATATTAATTGTAGCTTATGTGTTGTAAATCAAATCAATGATTAATTAAGGGTTATTGTGACTTTAAATGTAATTTTGATTTATTTAATAAATGATTTATGATTTATTATTTATTATTTATTATTGTTTATTATTATGGTTAATTTATTATTTATTGCTTAACTATTTATTATTATTTATTGTTTATTTTATTGCTTAATTGTTTATTGTTTAATTTATTTGTCATTTATTGTTTATTATTTATTGTTGTGATTTATTATTTATTATTTAATGTTTATTATTTATTGCTTATTATTTATTGTTTATTGTTTGTTGTTTATTGTTTATTATTTATTGTACAAGTGGTTATTTTATTATTTATCTATTTTTCTTTGAGGTGGAACTAATTGTTCGATCTAAGGGGAAACTAATTGTTTACTTATTTATTTTTTGATTTTTGAGGAGTTAACTTTTTATAGAAGAATTGTAATTGGTGATTTATTATTTGTTAATATTATTTAATTGTTTATTTATTATTTAATATTTTTAGGATTAGGGTTTTTTGCTTTTTAATGCACTTTATTTAGAAAATTGTGTTTTATTTATTAGGATTGATTGAGAGGTGATTATTATTATTTTCTTTCAAAGTTTTGGGAGAATATTTGAGGACAGGAATTTGCAGTTACAAATTTTCTTTGAAGCGTGATTGGAATTTCTCGGGCTTGATTGTTTTGGAGACTTGGTTGTTGATTTGAGAAGATTTTGTGTTTTTAGAATTCGTCATTGACATTCTCTTCTCTCTCTTTTTCTTTCACAGGTTTTCAAGTAGGTATTCATTTTACTCTTGATTTATGTAATTTGATTTTAAATGATTATTAGGGGGAATTAGGGTTTGTTTGAATTAGATTTGTCATATGTGATTGAGTTCTAATTGTTGTTTGCAAGATTTGGATTTGCATGAAGTTATAATTCAATTTTGTAAACTATGTTTGATTTTGTGTCTATGTTGGTTCTTTTATTTGTGGATTGAATTTTTGCCTGAACCTTAGGTGATAGGTTAGCTAGGTACACAGGGGGAGTGACTCACTATGGGGGTCGGGGCTCGGAAGTGGCTGCCAGGATAACCCATAGGTGAGTTTAATAATAAGTGATAATATAAATAAACTTTGGGTTGGGTTACACACTAACAAGATAATTGTGTGCCCCACTCATGCCTCATGTGCTTGTATAGGTAGAGGGTGAGATTGGGAAGGCCTGTCCATCTGTGGAGATGTTGAGTTGGCAAGATCATGCATTGCCTTGTCCTCACGAAAGGAATGTACGGTTCCGTAGGAGTTGTCGAATGGGGGCCGGGGTCTAGAGAGACTACTAGGATAACCCATGTCGAGGCTATGTGATGACACTCTTCCCTTTTGTGTGCCCTAGTTGCCTATTGTGTTAGTCTTACGTGAAAACCCTCTAGGAGTTTCTTTTGATGCCTTTGATGGTCTTGTATTAGGGTATTTTTTGTCTTTTGGAAGTATGCATGTTCTATTTATCTTCCCTAGCCTGTTTGTTTGTGTTTGGGGCCTTGTGACTATCTCCTAGCACGGGGGTGGGCCTATGGGTTCCACAGGGTTGGGTGGTGATGCTTTTTCCACCCATTGGGAATACTTCAGAGGACTTGCATGTGAGTGGCTAAGTGGACCTATACCTTATGTTTCAGAGTCTCCACATGTTGGTTATGAGATGGTCTACCTTGATGATGTAATTTGTAATGTATCTTTCAGAATATTGTAAGAGACATGTAATTTGCATAATTGTAATTGTATTTCAAAAGGGAAAGAATGTAAAAAAATGTGTATCAATGGATGTTTTGCATGTTTATGAGATTATGTGTTCTACATGAGTTTTTACTATGAATATATGCTTATCATAGGAATCTTTCTTTTGGTGTTTTAAAATGAACATAGAATAGATAATTATTTGTTAAGTTAGAAATTTAATTTAAAAGAAATAAAAAAATAATTGTTTTTGCTATGTAAATTGCGCTATTAGTTTATTTTCTGAGCTCCTGGGCGGGGTGTTACATGGGGGGAAAATGCGGTTGACAATGTCACCGAAATTTAAGCCTAGTAGCATGATCAGTGGCCACATACCAACAAAACAGATTTGGTTTTGGGTGTGCAATGGTTGCATTCACTTGGTGAGTTTACACAAAACTATTAGATTATGGAGTTGAGAGTCAAATTTGAAAGAAAGGAGGTGGTTCTTGGGGCCTACCCAGTGGGGTTCCTATGATTGTTTGGGCAAAAAGGATGGAGAGGGCTTTTCATAGAGACCAAGTGGCTTGGGTAGCAAAGTGTTTGATTATATCCTTCGTCATTACTACACCTTATTGTCATCCTAGGAGGCATAAGGAGGAGATTGAGAAGGCGATTAAGGAGTTGTTTGGATATGGGACACAACGACCTAGCTCTAGTCTGTTTGCTTCTTTCATTGTGATGGTAAAAAAAAAAGGATGGTGCTATGAGGATGTGCATTGATTATAGAGCCCCCAATAAAAGGACAATTGAGAATCACTACTCCATTCCTAGGATCGATGAGTTGATGGATGAGCTTCAATGTGGTGTACTTCTCCAAGATTGATCTATGGTCAGGGTATTATCAAATAAGGGTCTGAGAAGAGGATCTGCATAAAATAGCTTTCAGGTTTCATTATGGGTATTATGAGTTTTGTCATGCCACGTGGGTTGACTAATGCACTTGCCATATTTTAGTCATCAACACACATACACATATAGAACCAGAAAGATATGAGAAGCATGAGCGGCTAACACAGATGCATCTGACTTTTTTATTCATACAGAGTTATATCTTTTTTTATTCATACAGATGCAAAAGCATATGGATTTCAAAGAATCGATGTTGTTCAATTATTCAAGGAGACAAAGCTCCTTTAAATAGAGTTACAAAGACGATGTTTCTAAAAGAAACAATTGTTAACTAGAGGCGAAATTAGAAACAACTTAAATGACCATTAATAACACAAAGAGAAAGATATTATTGTAATACCCTCCCTTAATGGTCATCGCTCTAACTACCAAGAGAAATAACAGAGAAGGTTGCCCCCTTCTTCTCAGAACACATTGCAACAGAAGACAAGACCCTGCCACTGACTCTGCCATTTGAGATGAGTCTGCCACCGACCCTCCCAGAAACTGCAGAACTTCTGGAGATACCCATAACAACACCAACCGTCCAACCTGATGTTGGAGAACTATCCCTCCCTGTAACCAGAGACACACCAAGAACAATTGTCACGATTTTGAGGAAAAAATCGGCAAACCCTCCAAACTATTGCGGATGAGCAAAATGCCCGAAAATAGACTGCAAATAAGAGACTAGTGCAGATGTTAGCACAACATCTCCAGGTGCGACTAAAAACAAACTACAACAAAGTACAATTTTTGAGGGAAAAATCATAAACCCTCATGATTTTTTTTTCAGGGACAAAAAATATTTAAAAACCCACATATAATTTTTTAGGACAAAATTATTAAAACCCACATAATTTTTTTAGGTAAAAAAATATTAAAAACCGAAACAAACATCGATGCCTATAAGCCATCTTCATGCTTTTCAAGGCCCAAAAACCGAGGTACTGAGAAGATGCTAAGTGCACAAAACCTGACTGCCTTGCAACATCAAGTTGGTCAATGATGCCATCTTGCACGTTTCCCAATGCACGGAAAATGAAAAAATTGAGAAGAGGCGTTGGCACGGAATTCAAAAAATTCGAATCCCAATGCAGAAACAAAGGCAGATTTAGGTACAGACTTCAAAAAATGAAGTGCAGCGGGCACGAATTTCAAGAAAAAATTTCAGCTAACCTAGAAAAATCCAAAGACAACCCAAAAATCCTTGCAAAAAACTCAGAACGAATCTGCTATTGGAATTTGGATCCGTTGGCTCAAAAATCGAGGCACCCAGAAAATTCTGACGATGACCCAGTTGAGATCTCAAAAAACCCACCAAGAATCTGCAATCGGAAAAAAATTTGACATGATCTGAAGGGTAAAAACCCTAATCGAAAATGCAGATTTCCGTCCAAAAATGGCAGAAAAAAATTGCAGGCGGGAGAAAAAACGCGTCACGTGGTTGCGCGAAATGCAAGAGAGACGGGTCGCGGGAGAGGGCAGAAAATAGTGAGAAATTTTAGTAGTTGCAGCCAAAACGAACTGCCAAAGTAGCAATTTCGAATAAACAAATAAATTTTTCAAAAAAGAAAATAACTTGGCTCTGATACCATAATACAGATGCAAAAGCATATGGATTTCAAAGAATCGATGTTGTTCAATTAATCAAGGAGACAAAGCTCCTTTAAATAGAGTTACAAAGACGATGTTTCTAAAAGAAACAATCGTTAACTAGAGGCGAAATTAGAAACAACTTAAATGACCATTAATAACACAAAGAGAAAGATATTATTCTAACAGATGCATCTGACTTTTTTATTCATACAGAGTTATATCTTTTTTTCTTATCCACATATGCACCACAGTTTTTTTTTTTTGCACAACGCACCCATAACCACAGGCCATTTCAACTATTTTATTCATCTATGTAAACATACCTTGTATTTCACACAGCCACAAAGATGATTCTAGTCGATATTTATAGGGAGTGACTGCACACATCCATTGTACATTGTTGACCCTTTTAACAAAACTTTTATGGCATGTAAGACATTTTACCTCACTAAGATGTTTTACCTCACGCAAGAGCATTGAAAAAGTTATAACTAAGAAACAAAACATAGGCCAGGTGAAATAGATGTTATAAACTTACATGTGGTATAAATTATAAAATATATAACAATTTCACTTATGCCTGAACTCTAAGCTGATTTCACCCCTTCATTCCACAGGATTACAACTAGTGTGGAATTGCTTCAAACAGTGGATGCTATTGTCATGGGATCGCTAGTCAGAATGATACAGGTGCTTTAATGTAGTCCCCATGCACTTGCGCTGGCACAACTGATACTGAAAACTAGTCATATTTTCCTATCAAAGAACTCTCTTTTTGTTACAAATGTGATGCCTTAAAGGTCATTTTCAGATAGCTATTCCATCAAGGGAAGAGCTGGTTTTTACATTGTAGGAAATATAGAATATCTTATTCAGAGCAGTGAAGGGAATTTTCTCTGTACATCTACTCCTAAACAATGATATCAGAAGTGTTATATTGAATAAGTACCTCCACATTGCAGATATCAGTCATGCTGCTTAGCATAGAGTTTATTGTTCCAACAAAGGTAATGATATTATATTATTGTTTCAGAATTCTTTACATGCAATCATACAAATTAGGAAACACAATTTTAGGCACTGTTATGGCCTCTATAATATGAAGAAAATTTTAGTGATAAATACTTACCATTTTAATTTAATTTTCTGCAGGAAATTGAAATAATACCAAGATGGAACAAATTGCTTTAGGGAGATTGAAGCACCTGCAATCTCCTAGGCCAGTTGTTCAATAATCAATTTGCTGTATGGTCTACTGACAATCATGGCTCTAACCATAAATGGTTGGGGTTATCTGTATTCGGAATGCTTACTCCAAATTGGTCTTGTTTAGATGGGCAGTACGTTATAACATGTATCTGCCATAGTTCTCTGGAGCCTCTGGCTGGCGTGAAGCCAACCAACACTGCCTGCCTAACTATTCACTAATAAGGCACAATATAACGATTTGTTCTCATTTTGGAGCTTTGGTTAATTTAAGCTAAATGTTTCTAGCCTGCAATTCTACCTTTGGGGCATATTTTATAGTGTCAGGTCCCTGACAGTGGATTCTGGGGTGGTTTGCCCATGTCAATCATATGCAAAGGAGTTACCATCATTAGTATGACTCTTTGAGTATTTTATTCATCAGATATCTGGTTCAGGTCCACATTAGTCATCTTTTGCATGTGTATGATCAATTAACACAAATTTTAGGTAAGTTTAAATCAAATTTGCCCCACTCAGGAATTTGAAATATCATAAAACACAGAAAATTTCTAAAATATGTTTCAGTGTGCCCACCACTGAAAATCTACAAAGAAACGTCCACAGGAGTTATGCAGCTGAAAACCCTTGTGAACTAGTAAGATTTATTTACAAATTTGAAATTTGTCATTCGTGGTGGCAAATTAGTCCTGTTTGGTCAAACTCTTTACCTGCTCTGCTTTGACCAGTTGGAAGAGAAACGAGGAGAAATATCCACAATTTGGGTGTCTTTTTGTCCTTTTGTAATTTTTCATCCTTTTAATAATGATCGAGTCTAAGACAAGTTTCAGCAGTATTGTTAGTCTCACTATGTGCCAAGGTTGGTGGAGTTGGTGTGTTTGTGCTTGTTTTGGGTTTTTCAGTACCCATAACATGCAATTTAAGCCAACTCTGCTAAATTTTTAAAAAAATGAATAAATCATATTAGCCTCAGTCAGGAATTTGAAAAATCACAAAACATGGAAACTTTTAAAAAATGTGTCAGCTTGCCTACTCCTGAAAATCCAAAATGAAGTGTCAAAAGGACATGAGCAACTGAAAATCATTGTGCACTAGTAAGATTTATTTATGAATTTCAAAATTTGTCTGCTTTGCTTTGACCGGTTGGAAGAGAAAAGGAAAAAAGTTGCACATTCTGGGTGTATTATTGCCCTACTGTGCTTTTTCTTCCTTTCAGCACTCGATGAGTCTAAGCCATGTTTCAGCAATATTGTTGAGTCTCACCGTGTGTACCCTGCCTGGTGGAGTTGTGTGTTTGTGCTCTTTTTGGGTTATTCAGCACCCATACCATGTAGAGTTTGGTTAGAGTCTGATAACAGTGATTATGTTGTTTTATCAGGATTCAGCAGCTAGTTTTTGAGTGAAACTCATTGACTCATATTTAATGAGTCACTCATGAGCATGATTAGTTCAAGTAGAACTCATTGCATATAGGTAATGTTCATAGGGGTGAAGTAATGGGACTTTTGGGAGGTCATCCCAGTGTCACTCTGACTTTACTAACAGTGTTTAAACTCTGTTGCTATTTCTGCGGAATTTTGCTAAGTAGTTTTTCTTGAGATCAAATTCAAGGACTTACCGAAAAAGAGCTTGGTAATTTTTAAAGTAGCTCAACTCTAAAGGGTAATTTAAAGATATTTGATTTTAATGTAGCTCATTTATCAAGCAGCGTAAGGTTGGCCTTGGCCTTTTAGTGATACTTTAATGCAGTTGTTTCTAATTTCTAATTCTTTATGCGATTTTATCAACAAAATGTGATTATCATTCTGTCTTATAGTTTAGAGCTTAAGCTAGTTAATAATTGTGAGTTCAGGTTGTGGATGATACAACCTCATATATGACCGAATTCATTCATTAAAATCTCAAGCCAATTAACTTTTCCGATGTGCAAGGTTCTCATGGATGTATTACATATATATTTGGCCCATCTCTTGAATTTACCATTTCTAACTGTTAATGTTTATATCAGATTTGAATATAGGATCTTTTAAATCTTATTAATCCAATTTCCACTTATATCAATATAAGGATTCCTTTGTATATCAATTAATTTAACATGAACTGCTGTACAATGATCAATTAAAACTGATATTAATCTTATTGCAATTTTACATGAAAATATAATCAATTAATATATTAAACTTCCAACAGCAAATGGCCTGCAATATTCTGGGAGGCAGTCGATATTGTTTCTGCACTGTAATTATTCTGTACGTCCACAGTACGATTGTCTCCCTTCTTATATAAGGAGAGAGACATGCCTCTACGTGGATCATGTCCACGTAGAGACATGTCTCCATAGCTCTTGGCCATGTAAGAACATGCCGATACGTAATGTAATGCAGTTGATAATTATTGGTAACCAATATGCACTTGTTACATTGTTAATATGATTTGCTAAACGCACATAATCTGATCGATAGTAAATATTGATAAGCATATGATTAAATGTTATTTGATATAATCAAATTAATTATTTGTGTATATTTAATAATGTATAGTTAATATTTCAAGATTAATTCATAATCATATTTCAAGATTAATATTTAAGCAAGAATCTTATTAAATACATAATGCAAATAATGGATTAATACTTGTAGAGGATAGATATCAAATCCTTAAGGCCGATAGGCCAATTAAGCATTTGATTTCATAGATTAAAATTATTTGACCGAAGCTACAAAACATTAACACTAACAAGTTAAGCACCCTATGATGTGCCAGCCATTACTATTGTTAAATACAAAGAGGAAGAAACCAAATGGATTTTTATGTATTGAATCGCTGAGTCAGCAATAGAAGGCAAGGCCCATCGATTGGGATTGTCAGTTTTCACCCGCTACCATATTAGTAACAACTGAAGAAATCTAATCTGTTTGCTAAAAGAGCTCCCCATTGAATCTGTTAGGTTTCGGCAGTGTTGAAACATTTTGTTACAGGTACCCATGTTCCTTATCATTTCAGCATCAGCAAATGTTATTGTTGCTTGGCGGTTTACTATTATTTTAAAAATAAACTTCGACATTGCTTTCCCTATACATGAATCTCTACTCTAATCGTTGAAAATAGTTCCTACCTCTAATTGCACGATATACATGGTAATATTTTATACAACTTTTTAAAAAATGTGTGAGATATGCTTTCTTCCTAAGTCTTAATTTTGTTGGCTAATTATATGGTTCTAATATTTTCTTTTATCATTCCTTTGCCCATGAACGATCAATAGATCAAGGGATGACTAACGAAACAATATAGTTGCAGTTCGCATTGTATTCTTGTAAATTCATGATGGCACTAGTAAATAGAATTTTGACAGAAGAAATGAAGAGCACATGGTGATGATACGGGATACCAACAAAAGAAAGAGGAACTCAAGTACACCTCATGGTGTGGCTACCACAAATGAGAAGTAATTTCAGAGATTCTCAGGAGCAAATAATGTCATCATGCATAGAACCAGAAATGAAAATTAATTTCAGAGATTCTTAGGAGCACATAATATCATCATGCATAGAACCATGGTTGAAAAACTCCGACTCTCTGGGAAAAAACTCAGTAAAATTTCTGAACACTAAAAAAACATGTATTTTAAAATAATCTAAGAAAACATGCATAAAACTGAATTTACAAAGGGCATAGGTAGATTTTCCTTCATTTATTCATAAAAATCAGTTAATTCATATAATAGTGTCATATGAGTATGAGTTACATACCTGTATTTCTATGTTATAGATTTAATTAATGGAAAACATGGGCTCAAAACATTTTTGTTTTATTTTGTAAAACTGAAATGGAGGTTTGGTGAGGTTGAGGGGGCAATCCTTTTTGTGTGGGGTATGGGGCTTCAAGACGGAAATGGCTATACAACCCTTAGGATGCATCGAATATCCATTGCAATGTATTTATAAGGTACAAAGGGTATTGATATCTTGGTGCATCATAAGGACTGGATAGTTGTTTCCCTTCGATGTTGGTGTTGGAAATAAGCCACACTCGGACCGACGATGGACTGGTCCAAGAGGGGCCAGTAGCTCAGTGGTAGAGCACTCCAGTAGCGATGGAAGGTCCTGGGTTCGAGTCTTAGCTGGTCCATGTCTCAACATGATATTAGAGTCAGGTCCAGGCTAGGAGCCCCAAGCACATGAGAGGTGTGGCTTAAGGGGGGGTGTTGGTGTTGGAAATAAGTCACACCCGGACCGACAGTGGACTGGTTCAAGAGGGTCCAGTAGCTCAGTGGTAGAGCACTCCAGTAGCGATTGAAGGTCCTAGGTTCGAGTCCTAGCTAGTCCATGTCTCAACATTCGAGACTAGATGGACCTTCATGGTGTATGCTCAAATGCTCGTTCAAAAACTCTCTTGTGAATTTTTAAAGCAATTAACTCGTGGGCCTCATTGATCAGTCAGTACTTGTGAGTCTAGCAAGTTTTTAACTATGCCTGAAACAAATGGAGGTATAAGCTTGTTTCATTGAACAAACCTGAAAGTATCAAACCATTCATGGAGAAAATAATTGAGTTCAGCCATTAAGTTGCAAGAGTTTTGTATACGTAACAAATAGAAAGTATAATATGCTATAATTGAAGCATTGGGATAAATAAGTAGAGAGGCAATTAAATGCAAGATTTAGACACATGTTCAATATGAATTTTATAGACTTAAGAATTGGTTTCATGGAGTGATAGAATATAAAACAATCAACATCATTTATTTCTTTCCTATAACTTACAAGATAAGGCAATGATATCACTTCTGGAGAAGAACATTTAGTTGGTGATCACATTTTCATTTATTCATTGACTTTCATGGGAAATATGCATTTGAAAATGCATTGGCTTTGTGGGTAAATTGCTCATTGCTTCTTGTGAATTTTGTTGCATACATTTGTAGAGGAAAAAAGCACATGCTTTACCTTACTTTTCATTAGTTTTACACTCACTTTGATTTTATTTTGATACTCAATTCAACATGTTTTTCAAATAAATTGGCAAAAGGTAGCAAATTCCTCAATTTCTTGGCCTTTTAGTCTCAATGATCTAGACAAACTCTAATCCATATCAATTTTTTCATCTTGGATTGAATTATAAGTGCAATTCTATTCTGTGGACATATATAAACTCGTAATTGTGTCCCTTTTTCTAAACTCACCTTCTACTCAATTTCAATTTACTCCTTCCCCAAATCAGAATGTTTTTGAATGTCTTGCATTCCACAATAGTTGAATCTAGCTCTTGCAATTTCATATCCAAAGACAAGGCTAGGACACTATAACATCAATCTTATAATCTATATTAGAGTAATCAAGATTGTATTGACACCCTAACAACAATTTTGTAGTACCCCTACCCTAATCAAACTTTTTAAACCTAGTTTGACCTTGGTTGACCTTTTAGTGGCTTACCTGGATGGTTGATATACCATGTTGTGATGTTATATTCAAATATTATGCTTAATGTGTGTATCATTGAATGTTGATTACACATTAATTCATATGTATGATTAGTTGTTAATTTGATTCGGTTATTGACCTCGGGCTAACACTTTTATTGAATGTATATATGTAGAACCCTTCTTGGATCAGTCTTTGTAGATTCATGCTTTGACTTTAGTTGACTTTTTCAGTATATGTTGTTTATGCATTATTTCCTTAATGATGGTTAAATGTTATTTTATTGGATTACTGACAAGGACTGACACATATTTTATGCATGCGATGTGTTATATGCATGTTTCATGTTTGTGAGTGTATAGGGTACGAGGAGATGATTTTCCTTCACTCATTTCGGTGAGACAGGGAACGCCATGATTCTCCTTCACCTGTGTGTCTACTGTGTTTGTATATATATGCATGTGTGGTTCGTTGATGCAGGAAATTGCAGGTACAAGTACCGTGTGATTGGTTGTGGCTCTCGACCCATGGTTGGGGAGCCATGGCTTCCCCAAGCCATGGGGAGAGGCCATGGCATGGAGGGCATGGCGTGGTCTCCACACAGTTGTGGCTGTGGGAAGACCACGACATGGTCCCCACAGCAACCATCCCTTTGGAAGGGAAGCCCACGTGGGAGACCATGTGGGTGGCTTTGTTTTCAAACAAAAAATAATAATAAATAAAGCTTAAATTTTATTTTGTTTAAATTTTTTTTTTCCATTATATATATATATATATATAGTTTTATCTTTAGTTTTGTATTTTTTTTTTATATGCATGGATAATATATATCTGATTTGGAAAATAGAAATTTGATTAGATATTTTATTTTCAAAGAAAACATGAAAGATTGATTACTTTATTTTGAAAAGTAAATATCAATTTTAGGTTAATTAATATATAAAGTAAATTATATTTTTATATGTATAGCATATAAATATAATTGCATAAATGAGATTTTGGTTTGAAATTTATTGTGAAGTATTGATATTTATTTTATAATGCAATTGAAATGTAGTTGAATTAGAGAACCTTGGTTGACAGATATTAAATGAAAGGAAAAAATGATTGTCATTATAGATTAATGAAAATGTGTGTTTAATTACTGTAATTGCATTTGATTTCAAAAAATGGCAAGTCCTTAATTGCGAACATTGGCTATTTTCATGTGGTTGATTTGAAACTGGTCATGTCCTTGATTTAGAGTATTGGATGTTGTCATGTGGTTGATTGTAACTGGTCATGTCTCTAGTCAGAGGATCGTCAGTTGGTTATCTGTGTGCAAGGGCTTGTTTCGCCAAGTGGTTTTCTATTGCTTTGAACTTTGTATACTATTTTTTGTGTATACGTTGGTTTTTGGAGTTTGTCTGATTTGTGGTTAAGTGTCATATGGGAGAGTGGCTTTCGAGTGGGTGCCGCGCCCAAAGTGGTAGCAGGGTAACCCATCGAAAGTGTGTCTAAATCAATGATAACTTAATAAATTATTAGGGGGTTTGGTAGATGAAAACACTAAGTAAGATAATTGTGTCTCACGCACGGGTTGAGTGCTAGTACAGACTCAGGATGCAATGGGAAGACCTGGAATGATTAACCAACGACCTTGTCTTCACGAAAGGATGTGTTGGGTCCACATGAGACTTGGATGGGGCCGGAGGTTTGGGAGAGGTTGCCAGGGTAACCTAGTGGATGGGGGCTGAGACCTATGGAGGCCTGCCAGGGTAACCATACCAAGCTATGTGATGACACTCTTCCCTTATGTTCACTAGTGTGCAGTTTGTGTTGATTTTGCTTGAGCACTATTGTGGGAGTCTTATTTGATTGTTTATGCTTTTGAGAGTATCTGATATTCATGTTAGACCATGGGATGCTTATGATGGATTGCGAGGATTTAGTTTCGCTGGTGCTCCAGTTGTTCTCTTGTATTTACTCCATACTATGTTTCAGATGGATCCTCTTTCTTCTTCTTGGATCATTCATATATCTCTTGGACCCCATGTGGTCATATGTATTATTTGTTTTCATATGCCTTGATGGCATGATGTAATTGATGTGAACCTTATGTATTTTTCACTTATTATTTATTAGAAGGGTTTTGCAGTTGAAGCAAACTCGGAGATGTAGCCCATTAGGGGTGAACTCTATATCAATTTGGTGTTGTATGGTGCATGTGTTCATATGTTTCTTTTTATTTTGGATGTATGAATGACCTTATGGTTAAGATGTATAATGTAGATTAGATGATATTAAACTTAAATGCATGTATGAAGTTATCAATTAGATGCAGTAATATGGATTATGATGAATGTAGCTAATGACAGTTGTATATATTCCATCATGCTAGGTTAATCTCTTATGGAATTTAATTCCTATGTTCTTGTGGTAATCATTCTATCATGTGTAGGTTTAAATGACCTCTTTGTTAATTGGATTAACAAACCTTAATGTTCATTGTATTATCGAGTAATCTTCGTTGGAAACCCTTTAGGAGCTTAAGTTAAGTCTTCCGCCTGTGCAATCGTTATTGCAATGTTTAACTTAATGCATCTTTAAGTTCATTAATGTTTTAAAAAATAATTATTTGCTCTCTTTTCGTTAGTATTTAGTTGATTCTTTTAGGGTTTCTTGGCGAGGCATTACATTTGGTATCAGAGCCAAAGGTTGTAAACACTGGGATCTCTGGTTTATCTTGTGCCTTTAGTTGGTGTGAGGTGTGTGGTCTTTACGTTGTATGCTTGTCCTCCTGTTGTATGTGTGTGATTGAGGAATAGGATCTTGAAGATCTTGAGGACTCATGCTCGGTTGTTTTTGCCTACTCTTTTTGAAAACCCTAATTGTGTGTAACATTTGTGTTCACACCTTGCTTTCACCTTCTTGATGTTGGTGCTTTTTGAGTGATTATATGTGCTCTGATTGCTTATTAGATATCTTGGTTTATGATTATTCTTATAAAGAGAGATTCCTATGTACCCCCCTAATTGATTGTTGTATTCCCTAGCCTAACCCATTGGGTTGGACAGTGCTTGTCTTGAACCTGGTAGTATGAAATGTGATTGTATTATGATTATGATATGGCTTAGTGTCGTGATCTTGAAGAACTTGTATGGTGGACATTGAATGCATATGATGTAGTAAATTGAATGTTTATAATCCTTCCTCCTCTTTCTCTATAGAAATTAAAATATTTGTTATAGGTGTGGTTATCACTTGTGTATGTTTTCTAATTGTGAGTGAATGTTTGTGACTTCATGAACCCTTGTGTGAGCCTAATGATTCTACTGTGCATTTAGATAATAAGAGGGCTATGGGTTATAAAGATCATGATGGATATTGGGAGGAAATTGTATGTTTTTCATAAAGGAATTCACCATGTGTATTGTAGGAGTAACATAATGGATTTCTATCTTAAGCACTGTGCGATAATGTACGTATAGTTGATAAGTGAAACTGACTTGTTTGTAATAAGATGTGTAAAAGGGAACATGTTATAGTGACTAGGAGGGAATCGATGTGTTATCATTAAAGATTTCATTAAGTGTTTCATAATACCGACTCAAATGATGACCTATTTGATCAATGCAATAATGAACTTGCTTTTGAATATATATAATTGACTTAGTATGAATAGAAGGTGCAAATGAAACCCATGTTTGATGTGCATGCATAATTATGTATTATTTAGATGATAGCTCCCCTCCCACCTTCTTCTCGTACTTTGATTTTTAATAAAAGGTTGCAGATAACAATGTATTTCATATTAAGTAGGAGTAGAGAGTGTTCGCAAGAGGTCTTGCATGAAAGAAAAGATTGTCTGTCTTGATTTCATTTTTTGGAATATTAGGACATACAGTTGCATCCATAATATTTGGAAATGTCATGATAGGCCAGTTGGCATTCTTCTAAAATGGTAGTGAAATGAAAATTGTACAATAAAGATGATAGACATATAGAGAGAAATTTAAGCATGCTTGTGTGATCTTGTTGATTTATGTGCATATGTATGAAATGGGTTGACTGTCAAACTCTCTTCCTCTTCTCTCTACCTAGTTATAAGATTCCTAGAAATGCTACTAAATAATGCATTGATTTGAATAGAAGTATTTAATTGCTTGTCAATAAATATTATAGGGTAATAATAAGGAATGTTTGATCAATTCTGCATTAAGAATCCAAAGTGTTACATCACATATTAGGATATCATGAAAAGTACGTTTACAAGGAAATCGAATAAGTTTTTTTTTTTGCATATATATTGTGATTAGTCATATGATTTTGTCGCTTAACATATCATGTTAAAGAACAAGTATTGATTGAGATAGAATCATGCATGGCGTGTAGAATGTGTATAAAGCATATGAAATTGTATTTTTGTGCTTTGGCTTCATGTTGAAAGATGGAAGTCTTAAGCTTCGTAAAGAAAATTTGCATGGTTAGTAATGTGAATATGAATGCTAAGTGAAATTAGTGAAAGATATAGAAATAATGCTACTTCCTTATTTAATTTGAATTGTAAAGAATGTGTTATTTAATGAAAATCCTAGTAGAGTGGAAAAATGGTGATAGATATAGCGCGTCCAAGTATTATTTATTTTATTGTGAGTTTTGAAATCATTAAATGATTTGAAATTTATATTGAAGAGTTGCTTGAGAAGGGTAATGTTAGGAATGTGATTACTTTATAATTTGATATCATGAAGAATGAGATTTACATGATGAGTACATTCTCTGTTTGTGGGAAATGACATATTGTTACCTCTCAACATATGCATGCCTACATAAAGGATAGTTAGATGAACTTTCATGCGTATAAAAGATTGCACTAATAAAAAAATGTAGTTAGTGTAATAGCCTTAAATGTCTAAATTTTTACTTCCTATCGCACTCAGGACATGTGATCTTGGGTTATGTGTGGTGGTTACTCCCTAAGGTGTGACTAAAGATGGTCACCTTGTTTTGAGTTTTGATTGCGACAGTATTTTAACTGTCTTTTGACTAGTGTTATGTGACTATGGGGCTAGCACTTTATTTTGAGATTTCTTACTACGGGATGACCACTAAATCCTCGTTTCTTTTTATTTTAATGATGACGCTTGTCATGTTCTCGATTTTGTTGAATTTTGCATTGCCGACATTTCTCTTTATTTCATGTTGGACTTGGCAATTTAATTCTAAATTACTATCGTCAGAGGTGTCAGGTGGTCATTCTAAGTGTTTGAATTAGCCAACCCTAGTTATGTGTTAAGTGTTATTTCTATCATGTTCGTTAGAACCTCTGATAGTGTGTTAAGCGAGAACACTGCAAAGAGTGGAATTAGGCATAATGGGTAATCAAATAGTATTTTATTAAATTAAGAAAATAAAAAGTGTATTTTCTATGAGGAAACCCATTTGTAAACATTTGAAAACAAAGATTTATTAGGTAGAAGTGTAAACTAGATTTAGTGAATTGTGCAACACGCCTTGGATAATTGCGAATGATTTGCAAACTCATTGCTTGACGAATGTAAATTATATTTACTTACTCTCTTAGAATGAGATTATAGTATGCTTTAATATTTGATGTTGTGGTGTTACCATTGTCGTAGCTTTTATACCTTGAACCTATATGCTTTCAATGTCTATACATTATGGACCCTTAAGGTAGTATGCTACCCCATTAAGGATGAAATTGCGTACTTAACTTTGAGTATGTTATGTTACCTAGTAATGTAGGAAGAAAAATATATGTGTAAGATGTTATATCAGATGTGAAATTATCATCATTATGATGAGTGTTGATGGGAAATGAGTGTTTTGCATGTTTGAGTAGAGTAAGTTATGATGTTTGTACTCTGTGTTATATGCTTTGGATAAGAATTTCAATAGATATTGTATGTCTTATGCAAATACTTAATGAAATTATGGTTCCTAGCTGTTGAATAAATAATTGGCATGTGTAACCTAGATAGTGAAAGATGACGTGACTGTTGTCATGCTTGTGTAGCACATTGCTTTTTAGTAATTAAGGATTGTGCAAGGAAAATTTGTTGAAAACCTATTTGAGTTAGAAAAGGATTGAAATAATTTTGTTAAGATAGTTGATTTGAATGTTGATCTCAGTACATTAGTAAATTGTTTTGTGGATAACATCTTCCTAAAAGATAGTCAAGATTTTGGCTTATATAATGTGTGATCTATGACTTATTGTGTCCCTGAGTTTCTATTCTATCCTTGCGACTTCCAGGAGTAAGTCGAACCCTTGGGGGGGAGGATGTAGTACCCCTCCCCTAATTAGACTTTTTAAACCTAGTTTGACCTTGGTTGACCTTTTAGTGGCTTACTTGGATGGTTGATATACCATGTTGTGATGTTATATTAAGGTATTATGCTTAATGTGTGTATCGGTGAATGTTGATTACACATTAATTCATATGTATGATTAGTTGTTAATTTGATTCATGTTATTGACCTCGGGCTAACACTTCTATTAAATGTATGTGTAGAACCCCTTCTTGGACCAATCTTTGTAGATTCATGCTTTGACTTCAGTTGACTTTTTCAGTATATGTTGTTTACGCATTATTTCCTTAATGATGGTTAAATGTTATTTTATTGGATTACTGACATGGATTGACACATTTATTTTATGCGTGCGATGCATTATATACATTTTCATGTTTGTGAGTGTATGAGGTGCGAGGAGATGATTTTCCTTCACTCATTTCGGTGAGACAGGGAACGTCATGATTATCCTTCACCTGTGTGTCTATTGTGTTTGTATATATATGCATGTGTGGTTCGTTGATGCAGGAAATTGCAGGTACAAGTACCGTGTAGGTATGGGGTATCGTCTCCACTTGGCTTCGCAGGTTTGAGCGTGCCTTATTGGTTCGATGGAAGTGGATGAGTTAGTTCTAAGACCTACGTCTTACCCTAGTCATGCTCAAAGTGAGCATCGTCAGTCGTCCGTCGGTTTCCCCTCTCGTTTGGTATGCGGGTCATGTATTTGTTTAGTTTTCTTGAGTTGCGTGTTTTGCGTTTGTGAAATTAACCATTAAATCTTAAAGTGTTTAATTAGTTAATGTGTTTATTACACATTCGTAAATAAGGGGATGAAAGTTAAATTAGACCCCTCAGTATTATAAATGGTTAAGTCAATTTGTGCAATTCATTAAATTAGGGAATTTGATTTATTGTATTTTCAAATTTTGAATTAAATGATTTGTATGCATTTTGGAAAAAAGGTTAATAGAAATTAGAAAAGTAAAATTTAATCCCTCATTGACATTTTAAAATAGAAATGTTATTTTTTATTAAATTGAGAAAATTAAATGAGGGAGAGAAGCATTTTTGAATATTAACTATTTGGAAATGATTTAATTGGTAAAAGAATAAAATTAAACCTAAATGGATTTCTAGGTCAAGAAAATTGCTTTTAACCTATATTTTTTATAATTTTGGGGGAGGTTGTTTTTGGTATGGAGAAATTTTTGTGGCGTTTTGGTTGAAGAATTCTCCAGTTGCAGGTTGGACTCTCCTCAAAATTCTTCTAGGATTGCTCATTGACGTTCGATTTTTGTTTCCTTCCTCTGTTTTAAAACAATTTTTTTTTCTTTTAATTTTGATTTGCAAATCTTCGAGTTTTGTCTTTAAAATTGAAAGAGGAATGGTTTGAATTTAATGGAAATTTGAATTCCTTATTGCTTCATTTTTTTTTTCAATCAATTTCGGATTTGTGGGTAAAGAATTGATTTCAAAACAAAGATTAAATTAAAATTTGGATTAGCTATTCCTGTATTTTCTTGGCAAATTTCATTCTTAGCTGTGTTCAAATTTGCAAATGAGGAACAATTTTATGGTTAAATTGAATTTGATAAGAAATTAGTTATTTCCTGTTAAATTTCTTCCCAAGATTGGGGATTATTGGTTTCTAAATATTCTCCTGGGCTAGCTGTTATGTTGCCAAAATTTACAAAATACATTCCCAGTTTTTCCCAGAAAAAATCTCTGAGACAATGTACAGAGAGGACTTTTTTTTTTTTTTTTTTTTAAATATATTATATAACAAAATAAATAAAAAATTGGGGAGGGGGGGGTGATTGGTTGAACCATGGCTCTTGACCCATGGTTGGGGAGCCATGGCTTCCCCAAGCCATGAGGAGAGGCCATGGCATGGTCCCCACACAACCGTGGCTGTGGGGAGACCACGACATGGAGTCCCCACACAACCGTGGCGTGCAGAGACCACGACATGGTCTCCACATTAGCCATCCCTTTGGAAAGGAAGCCCACGTGTGAGACCACGTGGGTGACTTTGTTTTCAAACAAAAAATAATAATAAATAAAGCTTAAATTTTATTTTGTTTTAAAAAAAAAAGTTTTTTAATTATTAATATTTTATTTATATATATATATATAGTTTTAATTTATATATACATATACATATATATATACATATATACATATACATATATATACATATATCATATATATACATATACATATATATACATACATATACATACATATACATATATATATATATATATATATATATATATATATATATATATTTGTATTTTTTTTTATATGCATGGATAATATATATCTGATTTGGAAAATAGGAATTTGATTAGATATTTTATTTTGAAAAAAAAATGAAAATTGATTATTTTATTTTGAAAAGTAAATATCAATTTTAGGTTAATTAATATATAAAGTAAATTATATTTTTATATGTATAGCATATAAATATAATTGCATAAATGAGATTTTGGTTTGAAATTTATTGTGAAGTATTGATATTTATTTTATAATGCAATTGAAATGTAGTTGAATTAGAGAACCTTGGTTGACAGATATTAAATGAAATGAAAAAATGATTGTCATTATAGATTAATTAAAAATGCGTGTTTAATTACTGTATTTTCATTTGATTTCAAAAAATGGCAAGTCCTTAATTGCGAGCATTGGTTGTTTTCATGTGGTTGATTTGTAACTGGTCATATCCTTGATTTCGAGTATTGGATGTTGTCATGTGGTTGATTGTAACTGGTCATGTCTCTAGTCAGAGGATCCTCAGTTGGTTATCTACATGCAAGGGCTTGTTTGGCCAAGTGGTTTTTTATTGCTTTAAACTCCATATACTATTTCTTGTGTATACCTTGGTTTTGAGAGTTTGTTTGATTTGTGGTTAAGTGTCATATGGGAGAGTGGCTTTCGAGTGGAGGCCGCACCCAAAGTGGTAGCAGGGTAACCCATCGAAAGTGTGTCTAAATCAGTGATAACTTAATAAATTATTAGGGGGTTTGGTAGATGAAAACACTAAGTAAGATAATTTTGCCTCATGCATGGGTTGAGTGCTAGTACAGACTTAGGATGCAGTGAGAAGACCTAGAATGGCAAACCAACAACCTTGTCTTCACGAAAGGATGTGTTGGGTCAACATGAGACTTGGATGGGGTTGGAGGTTTGGGAGAGGTTGCCAGGGTAACCTAGTGGATGGGGGCTGAGACCTATGGAGGCCTGCCAGGGTAACCATACCAAGCTATGTGATGACACTCTTCCCTTATGTTCACTAGTGTGCAGTTTGTGTTGATTTTTCTTGGAGCACTATTATGAGAGTCTTATCTGATTGTTTATGCTTTTGAGAGTACCTGATATTCATGTTAGACCATGGGATGCTTATGATGGATTGTGAGGATCTAGTTTCGTTGGTGCTCTAGTCGTTCTCTTGTATTTACTCCATACTATGTTTCAGAGGATCCTCTTTCTTCTTCTTGGATCATTCATGTATCTCTTGGACCCCATGTAGTCATATGTATTATTTGTTTTCGTCCACCTTGATGGTAGGATGTAATTGATGTGAACCTTATGTATTTTTCACCTATTATCTATTAGAAGGGTCTTGCAGTTGAAGCAGACCCGAAGATGTAGCCCATTAGGGGTGAACTCTGATATAAATTTGGTGTTGTATGGTGCTGTGTTCATCTGGTTCTTTTTATCTTGGATGTATGAATGACATTATGTTTAAGATGTATAATGTAGATTAGATGATATTAAACTTAATTGCATGTATGAAGTTATCAATTAGATGCAGTAATATGGATTATGATGAATGTAGCTAATGACAGTTGTATATATTCCATCATGCTAGGTTAATCTCTTATGGAATTTAATTCCTATGTTCTTGTGGTAATCATTCTGTCATGAGTAGGTTTAAATGATCTCTTTGTTAATTGGATTAACAAACTTGAATGTTTATTGGATTATCGAGAAATCTTCGTTGGAAACCCTTTAGGAGTTTAAGTTAAGTCTTCCGCTTGGGCAATCGTTATTGCAATGTTTAAGTTAATGCATCTTTAAGTTCATTAATTTTTTTAAAAAAAAATATTTGCTTTCTTTTTGTTAGTATTTAGTCGATTCTTTTAGGGTTTCTTGGTGGGGCATTACAAATTTCTACACTTTAAGCATTATGCATTTGTATCTTTCTTGCCTTTAAATCTTATGAAAACAATGAGAGAGGCTCAACTAAGGCTTAAAGAAGTTCCATTCCAAAACTAGCATAGTGAAATTCCAAAGGTGTTAATTAACAATCCATTGGCCCATCGTCAAATACCATCTCAAGAGTGCAAGATTTAGAGGTGTGCAACATTAAAAGCTAAAATTATGACATGGCATGATAGAATTACATGGTCATGTTTGATGACACGACAAACATTAGAGACAAATTAACTACAAAGTTCATAACCCAAGCCAAGTCTAGTAGAGAATATTCTAGATTTGATTGTCAAATGCTTCTACACAATTAAATTAACATCGATATTCGACAATTAAATTAACATCAACATTAAATTAAATGGTCCCGATGAGCCCACTTTAGGTGTTGTGCAACAATAGTCTTCTCTAGATGTTGTTCTGTAGCAATAGTTTGCTCCAAGTGCTGATAGACATGATATTCCTAATAATAGTATTTCCTGGACTATTGTTTGTTGTAGGCATAATAGTAAGTCTTCCTCCCGTTAAAATCTTCCGTGTTGAGTTTTGGGTGATTCTACCCACTCTTGAGGTAGGTTGCTAGCTTTTTGCTTTT
Source organism: Cryptomeria japonica (assembly GCF_030272615.1). Taxonomy (NCBI): domain Eukaryota; kingdom Viridiplantae; phylum Streptophyta; class Pinopsida; order Cupressales; family Cupressaceae; genus Cryptomeria; species Cryptomeria japonica. The sequence goes on along the minus strand of NC_081415.1, from coordinate 591,827,598 downwards.
GAGCTGTTGTTGGTCTGGTTGGCCTTTTAATAGTGGTCTTCTGACATGTTGTTATTGGCCTGTTTGACCTGAGCTTGTAGAGGGTCAACACCCTTGGTTTGTTGCTTTTCTTTTATGCCACCTACAGGTCGTTTGTATACAGGGTCAACACCCTTGTTTTGTTGCTTATAATAAATAAAAAACATCAACATTCGACATTGCAAAGAGCTACGTGTCGTAACCTAACAAATAAGAGTTTAGATTTCTATTTACATTTATTAGTTTTAGTTCAAAAGATTATTTAGGTCTAATTATTTTATTGCTTGCTTTCATTTATTAGACCCTAATTTAAACTCTTATTGTTGGGTTACACACACACACACACACACACACACACACACACACACACATACACAAAAAAATATCAGTCCCAATAACGTGTGACTTGATTATTGGTTTTCAACCTTGGTATTGGTGAACTTGTGTGTGTGAGAAAAAACCTCACACACTCAGAGTCGACCAATACCAAGATTGCAAACCAGCATCCAAAACACACATTTTGAATTTGGTTATCAACAAATTAATTTCACAATTGTTTATAGACAATGTCTAATGTTCACATCTTGAATGTCACATATGTGTGATAACCATAGAACAAAATCAAACCAAAAAAAATCCAAGCAAACATATAAACATAATTAGTTTAATTAAGAAGTTATGCAAGCACGAATTCCAATTTATGTTTCCCTAGGGCTTGAAAACTCAAAGCAATGTTTGGCGCATTTGTTTTGATACTGGAAGCTTTGTTTGAATAAAGATTTTGACATCAATGTAACAATTACATTTTTAATTTAAATTTAAAGTAATCTTAGCCTAAAGGACAAGAGCTTCAACAATAATTCTAGTCCGTCAAGTTTTAGATAATTGAATGGTAATAATATGCTAATACCAATATGCATTCACATCATAATGATTAGTCATAAGGCTTAGAATGACATATCATTAGTTGGAATGATAGTGCTAACCCTATAAAACATTCTACTTATTGTAAATAAAAGAATTGGGCATCGACCTCCCTTCCCAAGGTATCTAATGGTCACAATATAGTTTTAGATCTCACAAGGATTAGTTTTGTTCAATGCAATGCTAGACTTGGATATTATTAATGGATAGTGTTGAGACATGGACCAAGTAGGACTCGAACCTAGGACCTTCCATACGCTGCTGAAGTGCTCTACCACAGAGCTACTGGCCCCTCTTGGACCAGTCCATCGTCGGTCCAGGTGTGGCTTATTTCCAACACCAACACCCCCTTTAAGCCACACCTTTTGTGTGCTTGGGGCTTCTAGCCTGGACCTGGCTCTGATACCATGTTGAGACATCGACCAGCTAGGACTCGAACCTAGGACCTTCCATACACTACTGAAGTGCTCTACCACTAAGCTACTGGCCCCTCTTAGACTAGTCCATCGTCGGTCCGGGTGTGGCTTATTTCCAACACCAACAGATAGATTATGGCTAGGCATATTATTAGTTTGATTTTTTTGGGATGAGTCATTACTAGACATGGATGGATGATTTTGACCATGCTTGGGAAAAGTATCTTGAAATGTGTTTGATTTTTCATTTGGTGAGGGGAATGAATTATGATTATGGATATTATTAATGCAATTATTGTTGGATGAATTATTGGGATGATATTCAATAATGACATCACCTTGGTCAATAAGATCTTGAATGATATTTTTCAATTTTTTCAATTAGAGGTCTTATAATAATTGGCCCTATGGTATTTAAAATATTCATACTCTTTATAGAAAGCAAGTTTGAGCTGAAGTTATTTATAATGTCTAAATTAAGACAACTTAAGAAGGTTGGATTGGAGTAGTTTTCTTACAAATTTTTTTTTGGTTCACCTAGATGAGTAAATTTTTTTCTTGGGGTGGTCCTCTAGGAATGATCACACTTTGATTGTTTGGATACATGTTTGATGATGATGTTTTGGACAAATTTTACATCTACCACACCATTGACATTTTTTTTTTCACAAAGAGGTGGCATTTGTTAGTAGATTTTGAACCATTGTCTTTGTTTTCCTTGTAGATTTTAACAAGAGCCTTAGCAATGAGATCCCTTTCGATAGTTAATACGTTTTTTCATGATTTCATCAAATATCGGTGCATTAGACTTGCAAATGAAATCCTAGAAAAATAAGCATTAAACATTTGTTGTAGGCAACCTCAAGGTAAGCTATATAAAATTCTCAAACATGTTCACATGGATTACCTTTTCCTTTATACTTGTCAAATCTAGGCATTTCAAAATTGTGAGGAAAATGTATCACTAAGATAGATCTATTATAAGGATAAGGACATGTGTCTTCAAGTGTATAATGTTTCTTGGTGTTGCTCCATTTCAATATCAATTATTTTCTTTTGTAAGCTTTGGATTTGTTGTGCCAAGTCATGTAGGTATGAAGGTGGATATGTTGATGGGAGGTTGAGTGGAAAAATTTGAAGGGATAGATGATTGATTTTGTGAGATGGAATTAAGATTTTCGGATATGTATGTGTTTGCAGGTATAATGGACATCGGAGCTTGGAAGGTATATGCGATGGAAGATTATATTTGAGGATTAGTTATAGGAATGAATGTAATGATATGGATAGATGGGATGGATTGTTGGTGATAGGTTGTTTGAGAAGTGTTATTAGGTGAGATGTAGTGTTGATTAGGTGGTATATGTGTTTGAAATAGTATTGGATATGTTTTTGGTTATTGATAGGTGTAGCGATGAGGTGTATTAGATGAAATTGTGATTAGTTGGAAGTGTGTTGGTTGTGGCATGGATAGAGGGGGTAAGGACTCAATTAATGATGACATGGATGGAAAGCTTGGTTGAGGTGGATTTGGTGGAAGAGACATGTTTGGATGAAAGTGGAATGAATGTTTGGGTGAATGGGGTTAGGAGAAGTTGTAATAGAATGCAAAATGATATGTGATGGATTAGGTGAAAAATGACCACGTCTCTTGATAGGGATTACTTGGTAATGAGAGGTTGAGATGATGGCATGCAAGGGAAAGTGACAATTACCTTATCAGGTATGATGCAATTATTTAACAAGATTTATGATGAAAGTTGTGGCTAGATAACTAAGGTAGGTTCTTATTGGATGAGGATATTAAGTTTAAACCTATCAAAGGTAGGTGGTAAGTTAGATCCTTCAATCAATTGTGTCAAGAATTGATTCTTATCAATGTTGAGATTGTTTAAGAAGGTTTGTGTGATATCTTCATTGAAGAAGTATGTAAACTGAGGCGAGTACTCAATTCGATCAGCAAAGTGTTCTTGTTTGAGTGTGGTTTCATGATGCATGTGTGGTCTTGATCCTTCACCTTGGGTCTAATGTCTATGACTAGGTATTGAAGGGTTATCTTTGTTTTGTTCTATATTCGTTTTTGTTTGTGACTTAGTAATTGGTGGCATAAATAACCTTTTTGATTTTTTGTGGATGGGAGATTGGATTTGAGTAAAGATTTGGATGATGGATGGATGTGATGAACTTAGGTAGGATGTTTCTAGTTTGTTTGGGAAAAATATTAAAGGTTTAATATTGTAATGGTTTGAAAATCTTAGGGCTTAATCAAACGTGCCAAAGTAGTGCATTAAAAGTGCTAATTTGTGCATTAATAACTAAAGAACCAAACTACTAGTCAATAGTGCCAAACTATAGGAATATTAATGATTGATAAAAATAAACTATTTATCAAAAGCATCAAAGAACTGATGAAAGGTTCCATATTACTGATCAAAAGCACAATTCTACAAAAAAATAGTTATAGGTCAAAAGCACCACTTTGTGTCAAAAGCATAGTTCTATATGTCAAAAGAATAGTTTTGTGTCAAAAGTGTAGTTTTGCAGGTCAAAAGTGTAATTCTATATTGAATTATTTTTGGATAGTATTGTTTTTGGTAAGATATCAACCAAAACACAATAATGGTTGATGACTTTTCAAGTTGTAAAGGCTAAATGGATTATACTAGTCTTACATAAGAATACATGCCAAGCACATTCACATCCCTAAAATTATTCAAGAAGGTGTGTGTCACTGGTGTAGGCCCAACACTTAAAATACCTTCAAGAGTTGATAGGTAGGGATTTAGTGGCACAAGGGCTCACATTTTCCCTTTCTTTGGATGCTTTTAACACCTTTCCCAAGGAATTTCTCTCTACTCAAGAAGACACATGTTGTGTAAAATTCAAGCTTGATACCGAACCTTGCACCACACTAGAAAGATGTATGAAGGTATTAATATTTCTGTCGTACATGTAAAATTCATCTTAAAAACAAGTAATAATTAGAAGCAAAAGGGAAATCATGAATCCCTTCTAACCAAAGAATTTAACAAATAAGACAATGGAATAACACAATCAAGCAAATAGGAATTAAAATAATCAAATGAAATCAAAACTCCCTATCCCAAGATCGCATATTGCTTCCATTGCTCTTCTCCTCTTTGTGGTATGATGGCTCTCAGATATTGCATTGGTAACCTGCAAGTGACACAAAGATTCAAAGTTCGTGATTATTGAAAATGGAGATTGGATGCTCAATTTATAGAAAATTGGAGAAGATTGATTGAAAGGTGGAACAAATTGATCAACAGGTGGAACTCAGGTGAGCTCACATGAAAATTGATAGTTGAACTGTTGATTGTAGGAGTGGAACTCAATAGATGGAATAGATTAATTGAGTTAACTGATTGAGAAAAAACTGATTGAAGGAAGAAAAAGAATGATTGGTGGAAATAAAGAGGATGACACAGAAAGCTTAATTTAGAAAAAGCTAACTGAAAGATGGAAATAGAAGTTGAAGAGATAAATGATTTAATTAATTAATTTAGCATGTGCTTGGATTTAGATTTAGATTTTCAATTTAATCTTTGCATGATATTTATTCAAATAATTGAATTTATTAATTCAATTTAGTATTTGAATATATTTAGAACTTAACTTTGATTTTCAATTTGGTTTTTGAAATCATGCACATGTAATTGAATTTGGAAGAAATTAGAAGAATATGAAATTAAATGAAATTAGAATTTGGGGACTTGGAAATGGAAGAATTAATTAGTTAATTAAATAATTTAAAGAAACTATTTAATTATTTTAGAAATAGAATTTAATTAAATAATAAAGATTATTTAAATTAAAGGATAAAATTACAATTAATTAAATAATAAATATTTAATTAATATTTAGAAAAAAGTTGAATGATTAAATGATTAGAGATAGAAATTGAATAATTAGTAATTTATTTAAATAATAAAGATTATTTAAATTGGGAAATTAATCATAATTAATTAAATAATAAATATTTAATTAATATTTAGGAAATGATTAAAATGATTAAATGATGATAGAATAGGAAAATAGAATAATTAGTAAGATGATGAGGAAATATGAAATTAGAAGAATAAGATTAATTAACTTAATTAAATAATAAAGATTATTTAATCAATTAGAGGAATACTTAGTACATGATCAATGAGACATTTTTATGTTTCTACATTTGCCCCTCTTTGAGACAAAGTTGGAATGACATTGTTTCAAAGAAAACGAAAAATTCTGCCCCAGTATGCCTTGGTGATACTGTTGTATAGTGTAAATATGCCCCCTCGGAAAAGGTGGTCGGAAAATTCTAAAATTGAGACCATGTTTTCGATATCAGTGTAATGAGCAAGCGTGTGAAATTTCATGCGATTTCGAAATCGTTTGAGTAGGCTATGAGGTGTTTGAAGTTGACGGGGACCACGGGCATCAAGGTGTCAAAAAACCCTAATTTTGAGCTATAAATAGAGATTTTTAGGTTTTCATTTGCTCATTTGCAATTTGGTATTTCCTTGGTTTTCTCTGCAATTTGTGTGCTTTTTTCTGAGTATTTGATCATCATGGCTGGTTATAGAGCTCGATTGCACCTGTCTGACCAAGTATGTTCATAACAGAGATCTCTTGGGACTGGCGGCATGGTATTTTTCCAATTTTTTTCCTAATTTATACCTGTTTTTTGCTATTTTTCCAAAAAAATTTCCATGATCAGTTTTTGCATTGTGTCACGCAATCGCCTATTAATGTTTACGCATTAGTGTTAACTGTACCACAAACACTTTAATTGTTATGCATACATCGTAAGTGTTACGCATTAGTATTAAACATGCCGCAGTCGCTCATTTCTGTATGCATAAGTATTTATTGTTACGCATGCGCCCATTTCATTACGCATTAGTCATAACTATCATGCATTCGTTGTATGTTGTACTATCAAATGCATGGAATTCTGTATCTTGGATACCGTTCTATCATTTGTGGTGTTACTTTGCTTTAGACATGGGCATGGGAGCACATTTCTATTTCTAGGCTTGTCATTCATGTAGACTTGCAGCCTGGTGAGTCTTATGCTTTTAGGTATACAGCAGGTATCAGACACCAAGGTTCGGGGAACACCTTGTACTAGAGACATCAGTTTGACATATTGCAGCATTTTATTTGGAGACCATACTTAGATTGCCCTAGTTGGCCTGATAATGTAGTGCACTTGTGTTTTTGCCAACAACAAAGATATCTTATTGGTAGGACCTTTGAGACCCAATGGATTATCGAGATGTATCTTCCAAGGCGGGTTTTGAGACAATTCGGTGAGGTATAGGTGACACCAATGGTTACTGCGTATTTTGCTCATGTATTGCGGGAGGCATATGATTGGGGTGTGTGCATACAGCCACATGTTGCTTCTGCTGAGTTTGATTCTCTGTAGCCATTACTTTGGGGTTGGGGTAGAGGTGCAACGGATCTAGGGATGACGACGAAGTATGATGCGTGGTTTGCTAGGCACGGGCCAGTGCCTTTGACTAATCCTACTGTTCCGATTACAACACAACAGATTCACCATCCTAGACAGTGGTTGAGGATAGACGCAGGGGAGAGAGCCGGAGGAGGAGGAGAGGGTGGAGCTGAGGGAGGAGGTGGTGGAGATGAGGGAGGAGGTGAAGGAGGAGATGAGGGAGATGAGGATGTATACATTGGTGGAGACACTGAGTCTATTAGCAGTGAGGATAATGATGATTCTTCCGAGTATTCGAGCAGTGAGAGTGGAGGTGATGACGAGGATGTGCTCGAGCTAGAGGATGTGCTTGGTGTAGAGGGTGGGATAGGATAGGTTGGTGAGGAGGATGAGTTACAAACTCTTAGAGCGCGGGTCCAGAGTTTGGAGGATGAGGTCGCTAGATGAGATATCAGACGAGAGACTTATCGTGCAGATTATGGTGCCCTTGAGGCTGAGAGAGATCGTCTCCAGAGGGAGAGAGATGAGGCACTGCAGAGATGTCAAAATACCATGGATGCCTTTGATCAGCTTTTTCGAGCAGGTATAGATGTGCACGACCAGACAGATAGGTATTTCACTACTGTGCAGGAGTCTATTTATTATCGGTAGGATTATGAGAGAGCAATCCCTGAGGGTCAGAGAGAGCCTATCTTCAGTGCATTTATGGGGAGGAGATCGAGTAGATCTACTTCACAATGGACTAGCAGTGGTGGCGTTATGGGACCACCTTGACATCCTGGGGCAAGATCTAGTGGACAAGATCCACCTGCTGACAGAGGCATTGTTGGTTGATCATGTTATCTGAGCCTTCGGGCTTTATTTATTGTATTCACACACATTATCATTTTTGAGTTATATATATATGACATGCGGGTTTTGATAGTGATCTATGTATGTTTTGCTTCTCATGTATGCTTATATATGAGGCTATGAGTTTTATCATGTATATCTATTTGATTCTATATGATTATGAATGCAATGGTAGCACATGTATGTATTAATAATGGTAATGGATTTTAAAATAAATGCTATGAATTTATATGAATGCAAATGAATCTATATGAAATGCAAATGAATCTATAATGAATGGTTTTTGTATGATAATGGTTGAACCAATTTTAACTCAGATACACCTTGAAGAAATGTTAGTTAGATGATAGAAAGAAAAATTTATGGTAGAAAGAATGTTAAAAAGAAAGCGATTTAGAAAAAAGATGAGAAATCAACAAACTATCAATACACAAATGAGATGAGAGTGAGAATGAAATTGAATGAATCACGAACTTGTGTCACATATTTTATTGCGTCAATATATATTCATCATTGGGCCTTATTATTGAACAATGAAGCTTAGCACATCAGGGTATAAGGAACCAAGATGCAAAGATATCTCATTGTAGAAACAAACACGTAGCAGACAAGGAGCGAACCCTCCATTCTGGGAATTACGCTAGGGGTCGAGGTATGTGTGGTGATTTCACCTTGATGTGAAGACTCTTATCAAAGACACCCACTAGAGCAATTTCCCTAAAATTTCATCGGTTCACACCACAAACAACAAACAAAGAAAAAGATAATGCCCATCATAGCTCCTCTAGTCACTTGTAGACATCCTTGAGTAGCATAGGAACAATATCTGTCGCCAAATGATAAAAAGATATAGACTAACCCAGACAAAATTCAGCAGCTATACTGACCTTGTGCCTTCATTCTCAGTTGTTTGATGTGATGGTTGATAATGTTTGATCTCAGAAAGTTGCAGACCCCGTTTATAATTGACCTGTCTGATTTCGAGTGTATCCTCTTCTGTTTAAGACAAGATAATGATCACGTTGATATGGATATGATATGATTGATAAGACAGTTTGATCAGTTGATTGCAGATGTTTGACTGGATAGTCGTATCCTTTGTTAACTTCGTGCGAAGTGTTTGCTGGATATCTGCTAGGGTATTTGTTTCTCACATGACATTTTATTGCAAGTTTTTTGATTGATTGATTTTTGATTTTTAGTTCTTTTCCAAGAGCTTTTTCTAATGTTTTTGGATTATGTAGATCGATATTTGAATGTTTTTGGATTGATTTTTTTTTCAAGACATTATATGGATGTTTTTGGGATTTTATGGTTTTTTCAGGACTTTATATGGATGTTTTTGGTATTTTATGATTTTCAATGTTTTTTTGAATTTTTGAATTTTTCGAAGGACGTTATTGGATTTTTTGGATTTTGTGTTTTTCAATGTTTTTGAATTTTATGTTTTTCACTGTTTTTGAATTTTTCAAAGGACGTTATTTGATTTTTTGGATTTTTTCATGACTTTATATGATTTTTTGGAATTTTTCAGTTATGCCCCCAATGTGCAGACCTATAAGACATGATGATTTGTAGAATGTATGTGGAGACAAATGAATTTTTGAAATGACCTATGTGAATGCAATATGCAAGATTAAGATGCATTTCCTATTTGAACAAAGTTGACTGTGTTTGTTTTAGCATTTGTAATACACCAATTGAAATGAAGGTGCAAAACATCTCATGGATAAGTGGTCACTCGATCCCTAAGGTTCCTTGGAACATTCATCTCAACACACTTAGTGACTAGGATTTACAAATGGAGATGCGGAAAACTTCCCCATTGGCTCTTGAAACTTTGATCTTCTTTTGCCCATGTGTGTGTAGATGAGTTAATTCCTGCTCTTGTGTTCACTAAAGATCCTTAGCATCCTATATGACTAGCTACATGAATTATTCTAACTTCAAAAGCATCCCGAATAGAGCCTCGTTGCCAGCAAGCCTTGAGAGCTTCGACGAGGTTATAGACTGTAATTTCCCAAATATTGCTCCATTGCTAGTAGGCGTTCATAGCCCTGATGGAGTTACTTGCATGTTCCCATGGTCAAGATTTTTATCGCACTTTGTATACATGATATTTCAGTTATATATCATTGCTCTTTTGCCTTGAGATGGATATTTGGCATAACTCTTTTTCTTTTTATTTTCTTGCCTTGACTTGTAAGTAATGAAACCTACTTGGTAAGACAATTACAACGACGCTGAAGTAAAATTTTAGATTTTTCACTAGTCATATAATCAACTAGGTGTCTAGAATGAATTAGAGATTTATTGTGTATGAAATATAGCAATTGATAGATTTTGGGTTAACAAGTCTCAAATAGTGAAATGACTACCCAACCATAAGTAAAGTGTCATCACAGGGTAATGTTGAAAATGAATGACCTTAGAACCTCAAAGACTTCATGTCCAAATATCTAAGAAAGGAGATGACCCTTGTTTCTCTTGAATGCAAACAAATGATAAACTTGGAGAGTTGCCTTGTTTTATTGGTGCTGCTATATGAAAATGTAGAAACTTTGAGAATGTGATGCATTTAAAAAAGAAACTATATGTAATGCAATGCTTTAAATAATATGATATGCAATGCGGAAAGTAAAACCTAAACTAACCCAGCCCTTAGGTATAATATTTGTGTAGGTAGTTCATTGGTCTTTGTTTGAAGAGTCGGATAAAGATGTATTTTGCAATAGAATATAAGGGCTCAGTTAAGTGTACACATTCAGTATCTCCAATGTTGATTTTATTAGTTTTTGGATTTTGTGGATCATTACAGGGAAATATAGCTCTGGAACCCATGAATTCAGCTATAGCGTTATCATTTTCAAAGACATCCAATTGTGGTAGATTCTCTTGCCCCCAGTCTTTCAAGTGTGGGTATATGAGACAAATTGATTCTAGTTCGTATTTGTGACATGAGTGGTGTTATGCTTGTTTTTGTCCCTACATTAGCATTTGATGATAGCTCACATATAATTGTTGACAAGTTGCTCTGTGTAGTATGATCTAGATTGGTGATTTCATTGATAAGGGGTTCATGAACAACTTGTGTGGAGGGATTGGGATCACTAGGAGAAATGGTAAGTTTGTTTGAGAGGGAATATTGTGAAGAACATGGAGGATTATGACATGGAGATGAAGGGATGGAGGGATCTTGATCAGGATTTGGAGAAATAATGGGATCTTGTTTAGGACATGAAGGTAAAGGTATGATTTGATCTTGGTTTGTAAAGGGATTATTAGGGAGGATGGAAGGGATGTCTTGATCTTGCTTAGGAGGTGGATGTTGAATGGGACTTGAAAAGACACTACGTTCTTGAGATGGAAGGGTGTCATTATGAATGAAATAGAAAAGAGCAAGGGGATCATCATAAGATTCTTGGTCTGTGGGATCTTGATAAAAAATTGGGTAGGATGGAAGTGGTTGTTCTTGATCTTTATTTGTTTCAGGACTCATTTCTTCTGATTTTGGATCATCCTCTTGACACGGGGAAGGAGTTTGGAAATGCATGGGAGATTCTTGGAATGTTTCAACATATTGGCCTGATGAATAAGGGTTTTGAATGAGACTCTCTGAATCATGACTTGGATTAGATTGGTTTTGTGTTATGGATACCCCTTGGGAGGTTGTGCTATTAGATAGAGATGGCATGGATTGGTCTTATGTGACTTCAGGGGATGATGAAATGGTGGATGGATATGGTTGATTTGGGCTCTGGTTGAGAAGGATTTGATTTTGGCTGAAAGGAGTATGATTTTGGGTGAAAGAGGTTTGATTTTGGTTGAAAAAGGTTTGATTTTGGTTGAATGAATTTTGATTTGGACTTTGGTTGAAAGGGGTGTGATTTTGGTTGAACGAGGTTTGAATGTTGGGTTGATATGAATTTTGATTTGGACTTTAGTTGAATGGGGTTTGATTTTGGTTGAACAAGGTTCGAATGTTGGGTTGATATGAATTTTGATTTGGACTGTGGTTGAATAAATTTTGATTTTGGTTGAAAGGGGTTTGAATGTTGGGTTGATGCGATTGGTATGATTGATATAGTGGGTTGAAAGAAAAAGAAGGTTTACATGACTCTAATGTTGGTTGAACTGAGGTAGGAACAATTTTGTTGAAGAATGAAGGTTGGAATGTTTGAATGGTCTCATAAGAATTATAAGGTTGGTTTGATACTGATCCCCTCATGGCCCTCACTTCTCTCATCATATTTTCTAACCAGCCCCTATGGTTGTCAGGACTAGCCATTTCTGTCACTTCTTGTTGCAAATTTTTGATTTGTTGAGCTAATATTTTTATGGATGGCGATGGAATAGGAATGGAAGGGATGAATTGATGAATACTAAGAGGGGGGGGTGAATTAGTATGCCAAAAATTACTGCACTAAAACACTTACACAGTCTAAAGATAAACCGGTAAAGCAATCTGACAGTCAAACTGGTTACCACACATGCAAACCAAAATGTGAATAAAGCATTCACCCACAAAATCACTACAACCATAACACAAGATATTTGACGTGGAAACCCAACTGGGAAAAACCATGGTGAGATAGAACTCACAAGTCACTATCTACAGAATAGAAACCAGACTAGTTAAGGTCAAACCGGTTAAGGTCTTACAATGTTCTTCACCAGAACAGATCCTGTTAGGAATCTCAATCTCTGTTAGGAGATAAGTCCGATTAAAGACTACCTTGTTAGAGGATTTTCGATTCACATGTGTGAACCACCTTGTTAGAGGATTTTACAAAGGCTTTGAGGCCTACTCGGTTAAGGGCTACAGACTTGTCAAAGATGTGAGTAATCAACAAGTGTTTGATCTATCTAATAGCACAAACTGCTTGGTTAGATCCAATATTGCTCACAGCTAATGCATTCCAGCATTACTTCAGTCTTCTCTCTCTCTCTCTCATAGTTACAACTTGATCTTCTCAGATAAGATCATTCTTCATTTCCACCTTAAACCCTAGCTCAACATTAACCCCTTTTGCAACAACCTAAAACCCTAGACATGATGTCCTTTTTAAAGGAATCTGATTTCATGTCGGTCCAATAGGATTACATTACAATTTCCTAGGTTTAATGAATCTAGACATACTTAGTAACACGACACAAGAATCACCGTCAATGTGTCAGCACCGTCAAACAATCGGTGGATTGGTAACTCATCACAAAATGCCGATTGATAACTCATCACAGAGTATTACCAATTCCTACAAAATACCGGTTGCCGGTTTGACAAAAATGAAGACTGGTAAGAATGTGTTGTGGCGCTTTTCTCCCTCGTACCGCTTGGGGTCGACATGCCGCTTCAGAACGGGAAACACATTCTGTAAAATCACTAGTCTAGAGACTAGTATACAACATACCAGTTGGAACAAATACCAGTTGAGCATGAGCTCATACATATAAAGGAGATCTCAATACAAGTGTGTGTCCATCAATGACAATCACAACATAAACAACAAAAATGCCAACAATCTCCCCCTTTGGCATTGATGGCAACACTTAGGAAAATAAAATTTTGACATCTAAGTGTTTTACAACAAAAACTTGCCATTAACAAAATTGCTCCCCCTAAGCATATACACTATCCCTTAATCAACAGAGTGTATAGCAATTTTGCATTCAGAGCATAATCATCAGAGCATATAACATATATCACAACATATATCAAAATTTCAAAACATATACTTCTCCCCCTGATATACTTCTCCCCCATATGGCAGAAGATCAAAATTTTAAAGCCAAAAAAAAATATACTTCTCCCCCTTTGCCAACAATGACAAAGTACCGCTGAAAAACCCTGTTTCCATATATATATATATATATATAAGATTTTATGACAATAATGAATAATACTTGTCAAAAACCGCTTTATAGTCCTGCAAAAATTGTTTCATGGATAGGGACCAGGACTCAAGTAGGGAGGTTGCCACTTCCTTCTCTGTCTGCATCTGGGATACCTGTTCCTCCATGGTATCTATTGTGCTCAGTTCCCGTGTGACTGTCAGGGCATCTAGGTTTAGATAACACTTCCGAAGAATTTGCAGTCATGGAAGTAATACCAGTTGAAGCTCCTGCAAATCCCTAGACCGTGTGCTGATCTCTTGCTCCATCTTGGCTGACTGGATTTGGAACTGGTGAACGGTTTGCCCATATGCTGCTAAGGAGTCATAAGGAGTCTTGAATGTGCCCAAGTAGGACTGTAAGTCCGTTTGAAGCTGATGATTCTTGGCTAGCACATCATCACAAAACAGATGAGGTTGACAGATTTTGCTGAGTAGCAAGTTTCCCTCATCCAAGGCATTTCTTATGTCCTTTTGATCCTTTAGCAGTTCAGTCCTAAGCTCATTCAACTTCTTCACTAGAGCAACATTAAGAGCCTTTTGGTGCTCTTTCTTTACATTGGCCTCTGCTGCTTCTTCTGGACTCTGCACCTGATCATCCACTATAGTACACAAAAGTTTGAGTTGTGCTAGTGATGATTCAGTGTCAGGAAGATTAGTACCGGGGATTAAACTGGTAAGCATGTCTACAGCCGCCTGAATAATATCTTGTTCTCTTTTTCTGCAAATGCCTTCAAGGTGCTCTTGGGCAACCTTGATGCTCTGCATAAGCTCAGACTCACTTGCAGATTGGAGATCAATGGGGCTCGATATAGCAGCCGGTTTGGCTTGGCTACCGGTTGCCTTAGGAGTTTCCATCTGTGTGGTCTTCATTGCTTCAATTGTCTTGTCTGCTTCTTCCTTCTTTTTCTTCTCCTTCTCTTCCTTCTCTTTCTCTTCTCTCTTTTTCTTCTCTTCCTCTTCCATCTTCTTCTTCTTTCTGCTTCTGCTCCGCTTCTACCTTCTTCTTTTTTTCTTCTTCTTCCTTCTTCTTCTTCTTTTCTTCCGCTTCCTTCTTCTTTTGTTCTACCTCTTCCTTCTTCTTCTTCTCTTCCGCTTCCTTCTTCTTCTTCTCTTCCTCTTCCTTCTTTTTCTTCTCCTCTTCTTCCTTCTTTTTCATCTCCTCTTCTTCCTTCTTTCTCTTTTCTTCCTTATCCTCTTCTTCTTTCTTTTTCCTATCATCTTCTTGCTTCTTCTTTTCTTCATCTTTCCATTTCTCCTTTTCCTCTCTTCTCTTCTCTTCCTCTTTCTTCTGTTTCTCATCTTCATCCTTCTTCTTTTTCTCTTCCTATTCCTTTGCTGCTTGCTGTGTGTCCTTAGCTTGTTCACCACCCTGATCGGCCTATTGCCCCTGTTCTATTCCCTCATAAGGTATGTCCTAAGTGACATCTTCTACATCTAGGGCATCGACATCGATGGTGTTGATTGGTTCTTCCACTAGGTTTCCTTCCTCATTAAAGACCTCATCCAGTTTGGAAATAACCAGTTCCTTTTCCGCTTGGAGGTTAGCCATTTGTGCTTTGTGAGAGCTAATAGCATGGGCCATATGCTGATGTGTATCTTTTTCAACATCATCAACTCTCCCCTCCAACAACCAGAGTCTTCTTCTCCTTGTGAAGAAGAGACCTTTATTTTGATCCAGGGCATCAAACAATTCTGAATTTGAGAGTTTGGGGAAGTACTGTGCAAAAACTTTCTCCCTAATCTCCTATTCCTTTTCAATGGCAATGCACCATTTATTATCCAATGCTTTAAATAATAAATCCGGTGTCTGGGATTTAATCTCTAATGGTGACTAGTCATTTTTACATAAATAAAGAATGATTTCCTGTAGTACTTCATCTTTTTCCTCACTATTGAATTCATCATAATAATCTATTAAATCATGAAGTAACTTTCTCCTAATATTGTTTACTATTCTTTGACAATGTGTCAAAGGTTTGTAAGAGGAGATATCTATATTTACCGGTGCGGATGCTGCCGGTTCATTCTTCTTCATCTTCTTTGTCTATTTATCCTTCTTTGGCTGTTCATCAGACTCGGTTTCTTTGGAGTCCGGTTCATTTGCCTTAGTCTTCCTCTTTCTTTCAAAGATGTTTGCCGGTGTTACCTCTGGTTTCTTCTTTGCCGGTGACCGCTGGGTCACTCTTGGAGTTGTAGTGGTAGCTGGTACCGATGCTGCAGGCATTGCCTTAGCTTTCTTAGTTGCCGGTTCTTTTCCTTTCTTTACTGATGGTTCTTCAACCGGTGCAATCCTCTCCAAGTAGGTTCCGGTCCTCTTAGCCTTAGGATCAAGAGGCGAGGCAATACGGGTTGAAGCATACCCTTCTAGCATGTCAAACATGACCTCATAGCCCATAGGCTCCACTTCCTCCATTCTAGGCTCAACAACCTCCATTAGACATTTGTCCACCTGAATAGTGAAATAGATGTCATCTTCGTATTTCTTCACTATGTCACCTGAGATTCTTACCCTCTGACTCATCTTTCTTCTAAACTCATCAAAATATTTGTTCAGTACCTCAGGGTAGCCCGTTCCAATGGCTTGCATGCTTTCCTTTATCTGCTTGGTTACCGATTGGTTAGGTGACCACTGGACATCTCCTACACCCAAAAAGTAGCCTTGGAAATAAAAGAACAACCCTACCAGTAGTTGTCCAAACTTAAACCTGAGTGAGTTGTCCTGCTTGATTGCCTTAAGATTTAGCAGGAGTTGCCTCTGCATGCCGGTGCATAAGTCAAAAGATGCATCCTCTTTTATCATTCGGTAAGCGGCATTTACCGCTGCAACAGATACAAAATTAATCCTGCTGGCTGAGAATGTTTTGTATCCAATCACCATCCATGCGTATTTCACCAAATCATCCTTGATAGGATTGACTGTCATGCCCCGTGAATCACTTGTTGAACCGGGGAGCATGCTGGCACTTCCCCTGTGTTGTAGAAACTGGTGACTGCATGAATTGCCTGAGGCGTGATATCATGTGTCCTCTCCAGGTACATCTTGTCACCATGGACTCTGCTCAAGATGATCCTGATGTGATCCTCTGTGAAGTCTTCCAGGAAATATACTGCGTTGTGGAATTTCTTCTTCTCTATGACACTAAATTTCGGTTTGATCCTTTTGTCCTTTCCACAAAATAGACCTAACTAAGTATGAATGGCTAAAGACCCTAGGTCTTCTATTTTGCAATCAATATAATCGAAAATTCCTTCTTCGACTATGACTCCAGCTGGAACTTGTGATAAAGCATTATACTTGGACTTCCTCTGAATGAAACTTTCTGACTCAATGGATGTACTTGAACTGGTATGAGATGCAGAGGCCATTGAAAAGTATTTCAAGAACACAAAAAATACCTTTCAAACGCGAATTTAGGGCTTCCTGATTCTGCTTCACTTCACTCTCCGTCGGATGCCAAATCACCGCTTTGTGTTCTCCACTACCGCTTGCAAACTAGATTTGAATCTCTTTCAAGGTTATCCAATTTCTTGAAATCTAAGCTCAAATCACCTTTTCTTCACTCTGCACTTGAAAACTTTTCTTCACTCGAAAACAGATAGTGAGAAATGATTTGAAAAATGCATTTATACATGTCTCTCACCTACCATCATTAATGCTCCTCTATTAGGGCGTAAACCCTAATTTATGTTTTTACCATTTCTGATCTTCTGCCAAGCAACATGTATCGCATACCGGTTAAGGACTTTTACCGGTGTCAACTGGGGGTTCGAAAGCATTTCGCCGTTTTCTCCCCCTAAGCCTTTGATGCTTAGTTTGCCGGTTTCGATATTTCTACACTAGGTGCAAAAATCGATTCCTCTTCCGACAATATTGGTTTCTTCTTCCATGTTTTCTTCATGTCTCCTTGAACTTTTTCAACATCTATTTCTCCTTCCTAAGTGACCGGTATATCATCAGATATACTTTTTTTGCTTTTGCAGAATCTTGCAATGTGACCCGGTTTGTTGTAGTGATAGCAAACAAGTCCAGGTGCTCTCCAAGGTCCATTGTACATGTTTCCATTCTTCCTTCTGCATGTTGCAGCAGTGTGACCATGACCATGACAGATCATACAACTTTCTCTCCATCTGGTTGCCGCTTGATGACCACCGCTTCTTAACTGATGATTGAAGACATTAAACCAGTTGTGGTTCTGGTTCATAAAAGGTTCAGGACCAGTTCCTTGGGTCCTCTGAGGATATCTTCCATTGTTATCCATTACAGACTTGCATTCAAATGCTCTATACCCAAACTTGTTGCATGCATAACAATGACCATTGAACTTGTTGGATCTAGGTACATTGTTGATAAAATAAGGAAAATTATTGTAGGCTTTGCTCCTACATACATTGGCAGTGTGTCCTTCTTTAAGACAGTTAAAGCAAACAGGTTTAAATTTTTGCTTACCTTTTCCTTTGAGTGCCGATTGCTTCTTTGATGCTTCAGCATTTGTTCCTGAGGATTCTCCTTCCTCATGTCCAGAAAAACCAAGACCATTGGTATTCTTTGCCGGTCTAGATGACTCAAGCTTTTGCTCTAGCTTGACAGTACTTTTGCCAAACTTAGCAAGTATTTCCTTTGACTCAAAGAGTTCTTTGGAAATAGCAGTGTTTGTCTCCATTAGACTTGCATTTTCAGAGATGGCAATGTTCAGTTCTCCTTGCATGTCTTCTTTTTCCATTCTTCTCTCATGAAGACGAGCAGTCAGTGCACTAATCTCATGTTTCAACTTGGAGATTTCATGATCTCTGTCCTTTACCAGATCTTCAGCTTTTCTCTGGTTCTCAAGCTCTTGACTAAACCGAATAGTCAGTCCTTCCAAATCTTTCTCAGATTGGAGTTTGAATCATTCAGCTTATTCACTTCAGCAATCATGGCTTCCATGTTAGCTTCATCTTCAGAACTACTTTCAGATAGTTCCATCAGTCTCTTTGCATGTTCTCTCCTTTTTGCTTGAGATGCCTTGTATTTGACCATAAGATCATCATAGGCTTGCTCAGACTTAGTGAGCTATTGAGTAAGTTCCCTCAAGGTGTATTCCCCCATATCTCTTTCCAAGTGGTTAAACTTATAGAAAGGTAGGCTCTGATACCAATTGATGAATACTAAGAGGGGGGGGGGGATTAGTATGCCAAAAATTACTGCACTAAAACACTTACACAGTCTAAAGATAAATTGGTAAAGCAGTCTGATAGTCAAACCAATTACCACACATGCAAACCAAAATGCGAATAAAGCATTCACCCACAAAAGCACTACAACCATAACACAAGATATTTGATGTGGAAACCCAACTGGGAAAAACCACGGTGAGATGGAACTCACAAGTCACTATCTACAGAATAGAAACCAGACTGGTTAAGGTCAAACCGGTTAAGGTCTTACAATGTTCTTCACCAGAATAGATCCTGTTAGGAATCTCAATCTCTGTTAGGAGATAAGTCTGATTAAAGACTACCTTGTTAGAGGATTTTCGATTCACATGTGTGAACCACCTTGTTAGAGGATTTTACAAAGGCTTTGAGGCCTACTCGGTTAAGGGCTATAGACTTGTCAAAGATGTGAGTAATCAACAAGTGTTTGATCTATCTAATAGCACAAACTGCTTGGTTAGATCCAGTATTGCTCACAACTAATGCATTCCAGCATTACTTTAGTCTTCTCTCTCTCTCACAGTTACAACTTGATCTTCTCAGATAAGATCGTTCTTCATTTCCACCTTAAACCCTAGCTCAACATTAACCCTTTTTGCAACAACTTAAAACCCTAGACATGATGTCCTTTTTAAAGGAATCTAATTTCATGTCGGTCCAATAGGATTACATTACAATTTCATAGGTTCAATGAATCTAGACATACTCAGTAACACGACACAAGAATCACCGTCAATGTGTCAACACCGTCAAACAATCGGTGGATTGGTAACTCATCACAGAGTATTACCAGTTCCTACAAAATACCAGTTGCCGGTTTGACAAAAATGAAGACTGGTAAGAATGTGTTGTGCCGCTTTGCTCCCTTGTACCGCTTGGGGTCAACATGCCGCTTTAGACTGGGAAACACATTCTGCAAAATCACTAGTCTAGAGACTAGTATACAACATACCGGTTGGAACAAATATCGGTTGAGCATGAGCTCATACATATAAAGGGGATCTCAATACAAGTGTGTGTCCATCAATGACAATCACAACATAAACAACAAAAATGCCAACATGAATCCTCCACCTTCCCTATAAAATGTATAATTCCAATCCATGATGTTTGCTTGTTTGGTTTGGACCTAGGATCACAACATGTAAGATGTTTTCTCCATTTCTCTGGATGTGATAATGTTTGATTGAACTTGACCAACTTGTTTGAGCTGAGGTTGAGTTTGATTGATCATCTGATTGTGTTTTGGACATTTGGGGTATGACTTTCTGTGATGATTATGCAAATGATGATGAACTGAGATAGACGAATATGAGGTCTAGAGAAGGACGTATATGAGGATGATAATGAGGACTATATAAAATTAGGACTATGCAACGCCTATGGATGATAATGAGGACGTAAGTGGGACTATGCAAAAGATGTAGGACGATAATGAGGACGTAAGTGGGACTATGAAAGGACTATGTAAAAGACTGCCTAGGATCACAAGTATGTAAGGACTTTTGAGTTTTGGTGTCAAAATGGACTTTGTTTTCTGTAACTTCGTGTATGGGACAATGTTTTGTATTTTTCCAAATCTAAGAACAATGGCTGGTAGGTATGTATAGCTGACTGACTCAATTTTCATACAATCTCGGAAAATTTGGAGATACGTGGGATAGGGCTTGAAATAGCCCAAGGGACTGACTCAATACTGGTCTAGCACAACGATACATAAAAAAGCACAGAATACAATCTTAGGCTGGATAGTGGACACCATTCAGTGAGGCCCTTACAAAATACCGAAACAAAATGAACAGATAGAGAGTCTGGCAACATTGGCTCCACTCCACGATACACACTTCTTGGGCATGCCAGTCTCTCTTACCCCGAAGATCCGAGGATCTTATAGCCGAGGGATTCCTATATCATAGTGCAAGGTACATGAAGGGTATCTATGGGGTACGATCCGCACTCCCGGAACCACTGAATGTAGGATTTTTGGCAACTAAATTGGTTCTTAGTGTTAGGTTTCGAGGGGTCCCGATCCAATGACGGATTCTCAGAGAAAGCCACTTAAGGCTTTAGTTGAGCTTATTGGTGCAGGGAAGGCCCCCACACACATCGAATTCACTCAGCACTCTAGCCGCCTGACCAATATATTTATATAGCGGCTTGAAAAACCCGCTCGAGAGTACACTGGGAGAGATGATATCCCCAACGCATCACAATTTGAAGTACCTCTATGGGGTGATGAAATCCCCTGTCAAAGATACCCCTCACTACGTAGAATAAAAGAAAATTTGGATGTCGTTGTCACCTTCCTTCTTTCTCCCAAGACCTCGAAGGCAGGTGGAAAGTCAGTTAGTGCAACAGTAGGTCCACCCCAGACACAATAAAAAGTTCTTTACCTTAAGAAAATGAAAAAATGATTTAATCTAATGCAGCCTGATTCATGTTCGTTTTATAGCCCAAATTTAGGTGTTAGATACGCATGTGCATGTCTATTTTAAACACCAAATCCAAATATGAAGGCATACATGTCAATTTTAACCATTTGTTAATTTTAGGCACCAAAAACCAAGTGTGAGATGCATGCATGTCAATTTTATCCTATGTTCATTTTAAGCACCAACAATGAAGTGTGAGATTATCCATGCATGCCCATTTTAACTGTTGTTGATTTTAAGCACTAAAAATGAAGTGTGAAGTTATCCATGCATGTCCATTTTAACTGTTGTTGATTTTAAGCACTAAAAATGAAGTGTGAAGTGTGCATGCAAAAATACTAATCTAATCCTCTCTGAAAATCCGCCACAAGCTGTAAACAAAAGATTAGTATTAAAACCAAATTAACAGAAAATAGAAACTCAAAATTGGACAGAGGCAAATGCGTAATTTTACCTGTGTGATTGTGTGATACTTATAGATCGAATGTGTGAATCTAACAGAGTGAATGCATAAATCTGACAGAGCAAATGCATGACGATATCTGGTCGATTGTGTAGCACTAACAGGTCAATTGCGTGATAGAAGGAAGACAACAACAAAAATAAAAAACTAAAAAAATAAAAGAAAACTAAACCCGATTAGGAACCTGCAAAATCAATTGTGAAGCCCTAGCCAAATCCCTCATCATCCATTCAATATTGATTAGATCATATTTAACTTGATAAGAAAGAACTAAGCTATTATATCTATCAAAGGCTAGTTGTTCCTCTGAATCCTGTATCAATTTTTCTGCCTGGAGAACCTTTTGATAGCATTTGGCTTCTCTTCTTTGTTGTTTTGTCCTTCTTGCACCCGAAATCCTGAACTGTACTTTTCTTGCCATAAACTGTATCAATCAAATCATAAAATAAAATCAATTTGATCTCGGATTAACCAAATTTAAGACAGAATTAAACAGAACAGATAACAGACGGAAGAAAAAATTAAATAGCAAAGCTTCTCGTGAATGCATGATCCAGAAAGGGCGATTGCACTATTTGGTCAGGACGATTGCGTGACCATGTCAGAACGAATGCGTGACCCTGAAGGGTCAAATGCGTGATGTTGTCTATGCAATTGAGTGACGGAAAAATCTTTTCTCGAAATTCATGCAACCTGAAAAAAATGAAAAATCCGCACAATCTGCAAAAATCACGTAGAAAAATAAAGAAGGTTAAATTGTTGTTAATTCATGTCGGGTTCACCAAAATGTGTACATGTAAAATTCATCTTAAAAACAAGTAATAAATTAGAAGCAAAAGGGAAATCATGAATCCCTTCTAACCAAAGAATTTAACAAATAAGACAATGGAATAACACAATCAAGCAAATAGGAATTAAAATAATCAAATGAAATCAAAACTCCCTATCCCAAGATCGCATATTGCTTCCATTTCTCTTCTCCTCTCTGTGGTATGATGGCTCTCAGATATTGTGCTGGTAACTTGCAAGTGACACAAAGATTCAAAGTTTGTGATTATTGAAAATGGAGATTGGATGCTCAATTTATAGAAAATTGGAGAAGATTGATTGAAAGGTGGAACAAATTGATCAAGAGGTGGAACTTAGGTGAGCTCACATGAAAATTGATAGTTGAACTACTGATTGTAGGAGTGGAACTCAATAGATGGAATAGATTAATTGAGTTAACTGATTGAGAAAAAGCTGATTGAAGGAAGAAAAAGAATGATTGGTGGAAATAAAGAGGATGACACATAAAGCTTAATTTAGAAAAAGCTAACTGAAAGATGGGAATAGAAGTTGAAGAGATAAATGATTTAATTAATTAATTTAGCATGTGCTTGGATTTAGATTTAGATTTTCAATTTAATCTTTGCATGATATTTATTCAAATAATTGAATTTATTAATTCAATTTAGTATTTGAATATATTTAGAACTTAACTTTGATTTTCAATTTGGTTTTTGAAATCATGCACATGTAATTGAATTTGGAAGAAATTAGAAGAATATGAAATTAAATGAAATTAGAATTTGGGGACTTGGAAATGGAAGAATTAATTAGTTAATTAAATAATTTAAAGAAACTATTTAATTATTTTAGAAATAGAATTTAATTAAATAATAAAGATTATTTAAATTAAAGGATAAAATTACAATTAATTAAATAATAAATATTTAATTAATATTTAGAAAAAAGTTGAATGATTAAATGATTAGAGATAGAAATTGAATAATTAGTAATTTATTTAAATAATAAAGATTATTTAAATTGGGAAATTAATCATAATTAATTAAATAATAAATATTTAATTAATATTTAGGAAATGATTAAAATGATTAAATGATGATAGAATAGGAAAATAGAATAATTAGTAAGATGATGAGGAAATATGAAATTAGAAGAATAAGATTAATTAACTTAATTAAATAATAAAGATTATTTAATCATTTAGAGGAATAATTAGTACATGATCAATGAGACATTTTTAGGTGTCTACAATTTCTAAGTACAAGGTTTCTAGGGGAATCTATGAATGAAGGTCCCATCTGCATGGATGATATTAGGAGGGTCTCTCCTTTTTTTTCTACTAAACAAGTCTTGATGGATTAAGGGTCTTGAATCTCTATTAGATATGATGATGACCACACTTTGAGGTACAAATTTTTCTTTCCCCTCCTATTATACCTATCAAAAAATATGGTTGAGGTCATCCCTTGGAAACATGAGATCCTCAAGTAAGCGTTCTAAAGGGAAATATTGATGCTAGTGTTTTTGATCCCCATGTTTGCACAAAGTGCAAGGGGACATCATATACAAACTAGCTCAACCTTTGGTTAAACAAAAACAAATAAGTAAACAAGAGGGTGTTTTTGATCTCTAGGTTTTTATGAAGTACAAGAAGAGTATACACATCAACTAGCCCACATAAGCACAATAGACAAGTTTGTTTACCCTTTACAAATCAAATATGCAACTACTGTAGTGATAAAAAGATAATGTTTGGCAAGCGAGTTACACCAAATGATGTTAACTTATAAAATAATTGTTCTTCTACCCACAATAGCTAAGAAGCACCAATTGAATTAATTTCCAAGGCCACAAAAGGGTCAAATGAAAAAAAACTTCTAATATAGATCAACAATGCAAAAATGAAGATTAATAATCTAAAGTATAATAAAGTAAATCAAAAGTTTTGTTATACTTATCAAATATGCTAGGGTGTTGATAAAAAATGTAGATTTGTGCTTCAAAAGTGCCAATTTCTACATGAGATCAAAATTCTTGCAAACATAAGATAAAAGTCTTGCAAAAATGATAAGTAATCAAAAGTACCATTCTAGACATCAAAAAAAACCATTCTACATTAAAAGTGCCATTTTGCATAAAAAACATCATTCTGCATCAAAATCACCATCCTACATCAAAAGTGTCATTCTACACATCAAAAGCATGATACTCCACATGAACTTCTCAAAACAAAAATTAGATCAAAAGTGTCATTTCTTTGATCAGATTTACTATTCCTTGGATCAAATGCACCATTTCTCAAGTCCTATCCACCATTTCTTTGATCAAATGTGTCGTTCTATACCTACACTAACTAAAAACACAAAATATCAAACAAATTGTTAATTTTGGGGATGTGGATCCCACCTAGCATCCAAAATGTGTGATAAAAAATCTGATATTACAAAATAAGAATAATACAATGAAAGTGTTGCAAGGTGTGCGCCCTTAGTCTCCTTGTTCTGTGCAACACAACACTCGGGTTTGTGACATGGCTTAATCGCCTCCTGTGGATTCTATAAGTCTAGTGGTTGTATCGAGCATTAACAGGTCGATCTTTTGGTGCAATGACAACCGTACTTCTAACAAGTGGTATCAGAGCTTGGGTCATAGGTTCAAACCTCCTCGCTTGCACTAGGGGGGGTGTTGCAAGGTGTGCACCCTTGGTCTCCTTGTGCTATGCAGTGCAACGCTCAGGTTTTGTGACATGGCTTAATCGCCTCATGTGGATTCTATAAGTCTAGTGGTTGTATCGAGCATTAATAGGTCGATCTTTTGGTGCAACGACAACCGTACTTCTAATAGAAAGCACCTAATCTTCATTCAAAAATCACTACAATAAAGCATGAGACCAATGCATTAAATGTAACAATAACCAATATTACCTTGATAAAGCCTCATACTTATACATTGGATTTTTTTATACTTTGATAATTTGATATATGGATTTCTCAATTTGTTAGCATGGTGGTATTATTCTTTGGATATGAACTTGATGGGATTTGGATACTTGATGAATGATGAGAGATGGTGTGGTTTATAGATTGAAGAATAATTTGATGAATGGATAGGATTGAATCTTGGGCCTTATATTTGATCCATGATTTGGAGGACCGATGATGAGATGTGGCATGCATAGAAGAGTTGCACATTACTTTAATTTTTTATTAAAATAATTAATTCATTGTGACTATATTTGATTGATTAGTTCATTATGTGCATAAGAGAATAAATGAGAGCTGACAATTGCATGGTTGAGTAAATTGATTTGATTGACGAAGGGACTGATTAGACTTTGGATGAGGTGAAATTAATTAATTGGTTAATTTGTGCGCATGCGATGAAAATTAATATTAAACTAATTTATTAATGGATAATTGGTGGATAAGTTATATATTAAGTGGATAATTATGGATTATTTATTTATTAAATGGATGTTTAATAGTAATTAAATAACTTAGGAGTTATTTAATTGCATTATTAAGAATAAGGAGTCCTAGGTTATAAGGTGAATAATTAAAATGGATGATTAGTGGAATTAGCACCTAGGACAAGGACAAATAATAGTCATAATGGATGGATGAATGAATAAGGCAATTAGATGAAATGACTTATTGGTGGATTAATGATATCTTCACATGCACTTATTAGACATGAAATTTCTAAAACTCACATTAGCACTTGTCTTGTCATTTACCATATATATTGTGTTGTTGACTCCTTGAAAAATAATCATATGGGTATCCTTGAGAGAAACTCTTTTACTCTCACCTCCCTTATTTTGGATTAAGGCAAAAATAGGTTTTGAAGGGGCTCCAAAACCCTTTACAAAATGATTCTAAGAGGATTAGAATCAGAAAGCAACATCCAAAACAAAATGAGCTGCAAGGATAGGCATAGAAAGCAGTAGCCAAAGAGACAACAAAAGCCCAACCGGGCACAAAAAGACAAGAGAAAGACCAAACCTAGACATAGAAAGAACCAACAACATAAAGAAACCTAATTACATTAGGTTTCTGAGGGTCTCAGCGACCTCAGCCTCAAGGAAATTCATAGTATCAACAACAGCCTGCATAGCATTATGATCCAAGTTCTGAAAGGCCACCTTCTTTTTCATGTTCCCTTGAGTACTTTTGCAGAGTCCTTCACCACTTTGAGCCGCCCCAGCTTCCTCACCAATAACAACAACAACCTTATCCGATTGGTCCAGACTTTTCACCATGGTACTCATAACCATTGCAAATTGTTTAACAATTTTATGACTGCTAACCATAATGGTCTTGA
The DNA here is from genome assembly GCF_030272615.1 of Cryptomeria japonica. Lineage (NCBI taxonomy): Eukaryota > Viridiplantae > Streptophyta > Pinopsida > Cupressales > Cupressaceae > Cryptomeria > Cryptomeria japonica. The sequence goes on along the minus strand of NC_081415.1, from coordinate 591,800,830 downwards.
GGGTGTCCTGGATTTTTTTGTAGCCATCCTCAACCTGAGTGATGCGTTCCTCCAGATTTTTCTTCAGCTGGTCAACCCCTTCCCCTATTTTCTTGATACAGTCCATGGTTGATTTATTCTCAGCCCCAGTCCAATTCCCTTCATTGTGCAGACCAAGAGAAGAACCAACAGGGAGATAATCCATTTTGCTACCCAGAGCTCTTTGTTTAATCTAGATCTCTTTAAGTTCATGAAATAGCCACTTGAACAAACTGAAGGTGTCAATTGCATGATCACAAGCCAAACCCAACACATTTTCATAATCCTCTCACTTATCATTTAGCTCATCACTTTTAGGATTAAGGTCAGCAATACCAGCCACACCCACATTACTAATCTCCTTAAAGGAAAGAGGAGATGTTGAGACATTAGGGTTATCATTGTTCTTAACATCATCTGCCTTCTTAGAAGAAGAGGGGGATCCAATCTCAACCGAAGTAGAGGAGGAGGACAAAACAATGTTCTTATGACCTGTGAAACCCTTCCTCATTTTGGGTTTAGAGCTCGAAGGAATTTCCACTTTAGCTTTTTTCAAGGGAGGAGGAGTCTCCTTAGACCCCGACCCAGAAGTGTCATTCTCAGACTCTCCCGCACTAGTTTCATCATTCTTAGAAGAGATGGATAAAATCCTCAGGGGGAGGAAGAGCACAAAAATGGGCATAAATAAGAAACAATAGGCCTTCATGCACAATGGGAAACTTAGTAGGGTTCTTATGGTGGTCATTGAAGTTAGCCCTAAGAGAAGACATGAGGTAGAATAGGAAAGACATTTTCACACCGTGGCGGAAATGATTCAAAATAACAAAATGGTGGTCATACACCCTAGTATACCGACCATCCAAAGTGAGATAACTCATAATTACCTTGAGAAGCTTCTGCAAGAAAGGCTTGATGACCACAATATCATAGTAGCTAGCCATCTTCTTAACAATTTTAGCCTGCTCCTCCTCCTCCTTAGGGAAACCTTGCACAACTTGATCCATGTACACCCTATCTCTGTAATACTTCATGCCATCCATAGATAACCTAGTGACCTGAGCAATAAGGGTTTCATCGACCAAGACCCTCTGATCGTGAAGAATAATCAAACCATCCTTCCAGTTTTTAGCAAAATACCTAGTAACATCTTGATTACGCCCTTGAAGCCTCTCAGTGTAAGTCGCGAACCCACCTTTCTTCAGAATGTGCCAAAGCTTCTTTTTATTCTTAAGCTGCACACAACTAGGCGGCTCAATTATCTTTCTTGCACCACCCATTTTATCAGGCTCTCTGTAATTCTCTCTGCAACGGATTTCCAGAGTTAAGGCAAACCTCTAGAAAATGTATGAAATCGCCCACAAAGCATGCGAAATAAATTCGCATCAATTCTTTTGTCCTCTATGGCCACATGTCTCAGAACAGAAGGTATTGGCAGTTCTAAAAACACGCAAAGTCATAATAGCATTGGTAATCATTAACTTTACTCCCTTGACTTTTCTCATGGAGAAGATGCATCGCAAGTTCAAAGTCCAACCTGTCACCATGGGTCCAACAAAGCTGGGCTTTACACGTCACTCCCTTGTTGGCAAGGAAGTCAACAATCACATTGGCTTGTCTATACACATAAGAAAACATACATTTATCAAAGGTTTTAATAATGTCTTTGGATTTTTTCATCCAAATATCAACATTCCAAGCTGGAGTAGAATTTCTCTTAAGGTAGTTGATAGTACCCCTCGACCCAAAAAAGCTTACAGTTGTTCTGTTTAGCAAGTTTTAGACTGTAATATGCTCCTATAAATTCAACAACATTATTAGTTTGTTTACCAAGAGGGATAACAATAGCAGAAATGAAGTTGCCACTGTGATCCCTTATCACTCCACCACAACCAGCTTGACCCGGGTTCCCTTTAGCCACGTAATCAAAATTGATTTTGACCCAACCTTGGGGAGGAAAGTTACAACTAATGTTGTCCCTAAGGTTGACCTTTGGAGTTACCATATGATGGACAAAATTCCAGCCCTTGACAATATTGACATCATACTCAAGGATACCACTGTAAGAGAGAACATTGGGGTTGACAACCGAGAGGTTATCAGAGATGGCTCTAGAATTTTTTTTGAAAACAATATTAGAAGGGATATGGGTTCCCCTGAAGATACAATTGTTACGTTCTTTCTATAAACCCCATGCCATATGAGGAAACACAAAAAAATAGATATTTTTTATGAAGGGATTTCTTGAGGGTGGATTCAATTGGTGGACAAACTCCTTAACAGTTCCCAGTAAAGTCTAGAAAAGATCCCATTTCTGAAGGACCAAACTCCAAATCTCAGAGGTGTATGAGCAATGTAAGAACATATGGTCCACAGATTCAGCTGCCTGCAAGCACAAGTAGCATCTATTTGGGATAGAAAAGCCCCTCTTAACAAGATTATCAGTAGTTAAGATTTTATTAAGAAAGAGGAGCCAAAAAAATATATTAACCTTAGGAGAAAGGATCTTAATCCAAACTTTAGAACACTGGGACACATAAGGTTCCTTACAGACATCTGCAGAAGCCGCAAAAAACTTTCCATTGAGATTGAATTTCCAAATTAGTTCATCTTCCACTCTTTCCTCCAAACCAAAAGAGTTTAGGGAAATTTGCAATTTGGTAAAAGAAGGATTAATAGCAAGAAGATTAACCCACTTACTCTCCTTCCAATAGTCAGCCACCATGGAGCCATGAGAAGCCACACAAAGGTCCTTATTATGGTGCACCTCCCACCTCCCTTATTATGGTGCACCTATATTCATGTACATCCTCCCATCCCCTTAATACCTTGGGAAATACAATGGTTTTATTTGCCATCCATACCTTCTATTTTTTCTCCATTTCTCACCATAACTTGATTACATCCTCTCCTCAACAATAAATTTGAAGGTTTAATATTTCCTCCCTCAAATTACATAGAAATTGTGTAATGGTTAAAGTTATTTTGCATGATCTATCTACGCTACAAATACACCATCTAATCTTGGTTAAGATGACTCTACGTGAGTTCTACACTACTTCTAGATTAAATGATTCTTTATGGATACCACATTGGCCCCATTAATCACAGAGTATTTTTTCTCATGGAGGTATACTTGGTAAAAAGTATATTACTATCACATACAACATGATCCTTGTTGTGGCCTCCACAACACCCCCCACCCCGCCCCCCTTATTTTATGATCAAAATTTGGAGCCTTGTTTATCTTATTAAAAAAATCTCACCCTGTACTTTAACTCTCAAATAATTTCCTCTATATTTTGGTTTTAATAGGTGCAAGTGTTAAAAGGGAGAAATGTTGAACTCCTATAGCCTTTTATTTTTCTTAAATGCTCCGAAATTGTTGGTTTGAATAAGGCATTTCACCTAACTAGTTCAATAGTAGGTACTATTCACAAATTAAGTTTACTTAGGTTCTAGGAAACTTTCTAGAAGTCTTAGTTGTCATGTAATCTTATCTTGGCATTTAATTCTTGCCCTAGATCATTCATAATTGCCAAGTTAGTTGGACATCTCAAATTATAAGATTAAGATACATATCACAATCTTGTCTAATCCTATCTACTACCTAACATTTATAAGCAACACCTCATATGTATATTTTCAATTAAATCTTGCAAAGATATAATCAAGCGATACATTCTTGTCATTCTCTTTTGTAGAAGGAATAAATTTTGTTTTGTAAGTGATCATAGGTTGTGGGGAGTTCACTATCGACTCCTATATGGTATCAAAAGTCTAGATCTATAAGCTCCTCAGGTTTCAGGGTAATTTGGACATGAGATTTTGTTGGCTACACTTTGGTGCAATTTTGACCTCACCATTGGGAGGTTTTTTGTGGATTTATATTGAAATTTTATTTTGGAGCATTGTAGTGCAAATATAATTTCACCTTTAAGTTTAGAGTGTCCAAGAAAGTTATATATAACTTTTGTTTCACTCAATTTTTACACCATATGTTACAGTTGTAAAATAAGGTTTGAACCTTAGATCTAGCATACAACTTTTTTATTAGAGCACTTTTAGCTCAAATGGATGCTACCATTGCACTCAACAGGATCAAAAAACCCTATTTTTATATAGAATATGCCTATTTTGGATGAATTTAATTTTTTGCAAATTTTTATTTTTCTAAGAGGGTTGTCACTATAGGCCAAACTTAGCCTTTTAAAAAAAATTGTAACTTCTGATCTAAAAGTCAATTTTTTGCAAACAATAAATTGTTGAAAAGCTTTTTCTATGTACTTTTTAATGGTGCAAATTTTATTATTAGATCATTTAGAAACTAGTAAAAGTATTGTTGATTGAAATTAAATTGACACTCTCGAGCTCATAAATTTTTACCATAATATTTGTTTTTCATTATTCTCGCAACATTAGAAAGGCGTCAAGGAGCTATATCAAACCACTAGATTCATCCCTAGGTAAATTTTATTTAGTTTTTTCCATACTGGTATCTTAAAGGATTACTTAGACATGTGCTAGCACTTGGGAAGGTGTTGTTTTGATCAAATCATTTCATTTGAACATCCCCAAACCATACATCTATTTCCTATTGCTTCAGTCAAATTCTAGGGTTGATCAATTAAGAGTTTCTAGTATTTGTTTGTAGTAGGGCCATCCATCATATTTTTCTATATCAGATTATAGGGTTGCTCCATCAAGAGTTTTCTATTATTTTTGCAATAGAATCATCAATCATCTCTTGCTCAAATTAATTATAGGATTTATCCATCAAGATGTTCTATTGTTTCTTTGTATAAAACCCATTCATCATTTATTTCTATATCAAATTCCATAGATGCTCGAAGGAGATCTTCCAATGTTTCTTTGTAGTAGGTCATTATACATTGTGGGGGAAGCAACATTCTCTCCCTCTTTTCTTCCTATGGAGGGATAATTAATAATATTCTTGTGATGGATCTATTCCTTGGGGGGTACCATTGAGTTATTTATCCATCACTCTTTCATCACTTGCATATGTTTGTTTGTATCTTTTCTCTCTTTTCGAGATAAGTTTTGTTCTACTAGATTTTCTCCTTTTCTCTATTTGTGAGAGATTGCATTGTAAATGGGTACCTAGCATGACCTAGTAGTTGAAACTCATAATCATAATTATCATTGGACTCTAAAATTTTATCATGGAATCATCCAAATACTATTTTTAATCTCACACAATAAATGCATGAACATCATAAATACAAATTGGTTGGCTAAACTAAGAACTTCAATCTCTAGGTTATTGAAGAAATTATTTTCTAGTGAATTTGAAGAAGATATCAATGATGCAATCATTCTCTTGAGTCAGTTTAGAGGACTTGAAATTATAAATTAATTACATCCATGGATGTTCTAGTTCATTGCCAAAGTCATTTATGAGAAGGAATTAATTAATTTAGCTACCATTATTAACAACAAATTTTACAAGTAATTATATTAAGTCATAGTCAAATCAATTTAAATGACTTCATATCTAGTGTATGTCTTATCTAGGAGGCAACAATTTCTTTGACTTGAGCAAGTTGGTTTCATGGGTTTAGCTTGAAAAATGGCGTATAGGTATACTATGTTAGTGACTAGATAACTCTATTAGAAATATGTATTTAAGGAACTAAGATTGATAAGATGTGTAAGGAGAAACAAGTGAAATGTTTTTGTTTCCCTATAACCATTGAGAGTCACTTTTTCCACTAATCAAGCAACCATAAATATATAGGATTTTTATTTTATTTTTTAACACAGACCATATGAAGCAAGATGTTCATTCAATTCAAGGAAATTTTAAAGGTTTTAAAATCACATTCATACACAAGCCTCATTTGAAAGAAAATTGGGCAACTATGCATATGATACATAAATTTGTTAAACTTACTATTCACAAATAACTACATTATAGATGGGGATGTATCAAATTACCCTAATGCCTAAAGGAATGAAAAATAATGGTAAATGATTAAATCCATCATATGAGACTAATAAGGACATTTAATTAACCTTTGACAACATGAGATTGCATTGCAAGAGAGTTCAAGAATGTAGAAGCCAAAGATTTCACAATGGTCAAAAGGAGCAAAAGTGTCTTGAGAAAGCATTAAATAATTTTAAAGGATAAATTAACCTCATCAAAGTAGTGATCACAATAGGTGAGGAAAAAGAATAATAAGAGGAAGATGAAGTAAAAAATGGTACAAAAAGGAAGTCTTCCAAGATAAAGTTTGTATTTTAAAGCTTAGATTATCTAGAACAAGGGTAGACTGAGGATATGGATGTTTCTCCTAGCCAACATAATATTCCTTTGAAATACCTTCTCACACTATTCAACAAGATCCAACCCAAGTTAATATTACTATATTGTCTTCTTCTAAAGAAAATTTTCAAGTCACCATCCTAGTCTCCTTTAATCTTGCTTCTTAATACTCAACTCCCAAACTCTCCATTTACTATTCCTCCAAGGAATGTTGTGAAAAAAATCCCTACCCAGTCTCCCCAAAATATATTTTCTCCATCTATTGATACATGTTCATCTCATTTGCCTAAAATTCCTACATAGCCCCTATATAAAAATGATCTAGACATGCCACAACAAAATCAAGATAGTATCCAAATTTAAGGGCTACAAACTAAAAATACACCTCAATGATTTAATTACATTATTTAAAAGAAAAAAGGGTTGTGTAAAACAACATTAAATAACCTTACTTAGCTAGTTTCCATGTTTCCAAAGCCAAGAGTTTTAAAAAAGAGGTAGGGTAATATCCTCGATTACAATCAATAGATATGGGAACATGAAAGCCTAAATCATTACACTACTATCGAATTTTTTGAAAGTAAATATGAAATAGCAAATTATAAAATAACTTTAATTGCTTTAGTGAAGCTATCAAGGAAGGCAATAGATCACTAGATTGTTAATGGATTAGCTCATTCAAAAGGTGGGCAATATAAGGCCACTATGGAGGTTTTGAAAGATAAGTTTGTGTAAGGAAGTTAAGTAGCAAAAAAATTTCCTACACTAACCTTGAGAGGAGGGTAATGCAAAAATTTTACAAATTGGTATAGTAGTTACAAAAACTTAACAAAAAAAAACATAATACCATGCACACTACAACATAGCAACACATTGATTTACATGGGGAAACCCTTTCAGGAGAAATACCCCACTCCAAAAGCAACTCAATATATTATTCAACAATGAATAACATATTACAATATACTTGCAAAGAAATCTCTTCATAGGAGTACCACTAATCAGAGACTTAGAGGTAACTCAATAGCCATAAGGCTCTTACACACAACCTCTATCTCACACACCTCATATATAGGAAATACAATACAAGAAATCATTAAACAGTATTACAAAACCATGGGCTAAAACCATCCAATAAGGTAGGGACGACCATATGTTCATTCTAGATGCCTTATGATGTGTCAAAACACATATCACCACATGTTCCTTCCCTTTTACAACTCATTTAAGTCTCTGATGCATTTTATATTTCCTATTTAAGGAGTTTGGAAACTTTCAGAAGCCATAACTTGTGAACTGTGTGTCCGATTCACGAACAATTTGAAGCGGCAGAAAGATTGTGAAGTGATCTATCACCTCGTAACCCACTATTCCAGTTACACCCACTTTTTAGGGCATTTTAGAGGGTCTAAAGTCCTCAAAACTAAATTCAAACCTTTCATCACACCCTTAAAAAACAAAAACTTTAAAAATCTTAAAAAATAGTTGTGATCTTGAGTCGAAAATTTACCGACATGCTTACCTAGCCAATCCGAAGCTTTGGGGAGAATTTCACATCATTTAGTGCTCAAACAAAAAATTACTATAAATAGTAACCTCATGTAAATGCAAGCTCCCACTTGTCGAACACCTTGCAAGAGAAAAGGGAGTATCAACACAATAAATTAATTGCTAGGGGCCATGAGGGCTTTAAAATCTGAACACCATCTGAACTTCTCTGTGCTCATAACCTTAGTTAAAGAATCCGCAACATTGATCAAGGTTTCTACCTTAACCAGCTTCACCCTGCTATCTTCGACCATATCTCTGACAAAATGATATCAAACATCAATGTTTTCGGTCTGGGCATGAAATGTCAGTTTCTTAGCTAGGTAGATTGCACTCTGACTGTCACAATAAACTATCATTGCACCTTGTTTTATTCTAATATTTAAACATAGTCTCTTAAGCCAAATGTCTTATTTACAAGCATGAGTAGCTGCCATATACTCTGCTTTTGTAGTCGACAAAGCAACCAAAGCATGTTTCTTCCTCATCCAACTAATTGCACCACCAAATAAAGTAAACACATAAGCACTAGTGGATCTTCTGCTATCAATATCACCCGCCCAGTCTGAATCCACATAACCATTAATATAAGGGAAATCACGTCTCCAACCAAATTAAGATGATAACACAAAGAATAATCTGAGGTACCCTTCAAATATTTGAAGACTCTTTTGATTGCATCCCAATGAAATCCACCAGGATTAGACATATATTTGGAAATAACTCGCACTTCTTAAGCAATGTCCGGTCTATTACAGACCATAGCATACATCAAACTTCCAACTGCACTTTGGTAGGGCACTTTTCTCATCTCTTCCATCTTTGATGGAGATGTAGGAAAATCTAAAACATATAATTTCATTCCAACTGTAAAGGGAGCACATAATGGTCTACAATCCTGCATGTTGAACCTCTATAATACTGAATTCACATACTTACTCTAGCCTATCCATAACTTTTAGTTAACTCTATCTCTTCTAATTTCTGGATCCCAAGAATGTGTTTCGTTGCACCAAGATCTTTCATTTCAAATTTAGCAACAAGCTGATACTTTAGTTCTCAAATCACACCTTTCCCTTTACCAATGAATAACATATTATCAACATATAATGCAATGTAAAATAAATGATCACCATCAGATTTATAATAAGCACAGTTATCTAATTTAGAATGTTTAAATCCCAAACTCAACAAATATGTATCAAATTTCTGGTACCACATCCTAGGACTCTGTTTGAGGCCATACAAATATTTCTTCAATTTATAAACCAATTACTTTTACCTTTCACCACATAGTGCTCTGGCTGTGTCATATAAATATCCTCCTCCAAATCACCATGAAGGAAAGCGGTTTTCACATCCATTTTTTCAACCTCTAAATCATAAGTAGTAGCAATAAAAAGCAAAAATCTAATGGATGTCATTTTTGGAATAGGAGAAAATATCTCACCATAATCAACACCCTCAACCTTAGAGTAGCCTTTTGCAACCAACCTCACTTTATACTTCTCAATGCCACCATCTGAACCAATATTTTTCTTGAACACTCAATTACAACCAATAGGCTTCCATCCTTCAGGCAATGGTACAATATCCCATGTATCATTCTTTTTCAAAGAACCCATTTATTCTTCATAGCAATCTTCTAGGATTTTGCATCATTCATACCTAATGCCTCTTCTATAGATCATGGCTCTGAAAAAATTGAATGAAGCATGACCTTGCAATTTTTTGATCAATCACCATCGAGACAGGGGTCATGAGAGGCGCAATGCAGGGATTCCATCGACATCCAGTAGGACTCCCCCTCTGCTAGAACAATCATGGCAACCAGTCTAGAGAAGGTGAGCTATTAGAGCTGAAAGGAGAAGGGGTACTAGGGATTTGCTGGACATATCTCACATCTGGGTGGTCCTTGTTACATCCCGAATCCCAACATTTGCCACAAGGACAAATCATATTTCTTTGGGATCTAGAGCAGATATCTCAGGTCCGCGTCAACTTCCTCAACAACCCCAATGCAACTTCCACCAACGAAGAAATCATGTGGAGGGTTTTGTAAAACCTACCAATGTTGAGGAATATTCATTGCCCAATCAACACCATAACCTGAGGAATTTTGGGTCAGCCCCGATGGTGAAAAGAAGGACCAAAAATCATGCAAAAAGTTATGTTCCAACGACGACAACTAGAGCATGTAATCCTTGTTGGCATTCTACACTCTATGAGAATATGGTTGATGTTGTCATTGATGGCAACCAACCGGTAACAGGTTTCTACATAGGCACCGACATCGCAGACATCATACATTGGCAGGCACAGACACCGACAGGCACATTCACCGGCATCCAGATTACACTGGCAATGGAGTATACTGGCTCTCAGGATGACATGAGACAAAGTTTTGTTTATATGAATTGTATTATTATTTGTAAGCCGACATGATGTATTGTAAAGACTCATATATGTATGAGATCTTATAGATCATTTTGTATGATGAAGTGTAGGATAGATTATTATTGTTGGTATATGTAGGACAGTGAAAAGGTTTTTGGTTAAGGTATCTGACTGAGCTTAAACCGGTACTGAACCAGGAATTAGAGATGCTATTTTGAGGAGTACATTGTATTGGATTTAATTATCCATTTTGCAGTCAGTGAGACTCTTCTATTGAGCAGTGCACTCTAGACTGTTGGCCGTCCTGCATGTGCAGGCCCATGTTGTAATATTTATTCATATTGGCCAGTGAGTAAATATTGTGGGTCGCAAATCCCACCGAGGTTTTTCCCACACTGGGTTTCCTTGCCAAAATATTCCGTGTTATGGTGTGCATTTATGCTATCTTTGTTATTTCTCTTTACTGCATTATTTCTTGTTTATCGGTATAGTAATTTAAGTTGCAAAGTTATAATTCAAATATTCTAGACATCGGTTAGACACTGATTCACCCCCCCTTCTCAGTGTCTTTGGGACTGTCATTGCATCTAACAATCCTGGGGTCTCCAATCTGGAGAGTATTAAAATCCTTATTCTTAGTGCCGCCTCAAAATTGAGAAATTATTGCTCGAAACATGGTCTCTTCATAAAATGGGGTGGCAATGGCCAACCCCTGGTAGAAATTTCTAATTGGTGGAGAGAAAAATTCCACAGCCAGGCAAGTATCACTACCTTAGCTAACAACTTTATGTATGTCAAATGCTATAAGGAATCGTTGAAAGCTAGGTTTTTGCATGAAGATTATATTTTTTATAAGGGAGTTAATTTCAAATTCATTGATCGGCACCCTAAATTTGATGCAAATAAGTATGATTTTAATTCAATCTCTATATGGATTATAATATGCAATTTCCCTATTGAGTTAATACACACCAAAATCCTCATAGATATCGGGGATAAATTGGGCAGATTCATTAGCGTAGAAAAAAACTAGTCGAATGAATCTGATATCAAAATTTTAATAGATGTAAATAATAACATTAACAAACTAAAAAAAAACTCTCTCAATACAGCAGACAACAATTATACCTTAACCCCAGAATAGTATTTTGGTCCGGTCTCTGAGGATTTATCCTTTCACAAGATTGCGAACCCTAGAATTCCAAAACCCCAAGTCCCAAATTTGGATAAGAAGAAAATACTGTCTAATAGGGTCGACATCCAATTCAACAATGCCATTGGTGGCTTCATCATCAACGTTGAGCCTTAGGGGAAGGATAACCAAGCTCCATCCCATGAGCTACACATCAGAAATAGTCCAAACAAGATAGATAACACTATTGAGCTCCATGGGTGTAGTCATGAGGAACAAATTTAGAAGGAATTGAATAATGTTATTGACAACTTAATGGGAAAATTTGCAGAAGAAATTGTAGAGGAGATCTACAAGGATGCTCCAATAGACATTGTGGCTAATAACGCCATTCTTAATTTAAACAGTGAGCATACTCCCTCTAGATCCCAGACATTGGGAAATAATTCTACTCGGGTTGATCTGGGGAATAATGCCCCCGACTCTTCCAATATGGATGATCCTTCTCCTGTCGTGGAGGGGATGAATGAAGATGAAGAAAGAAATTTCATAATCAAAGAAATGATCACTATGCAAGAGGAGGAAAACAATATGGAATTTAATAGTAACCAAGGCAATCTGGATAATAGAGGTATCCATCAGATGGAAGGCAACAAAATTACAGACGAAAGGCAACAAAATTACTTTGAATTATGGTAAATCTGCCACCAACAAGAGAGGAAGGAAGTATTTTTTTGACAAAAGGAAAATGGATGGGGAAGCAGAGGGGTAGGTCAAAATCACAACTCTGCTAGGCCCGGGAAAGACCCCAACATCCCCCATAAAGGAATAAACATACTAACTTGGAACGTTAGGGGCCTAGGAGCCTCTAACAAACAATGCTTAATTACGCGCAGTCTAGTGAAATCTGCTTTGAATATAGTGATGTTACAAGAAACAAAATTAGGAAAAGATGATATGCTCAAGTTCAGTAAAAAAACTCCCCTAGTGGCAGGTGGAGATGGTAGATTCTGTTGGATCCTCGGGCGGGCTAACAATGTTGTAGAAGAAGAATTCTATTATGTTTACATGATTTACCAAAATGCAAAATAGGATGGTTGGCAAAATTAGGTCCCTTAGTCTGAACCTTGAGTTCATCATCTTGAATGTATACGGTCCAATACCAAGAGATAAGAAGAAACTAGTATGGCAAGAAATAGATCATTTCCTAACAAATTAGGAAGCACAACACATCATCATAGGAGGTGATTTGAATACCTTTCTACATCAATCAGACAAATGTGGTGGGATAAGGACCATTAGATAGCCTCAGAAAGACTTTGCTGACTGGATAAACAACAATAGTCTCTTGGAAATTAGGGCTGAGATGGGGACTCACACATGGAACAACAGGAGATTGGGATTTTGTAACATTTCTGAAACACTGGACAAATTTTTTTCAAGGGAGACTTGACCTCCTTACAAGCTAAGTTGAAGGCCACTGTTTTGCCATGGTCAGGATCTGACCACTACCCAGTTCTATTGAAATTAATGGGGGAAATGAATAAAAATGAAATTCCATTCAAGTTCAAATTGATGTGGTACAAACATGAGGATTTCCTCCCTAATGTCCAAAAGTGGTGGACAAAAGGAGTTTTCTTTGGATCCTAAATGTACTGTCTTACCTCAAAACTGAAAGGGATAAAACCTAAATTGCTAGACTGGAATAAATAAAAATTTAAGAACATCTTTGAAGAAAAAATAAGAATCGAAAAGGAACTAGAAATAGTGAACAACTATGTTATGAAACACGGGATGACCCAAGAAAAATATGAGGCAGAGAAAGAGTTACTGTGTGAGAATGAGGACATTCTAGCCAAGGAAGAGGTATTCTGGAAACAAAAATCTAGAGAGACCTGGCTGGGGGATGGGGACAAAAATACCAAATTCTTTCACAACAGTGTCAAACTGAGAGGATAGTAAACAAAATCACTCAGATCACAAATGAAAATGACCAAATAATCAAAGAACAAAAGCTAATTGCAGAGGATGCAGTTCAATATTTTAAAAATATCCTCAACAGTTGGGAACACTCTGATCTCATAAACAACATAGCCTTATTAAAAAACATACCCAATTTAATAACAAAAGAAGATAATCAAATGTTGAATTCCAAAATCACCAATGGAGAAGTCATAATTGCTCTATCACAATTTCAAGGGGATAAGGCCCCTGGGCCGGATGGATTCCCTGGTAGTTTTTACCAAAAATGCTAGCATATTATAGGAGGAGAACCCATATAAATGGGAAGAGTCCAGGCCCATTTGTCTGTAACATGACATACAAATTATTAACAAAGGTCATGGCCAATAGGATGAAAAAACTATTGCCATCCATCATCTTAGAAGAGCAGACTAGTTTTATACCCAACAGATCAATTTTAGATGGGATAATCATAGTTCAAGAAGCTATCCATTCCATTCAAGCCCAAGGTCAACCAAATATGTTGATTAAACTAGATATTAAGAAGTCATATGATAAAGTGGACTGATACTTCCTTTGTAGTTGCATGAAAGCTTTTGGATTCAACAAGCAATGGGTAAATTGGATCCACTTTTGTATCTCAAGTCCAAGGTTCTCAATCCTATCGAATGGGAAGCCGAAAGGATATTTTGAAACAACTAGGGGCCTAAGGCAGGGAGATCCACTCTCCCCATTCTTATTTATTATAATGTTTGAAGCCTTGGGAAGATGATTTGAGACATCACGAAAATCTGGAAGGCTAGTAGGAATGCAAATCACAAGGAATGTGGACCCTTGTACACACCAATAGTTCACAGATGACACAATGATACTAGGAAAAGGGAAGCTGAGAGAGGCCAAGGAGATCAAAAGAATCTTGCATTCTTATGGGCAAGCATCCGGGGAAATAATTAATGGGGAAAAATCTGAAATGTTTTTTTTTAACATGACTATGATAGAGGAAACTAGAATTGCAAACTTGCTAGGTTACAAAATTGGTCACCAACCGTGCACATATTTGGGCATGCCCATGGATAAAGGCACTAGCACCAGTAAACTCTGGGATCCCTTGTATGAAAAGTTAAGGAAGAAGTTGTCATCTTGTAAATGATTATGGTTGATAGGTGCGGGCAGGCTAACACTTATCAAGACAGTCTTAGTGGCGACGCCCAATTACCTCCTATCATGTATCCCACTATCGATGGGGGCCTACAAGAGATTGACTGAAATTATCAGGAACTTCTACTAGCAAGACATAGAGGACATAAACAAACTGAAACTAATATCTTGGAATAAGATATACAAAGACAGATGTGATGGAGGTACTGGAATAAGGAAACTTCTCTGGCAAAATAAGGCTTTAGGAGCAAAACTAGTTTGGAGGACTTACATTTCATCTGAAGCCAAATGGGCCAGAATACTTAGAAACAAGTATCTGATGAACAATAGGGAGGAAATATTCAGGGATATGGACCCTCCTAAAGGATCCAGGGTCTGGAATTTCATGAAAGAATATCGATCAAATATCACAAATCACTTGGCTCAGGACATTCATGATGGCAAATCTGCCCTATTCTGGGAAGGCTCTTGGGGGATTCATCCTCCGATATACAAACTAATGGATACCACTAGAATAAAGCAACAATTGAAGAATCTTTGGGGTAATTATGTAGGGGAATTTATAACTATGGATCCAAACTCGACGGTTGGATGGAAATGGAAAAACATGCACCCTTTCATGATGGACAACAAATTTTAGGAACTTCAACAAATTCTAAAATGCAGGATGGTAATCTTCAGACAAGGGGAGGACAAACTGATTTGGCATAAATCTAAAGATGGGCAATACAACTGTAAAGATGGTTTCAAGACCATATATGATGAGGCAAAGGTGGGAAAGGATTACATCCTGACTAAACTATGCTAGGACAAGTTCTATCTTCCAAAAGCGAGCTTCTTTTCCTAGGCTACAATTCAAGGAAAGGTCCTCACGACAAAACAATTCAAATGAAGGGGATATGAAGGACAATCAATCTGTTTCTTATGTAAGGAGGATGAGGAACAAATTATCATATCTTCACAATCTGCAATTACTCACAGAAGTGTTGGTAGTGGTTGATGGCACAACTGGGGTGGTCAGGACCCTCTTACCATCCCTGATGGAGTGGTTCAAGAGTTGGTCGATCATTAAGAAAGACAGTATGTTCCACAACTTATGGATCTGTAGTCCAGCCATAGTCATATGGGAGATTTGGAAAGAGAGGAATAGGAGAATATTTAAAGAAACATAAATGCAGGTGGAAAATATCATAGCAAAGATAGAGGCCTCCATCACCGAAATATCCAACAACAGGGATTTGCCTATCCCACAACACAAGAAAATATTCACAGATTGGGATAACTTCATTAGGAAACAGTGGAATGTGTTGGTATTATGGATGACTTTGTCATGTGTTGCATTGGTTTTGTCATTGATTCCAACACTTATCTTCTTGGAGGTCTACATTGTTGATTTGGAACTATGGTTATATTGTTTTATTGTTAAACTGACATATTGTATTCACTGGCATGGATATTGGATTATGCACAGTCACCGATATATGTTCACCAACAGGTTATATTGTTCACCAGTAGCGATGATGACTTGTTATCATCTGGAGATTAAATGGTTATGTCGAAGACATGGATTGGAAGTTTGGATTTGGTATTTGGTGTTTTTCTAATTGGTCTAATCAGGTTGACAAATTTTCCTTTATTGCCAGATAGGTCTAGGTTATGGATCGGTACATGATATCTATTCCAGATCAACATGACATTTTTTGGAAATGGTTTATTGATTGGATAATATGGTAAATGTATTGAGCCAACATGTTGTATCACATCAAGACTTATTTTTAATTGATTTAATTGTAATATCTTTAGTGAGCCGACCTCATGTATAGGTCTTAGGTTTTGTATAAATAATTGTAAGATCTTATTGAAGATTGATCATGATGAGTGTGTGCAAATATTGAAGAGCAAAAATAAGAAGATCCTTGTGCGAATCACACAAACATTATTTGAAGGTTGACGGAAAGGTTGTGAAGGTGTTTGGTACTCATGTTCAGAGCTTAAACCGGTACTAAATCCAACATTGTAGATGCTATTCCGAAGCAGTACATTGTTTTTAGATTTAACCATCCAATTGTAGTCAGTGTGACTCCTATTTTGTGATTGAGCAGTGAGCTCTAGGCAGTTGGCCTTTTTGCATGTGCAAACCCCATTTGTATACACTTAGTATTTGCAGTAATATCATCTGATTGTGGGTAAGGTTTCCCACCATGGTTTTTCCCCTTATCGGGTTTCCATGTCAAAATCTCTATGTCATGTGTTGTGGATGTTGTTTCTCTTTCTGTTTCATGCATTAAGTTATACCGGTACTGCTATAACTGTTAATCTGTTTTACCAACATTTAAGTTTGGTTTACCGGCACTAAGTTTAAGTTGGAATAATTTGCATTTGATTTATAATTTATTGACAATTGGTTCACAACTGATTCACCCCCCCTCTCAATTGTCCTTCCTGATTCCTAACAATTGGTATCAAAGCTAAGTCCTCTTTTTGTAGAAGCCTAACAACTTGAGGAGATCCTATGACAACAAATATTTTCAGGAAGGACAATCCTAAACTTGATGGAACTAACTATGGTATATGGAAGATCAGAATGAAGACACGTCTGAATTGCATTGGAAGAGATATATGGGATGTTACAAAGAATGGCTATGTTGGTCCTACCCCGAATCAACCTCATCCACCAACATTGGCTAAGGACTTGGAGAATGATTGCAAAGGAAGAGAAGCACTTCTGAGCGCATTATCAGATCAACAAATCATGGGATTATTAGACCGATCTACTGCTAAAACTATTTGGGATAAACTGGAAACATTGAATGAAGGAGACACCACTGTCAAAATTGCAAAATTGGAATGTCACCGGGCCAGGTATGAAAATTTAAAAATGGAAGAAGATGAAAGGATTTTTGCATTTATGGAAAGAGTTAATGAAATTGTTTTAGGAATACAATGTTGTGGAGGATCTTTAAGTGAAGATGAAATTGTGTCTAAATTTTTAAGAGCATTGCCACCTGCTTACAAAATGAAAGTGGTTGCTATTAATGAGTTGAGAACAATTCCTAATGCATCAGTTTCTAGAGATACCTTGGCTGGAAAACTTTCAGCATTTGAGCTTGAATAATTTGGTCTTGTTGCTACAGTCAAGACTGATTTAGCTTTCAAAGGATCATCATCAACATCAACATCATCGTCATCTGACAAAACTGATTGGCAAGCACTTTATGCAAAAGAACTTGAAGATATGAGGAGAGAAAATGAAGAACTTGAAGAACTTGAAGCACTATTTGCAAGGAAGATTCCTAAAGGTCCAACATGAAGTAAGTATGAAGGTAAGGCACCTTTCAAATGTTTTAATTGCAATAAAGTTGGTCATATGGCTTCTAGGTGTCCTGATAGACATGCAAGATTAAGGGAGGAAGCAAAAAGAACATATAAGCCTAACCATGAATATCATAGATACAGATTTAAGAAAAACATATATATGTATACATATACATACATACATATATATATATATATATATATATATATATATATATATATATATATATATGTATGTATATATATGTATATATGTATATATGTATATCTATATACATATATACATATATACATATATATACATACATATATATATATATATATATATATATATATATATATATATATATATATATATATATATATATATATATTGTAAGGAAGTTAAGTAGCGGAAACAACTTCCTACACTAACCTTGAGAGGAGGATAATGCAAAACTTTTTTAGATCATTACAACAGTTACAGAAAAATAGAAATAGATATAATAGCATTCATACCACAACACAGTGATTTACGTGGGGAAAACCCTTTCGGGAGAAAAACCCCACACTCCAAAAGCAGCTCAATATTTTATTCAGCAATCAAAAACAGATTACAACATACTTGCAGAGCAAGCTCTTCGTAGGAGTACCACTAATCAGAGATTCAGAGGCAACTCAATAGCCATAAGACTCTCTTACACCCAACCTCTATCTCACACACCTCATAAATAGGAGATACAATACAAGAAACCGTCAAATGGTATTACAAAACCATGGGCTAAAACCACCCAATAAGGTGTAGCCGACCTTATCTCCCTTCTAGATGCCCTATGACATGTTAAAGCACACATCAACATGTGTCGCTCCCTTTTACAGCTCATTTATGTATCCGATACAAATTATTTTTCCTATTTCAGGAGTACAAACTTCCAGAGGCCATAACTTGAGAACCGGGTGTCCGATTGGCGAACCGTTTGAAGCGTTGGAAAGCTCGCGAAGTGCTCTATCACCTCGTAACTAGTTGCGCCGGTTATGGCCACTTTTCAGGGCATTTCGGAGCCTCTAAAGCCCCCAAAATTAAGTTTAAACATTTTATCGCACCCCTCCAAGACGAAAACTTTAATATCTTCACAACTAGCTGTGACCTTGCGATGCAACTTTACCGGAATGTTTATCTAGCCAACCAGAAGCTTCAGGGAGAGTTTCACACCATTTCGTGCTCAAATGAAAACTTACTATAAATAGTAACCTCACATAAATGCAAGGTTGAGACACCATTTTTCCCAACATATATATGTATGTATATGTATATGTATATGTATGTGTATATATATATATATATGTATGTATATATATATATATGTGTCTGTTTCATCTTCATATATATGTATATGTATATACATATATATATATATGTATATACATATATATATATATATATGTATACATATACATATACATATACATATATATACATATACATACATATACATATACATATACATATACATACATATACATATATATGTATGCATATGTATATGTGTGTGTATATATATATATATTTATTTATTTATTTCTTTGTGTTTTCTTCCTCTTTCTTTGCCTCTCTGCCATTATAGGTGTTTATTGCTGGTCTCAGCAGATGATTTAAATTTCAAAAGTTTTCAATGTTGCTCATCTCGAACTAGGTTTTACCCGTGAGATTAAATTGGCTTGTCACTTTCTAGATGGTAATCATATCGGTTGACTGAAATTTCAGTTGTAGTAAGGTTTTAATGAGCAGTGATGAAGATTTAATGAACAATGAAATTATCTAGCTTAACCTTCTTGTTGAATGAAGTTTTTGCACTCTGGGCTCTTACAGGGTGGCATAGAAAGAGACTACTTCAGATGGTGGTCAAAGCCCCTCTCAGTTGTCTAATATTTTTTTAATACAATATGAAGATAAATCATATGATTTCAATAGCTTATCTGTGTAGGTTCAATTAATAGCTAACAGTTGGGCTAGTGGTTTGGAGAATGTGTTGTTTGTTTGATGTGCAAAGAATATTTATAGAAAGACCCTGAATGCTTGTATTCATACTAGAAAAAAACCTTAAAGAAGCATATGGTTGCTTTTATATCTTTCATGTATTCCAATATTCACTTTGCTACTTTAAGGATCAAGTTTTTTGCAGAATTATGGACTGAGGATGCTTCAGAATTAACTAGCAAGAAGCAACAATGCTCTTTTGCAGGTGGTATAGATATAGTACTGGTTTTTGTGATCCAGATGGAATTTTGTATACTCCAGCAAGGATACCTAAATAGGGAAAGGAATGGATCACAACATAGAGGAAATAGTGAGGCTGGGTCTTAAGAATTTCTTTTGATATTCCTGGTTGTACCTTATCCAGGATTGTATGTATCTTGTATGATGCAATTAGCAGACTATAACATCATTTAATTTCTCTAGTCCAGTAATGGATCTGGGGTAGACTGGAGGTTTTCTTCCCTCCATTCTTTCCTATCGATGCCCACACTCAATGGAGATGTAAAATTCATTTTAATAATAATAAAATTATTGGCTTTGGCCTTTTATCGATAAAATAAATAAATAAAAAAATTAATAACATTTGTAAGTAATATATTAATATTTAAATTTATTAAATGTAATTAAATAAACTTATTAATATTATATTTTTAATAACTTTAAGTTATTAAATAGATCTAATATGAAATTTATTAAAGGTTTTAAATAAATTAAATGTATTTTTTTTCACTCGGTAATAAGTATATTTTATTAATATTAAACAAGAATTACATATGAGAAAAAGTCTACAACAAAGAAATCAAAACATTCCGTCAAAAAGAAACCCTCCCTCCTGTGCATGCCATTGGCATTAACAATCAAGATACAATTTGCCTCTTTCGACCATCACTTTAATAGACAAACGGTAAACACATTAAACTGACATCAATTAACCAAGCTGCTAAAAACTAACTGTGTTCCAAACAGAGAAGCAAGCCAAAACCACCAAACGGACTCAATCCAGCTTACATGAAACATTTACAAAATTTGAGCAACGACACACCATATTTTGACAAGCATAAAACCAACCTTTCGCTCCTTCTATCATATCGAGCTCTTGCAGCAGCTCGTGTCCACAGACAACACAACACCACATTTGGAAACACCACTGCGACTTCATGCACAAAGACACAATCTTCATCAAATCCTTGCCTTATAAACTCCTAAATTATTCAAAACACAACTCTTGTTCATCCTCAAAGGACAAAGCCCACTTAGATAAAGTGTCAGCCTCACCATTTCCTTCTCTTAAAATATGACTAACATTAAAATCTTCAAAAAACCTTAGCACTTCTAGAATTGCCTCTATGAATGGTTGTAAATGCCATGCCTATGATCTCCCCTTCATAATGGCTTGAAATATTATCAAAGAATCCCCTTCAAGGTGAATTTTCCTAAAGCCCATTATTTTCTTGATTCTTACTGCTAGCAATGCAGCCTTAGCCTCATCCACATTTTTTGATCCAACTGATAGTCTTTGAGCCCCTATAGCTAGAGTCTCCCCTCTGCTATCTCTAACAATAATCCCAACACCCGATTGACCCAGATTGTTTTTTACTGCACCATCGAAGTTAATTTTCACCCAATCCTCCTTAGGCAACTACCATCTTGTAATAACCCACTTAACTTAATCCGAAAACTCAACTGGTTTTTTTTTTCTAATATATAAAAATATTGATTTCTTATTCTTATTTATTTTTGATTCAATCACATATTCTTTTTTCCATGAAAAAGTGGGGGTTACATGCATATTAAATTTTGAATTTGAAACTATTTCATGCAAGACATATTCCTTACAACTTGTCATAGTGGCGGTTACATTTGACCATGCATTTTGAATTTGAAATTCCCTTCTAGAATGCTCTTATTTCTCCTACACCATGTGCTTAATTTAGAATATTGAGAGAATAAATAATTTCCCAAATAATTTATGACCTCACATGCGAGTCACCACTTATTAACTCTTCTATTTCAAAATAATTCCATACTTATTCAATTTTTCATCTCTAACTAACATTACTCATAATAATAATAATAATAATAATAATAATAATAATAATAATAATAATAATAATAATAATAATAATAATAATAATAATAATAATAATAACAACAACAACAACAACAACAACAACAACAACAAAGTCCAATCAAGATGAAAAAAAAGAGGGTTATGACACATATGACCTCATCTCTTAGTCCTTTACCCTGCTTTCCTTTAGCAACAACTCCCCCCATTCTGACATTAATGCTAGGCCAACATGAATGTAATCTTTGATCTCCTAATGTGTAAGAGACCTGGCCATGCAATAGAGTAGTTGTTGCCCCGACCACTTCCTCTATCACAAGGTTGATTCTAAACTTGATTCTTTCTAAAGATTCCTTCTTGCCCACAAAAATCCTCTGATTTATTTCCTTCCACAACTCCCAAATTAAGATAGAAGGACTTACTTTCCACGCGCTTGATAAAACTAATTTTGTGTGCTCAAGAGGCCAACCCACCAACACTGACCTTAATGTGTTTTGTAAAGGGCCCTGCCACCCCAATTTACCTCTTAACATGTCCCAACATTCTTGAGCTACCTTGCAGTTAATAAGTAAGTGATCAACACACTCCTCTTCCTCTTCACACAAAGCACACCTTGTCGGCCCCTAGAACCCAAATCTCTTTCTTCGCTCCCCTGTCGGGATCCTTCCTTTTGCAGTCAACCAAGCAAAAGAGCCTACCTTTGGTAGACATTCCCGGCCCCAGAATAACTTTGTTGGCCAAGCTTCATCCAACTCTGCTCGATCCAAAATTTGATAACCAACCTTAAATGAGTAGTCTCCACGCTTAGCAACACACCATACAATCCTATCTGCCTTTTAAGTAAACAAAAGTGACCTTTACTAAAATATTGACCTTATTATCTCCACTTGCTGTTCATTGAGATCTAGGCCTTCCAAGCTTTTCCAACCCCATTCATGCCCGCAAATACCATTTTTTAATTCCTCATAATTACAAAATTTGTTACCCCACCTTGTGAGAAAAAGATTCTTAAGTCATGAAATTCTGCATTATCTTTTAATGCTAGTAGGCCGCACTATGAGTCCTCCTAGAAGTTAGCGCTATGACCATTCCCAATTTTCTAGGTGAGGTGATTAGTAATAACAGATTTTCAATCCATGATGAAGTTCCAAATTGCCGAACCCTTGGGGAGATTTCTAATAGTCAAAATCCTATTATTCTCCATGTTGTCCAGGTATTTAGCCTTTATCACTTTCACCCATAACAAATTTGGGAACTTATAAATACTCCACACTAACTTGGCTCCCAAAGCGACATTCATCATATGTCAGTCCCTAATGCCCGCACCCCCATCACTCTTAGCTTTACAAATTTTGTTCCATGCAAGTAGAGGGAATTTGTCTTCATCATTTGCCCCATTCCAAAAGAATTTTCTCATTTTCTGCTCTATCAATTTAATTACTTTTCCAAGGACTTTTAAACACATCATTGAAAAAAATGGGATAGCTAATATGACAGACTTAAGCATTAATATCCTACCAGCAGGAAGTTAATCATTTACTCTTCCATCCTTCCATGCGCTTGACGCAGCTATCAACAAGATCCTTCCACAAATTGTCTTTAGAGGCACCACCAAATAATGGGACCCCCAAATATTTGTCGGGGAGTTGTCCAACTCTCATCCCAAGAGTTCTGTATTATCCCTTCACACCTGCAAATTTGTGTAAAGAAATAAACTTCTAATTTATGCCAATTAGTGCATTGGCTCGAGGCTCTACTATATTTGTCTACGATTTCCCTTATCACCCTTGCTTCCCTCAAACTGGCCTCTCCTATTAGATATATGTCATCTGCAAATTAAAGATGTGACAATGGGTCCACTCCTTCCACCACTTTAATTCCTTTCCATCCCCCTTCATTCCGCCTTTAGGATATCAACCTTCCTAAAGCCTCGACCGTTATAATAAAAAGAAAAGGTGAAATTGGATCACCTTGATGAATGCCCTTATTAGATTCAAAGAAGCCCCGAGGGCTACCATTTACTAACATTGAGAACCTTGGGGTGATAATGCAACTCTCCACCCATCTGACCCATTCCATGCAAGAGCCAAACTTCTCCAACACTTTTAATAGAAAACTCCGGTTCACTTCATCATATGCCTTCCTAATATCCAATTTAGTCATCATCCTATCTGTTCCAACAGTCCTAACTAAATGTATTGCTTCATGCGCAACAATAATCCCCTCATAGATGGATCTGTTTGGGGAAAAACCACTTTGTTCGCTGGAGATGATAGTATCCAAGATGCCCTTCAACCTGTTTGCAATGATTTTTGAGATGATTTTATATATAGTGTTGCATGAAGAAATCGGTCTAAAAGCAACAAAGGTGTTCCTTTTAGCCTTTTTGGGGATAAGAGAAATAAAAGTATTATTGAAGTCTTTCAAAATAAATCCATCGCTTCTAGATTCCTCAACAAACTCCTAGACATCTGTGCCAACAATATCCCAAAACTTCTAAAAGAAAATAGCTGAGAACCTGTCTAAGCCCAGGGCTTTTTCACTTCCCATATCAAAGAGAGCTCTCCCAACTTCATCTTTTGTAATAGGACACATCAAGGAATCGCCTCTAAGATGTCTAAATCATTATTAGTATTCAACAAATCACCTTGAAAGATGTCTTTGAAATATCTTACCGCCTCAATATTAATTTCCTCCAGAGATTGCAGTAGCACCCCATTAGCATCTTTAATGGAAAAAATCTTATTGTCGGACCTCCTCACTTTAACAAAATGGTGGAAGAATTTAGTATTCATGTCCCCCTCCTTGAGCCAAGTTTCATGAGACTTTTGTCTCCAAAACACCTCCTCCCTGGCCAAAACTTTGGCATATTCCTTGTTTAAACCTTTTTCCAACACAAAATCGGCCTCCTCCATGCCTTTTTCAATAATATTAGAGTGTAAAGCAGCAAGCTCTTTCTCAAATTTTCAGCTTTTCCACAAATAATAATAATAATAATAATAATAATAATAATAATAATAATAATAATAATAATAATAATAATAATAATAATAACACCTCCTTGAGCCAAGTTTTACGAGACTTTTGTCTCCAAAACACCTCCTCCCTGGTCAAAACTTTGGCATATTCCTTATTTAAACCCTTTTCCAACACAAAATCGGCCTCCTCCATGCCTTTTTCAATAATATTAGAGTGTAAAGCAGCAAGCTCTTTCTCAAATTTTCAGCTTTTCCACAAAGATATTTTTGAATACTTCTTTGTTCCAGAACTTCAATTGCTCTTTAATAAACTAGATGATTTTGAAAAAAATGAAAGATTTGTTACCTTCTCTTGGAGGAGTCGAGGACCACCAGTCCATAGTTTTATCCCTGAGACCATTATCCCATAGCCACATAGATTTAAATTTAAAAGGAGCCCTGTTCGGGGCCAAATCCTCTTGAATGCACAAACTAATAGGGTAGTGGCTTGATCTGATGATGGGAAGAACCTCAGTAGTGCAGATCCAATCCACCATAGCTCAGTTTCCCACAATTAGAAACCTATCTAATTTCTGAGCAATGTTAAGAAATCCACTCCTCCTATTAGTCAAAGTGAATTGTCCATTCCTCATTTCCACCTCGACCAGGCAATTCTCCGTGGTGAATTCATCAAAATCTCTTTAGCTTTGACCTGCCCAACCTCTCCCACCCATCTTCTCAGTCAGGCTGAGGATAGCATTAAAATCCCCACCCAACACAAATAACTCATTTGTATGATTTTACAGAATTCTTGTTAAGTCTTGCCATAAAACTTTCTTCATTGCTGAACTATTTGGGCCATAAATATTAATAGCATTGAACTTATAAAAGAGCTGTTTGGATTCAAATTCCACCCACACCCAATTCCTACACTTCTCCTTCACTCTAATCTCAACAACAACCTCTAACCAAAGCACCCCTAATCCCCCAGAGGCCCCAACAGAATAAAAAAAGCAACAACACCATCTAGGAAAACATTTCTCGAACAAACTAATATCATCACCACTGAGCTTAGTCTCTTGTAAAAATAGTATGTCGGGTCTAACCTAATCAAAACACCTTTTGATCAGGCATATCTTGTCAAGGGCATTGAAACCCCTAACATTCCATGAAAGGAACTTCATGGCTCCCGGCAAAGGGCATATCCCTTTCTTGATCTTAATAATTTGCTTTGATTTGCTGCACTCCCTGCCAAAGCGAGTTTCACTTTTGTTGATTTAGTACCCTTTTTTTCCTTCTCCCCAATGCTTGGCTTGTTGTTGACTATTGGGGTTTGCACAATAGTTCTAACCTCTAGAACATCAGTGTTGTCCATGAGCCCCAAGTCATCCACTCCTCCCTCCTCCTCCTGGGAAGCATATTCGGATTCAGATTTCCCTATATTCCCATTAATATCTTTAACCCCTTCAAAGGAACTCTCCAGGTTCCGAATGGGAGAGATTTGAATATCTTTAAATCCTTCACCCTCATTAATTCCTATCATGTCTGAGGCTCTATTAAGATAGGGCATCCCAACTGCTACCTCTGTAAAACTTGACTGAAGGACCAAGTCTGGAACCGGTTTCTCTGTTATGCAGCTTATAGCTAAATCCCTACATTCCACATCACTTTTAGTTGGATATTTAGAACCTCGTTCTTCTATGCAAGCCTCCAACCTATATTGACCTACCAGAGTGGGATTAATCCAATCTTCGCCCATCATTCCAACCTGAGTGCATCTCAACACTGTTAGCTTGAAATGTTTCATCAATCTTAATCTGCCCTTTCTGAGACTGTTGTTCACCACGACTAGACATAACCATATCACAACCAAAGCTCTCTACACCAAACTTCACCCCAAAATTTTGGGTGCCAAAGGAGGGATCATTGTCCATATTATTGGTTAACTCATCTTCCCTAGAGTTATTCAATTTACTAGATTTATTCAAGTTATTAAATACTAAAGTTAATTAGGATAATAACTATTTCATTATTAATAACTCAATATTCTAATAATTTAATTTTATTATATTAAAAATTAATATAAATATTAACTACATATTAATCAGGTAAATATTAAGTTAATAAATAGAATTATTGAATTTATAAATTTATAAATATATTTTGTTTTATTTCTTATATCTCCCCACATCAGGTAAGCCAAGAGATATATAGGCTTTAATTTTTTAATATAATAAAGTTAAGTTATTGAAATAGTGGAAAAAAGAAAGCCTCCATATTTCTCAACTTACCTTATATATATGTATATACTCAAATAAATTTTGACTAATCATCTCATCTTTTCTTGCTTGAATATAGTGTCTTCCTAATAACATTAATAATGCACTATTACAAGATTTAGCAAGTGATATATATATATATATATATATATATATATATATATATATATATATATATATATACTCAAACAAGTTTTGACTAATCATCTCATCTTTTCTTGCTTGAATATAGTGTCTTCCTAATGAAATTCATAATGCACTATTACAAGATTTAACAAGTGATCATTTCCTCATGGATAAAAAAGGGATGGATGTGTCAAAGCCATCCCGTATTTGGAACACATTTCCACAAATCTATGGGATTGAAAATACATTGCATTGCTAACAAGTGCCATGTAGTGGCTAGTACTTGCCTTTTTAGTATTGTAATTTAATTATTGAATAGTTATAACCATACTTATTATTATTTTAATTTTAACACTAATGATAATAATACTAGAGTTATAGTATAGTTGATCAAAATACATGATCACAAATTATAATAATTTTACATGCAGAATCTTCGAATGGAGTATAAGTTTAGTAGAGTTTTTTGTTTTGGTTTCCTCACTTCTAACTATTATGGATATAAATTTTGTATAGTTATTCCCCCTGGGTCAACTGTTAATATGTTATTCTCAAGGGTTTTTTTCTACAAGTGTATGGGTCTCAGTGATTGAGGGTTGAAAGATTTCCCCTCTTTTTGGTTTTATTTCTTAATGTATGTAATTATTATCTTCTATATTAATATTATTATTATTTTTTGCTCGGTAAAAGGCCGAAGCCATATTTTATTAAATAATAAACATAATTACATTCTCCGCTCAGTGCGGGCACTGGTAGGAAAGATCAGAGAGGAGAAAACCTCTGGCCTTTCCTGAGACATTAAGTCCAGTCAAGTAATGATACTAAATCTCTACAACATTTATACATTACATAGTTTCCTTCTCAAGCACTTCATCTTGGGCTAAACATGCCCATCATAGGTAATTTCTACATTCTGCCTCCAATCTTTGTAAAAACTTGCCTCCTTTATCTAAGTTCACAGACTTCTAGCTAGCCCTATCACCTGTAAAATAGATTCTCAACACAACCCTACTGCATATCACTTCATGATTTGTTAATGCTGAAAAAAAGGACTACTTTTATATCAGAAAACTTATAGTATACTTTCCACTACTGCTAATGTAGCCAAGGCATCTTTTATATTGAAACAACAAAGAATTTCTATACTGTTGACTACAATATGAAAGATTACCCAGGTTACAATAACATTTGTGAGAAGTATACCTACATATTACATAACCGATATTTACATCTGTCTTGTTATCCATGTTAGCACCTTATTTTCTACTTAAAATAATCAAAGAAGTCTCTTAATGTAAATGATTTAATGAAAACTAAACCAAATAGCCCAGTTCCATGGTACAGTTTGGAACATAGTGCTACAAAGATACTTACTACATCTGCATATTGAAGATAAATATACCCAAGAGTGACGATAATTCATACCTGGTTACTCATATTTGAGATGCTAATATAAGAAACTATCATTAGAGTATATGCATTACTATAAGAGATATCCTAATTGTGACATATGCTACTTCAGTATATATATATTTCTGTAAATGAAAATATTATCAATGTCCTTACCCTTATTTATCTATATTATGACAGTATCCATATCATAGTACACATGTTTCTGAGTATTTACCATATCCAAGTCATCCCCTTTGTAGAAATGTATTCATTGCCAAGCATATGCATAAAGTTTACTATCTATAAATCCTTCTTACCTATATAACAAAATTCAAAAACCTTAGAATGGGAATACCCTTATCCCTCATTGTCATCTGTGACTTCCGTGCTAGAAGCCTATTCTTCTGTAACCCCCATGTCATCGGGGTTTTCGGCTTGTAACAGGGTCCAACCCTCATCGATCATATAGTTGACCCACCATTCTCCTTTCGGTTCTTTTACCAAACCAAGCCATTGTTTGAGGAATGTGATATTCCTTTTTATATCTGGTTGTCGTTGCAGAAAGGATTTATGATCCTTGATAATAAGAATGGGCCTCTTGAAGTCTATTTCGAGTGATTCACCTTTGTTTATGGCCTCAGAAACCCTAAAGTATTCTTCCGAGTAGGGGATATAGAGATTGTCATCTACAGAGTTAATGACCATCTCTAGATTTACCAGGTATTCATTGTTAAATAGTAACCTGCACAATGAGGCTGTAGCTACCTTATCCTCTCCAATTGTGAGTAAAATGGCTGCAAACCCAACAGGGATGTCACTATTAATGTGTTTCTTGTGCTCTGTATTCATAAACTCATTACCCAAAATCCTCTTGGTCGCATGGATGACCAAATCATCCTCTGACCTCAGAATAACTGACCAATGTTTCTTAGATATCTCTCCCACAAAGGACATCTCTCATTTTTCTAGGCACAAGCAAATACCATAATCCATTGTTTATGACAGAGTGCGATGTTAAAATGTAGGTGTTACCTCTAGATATACCGGTCCTGCTAACCGAATCTATAACTCGATACATAGGTTAACACTAACCCCCAGCTAAGATAAGCTATTCTACAATGAGTGAATCCTCACCTCATGATAGGCGAGTATAATTATTATCGGATAGGTCTAGTAGGTCTCCGTGTCCAAGATGCCATGTTGGATAGACTCCAAAATTTGTTATTGTTTACTTATTAATGATCGTCTATTAACCCTTCACTCTGGCATCTCCAGTGCATGATTGCTTCAAGCAACTGAACGATACCCACATAGGAAGGCCTAACATATGATGATTGATATTCAGATTATATGTGTTAGGCTGTGTATTACTATATACACATATATAAATACATACATATATATATATATATATAGAGGGGTATTTATACATACACACACACATATATGTGTGTGTGTGTGTATGTATATATATCCCTATATATACATATATTTATATGTGTGTGTATGTTTATGCCAATTATACATATAAACTTCTACTTGTATTTATGTACATATGCCCACTATATATATATATATATGTCATATGTCCACTGTAATTATAAATATACATATATATATATGTCTGTATATATATGTTTATATGTGTATATACATATGTGTACACACACACACACACACACACACACACACACATGTCAATTGAGAACTAGAAAATGAATATGAGGGTGTATGATGGTAAGTTTTAGGATCTGAGTGATCTCCGCTCTGTGTTTATCATTAATGAGTATATATATTCATATATACACATATCTCTCTCTCTCTATATATATATCATTGTGTGTGTCTATATATATATATACACAATGATATATATATATATCTCAATGTATATATGTACATATACACATACAAAAATATAAGTATAAATATATATATGCTCATATATATCTCTATATGTGCATATACATATATATGTTTGCATATATATATATATATATATATATATATCCATGAGAGTATGGGGATGCAAATATAAGAGTACATGAGTAGGAGCTGAGTGTATACTGACACTGCAATCTATATGTCTGCACAAGATGCCCCTGGCTGCCCGTGAGTTGCCTGTTCTGAGTGCACAAGGATCAAGGATGTGGTTTTATTCATTCCATCTATCCCTATATTGGCTAAATTATCTACCAGTGTGTTAGCCTCTCTCTATATATGATTTATTGTGTAATATGAGAAGCTTTCTAGTAGTGATAGGGCTCTGTCCAATAGACTTCTAAGTTCCCAGTTTGGCATTGTTCTGGTTCTGATTGCATTAATTATAATGGCTGAGTCACCTTCTATTTCCAATTTGGATATTTTCAATTGCCTACAAAGGTTTAATCCTTCTATTAGGCCAAACATTTCTGCCTTATTGTTAGTGCATTGTCCTAAATATATGGATTTAGAGCCAATGCAACTCCCATTATCCAAATGTATTATACAACCTGCACCTACTAGCCCTGGGTCTCCTCTGGATGCTCCATCGAAGTTGAGTTTATACCACCCATTCCTCGAGGTTACCCATTTGCATGCTTTCCTTGCATCAATTTTATCTATGCCATCCTTCCCGGTAAAGGGAGGGATTTTAATCCCCTTCCACTGCTTTCTGATAAAGGTATCCCAGTCTATAAATATCTTGTCATGTCGTGGGATGGTCAAATTCTTACTGTTGGAAATTTCTGTGATGGATGCTTCTATTTTTGCTATGAGATTTTCCACTTGCATTTCTATATTCTTAAATATTCTCCTATTCCTCTCCTTCCACATTTCCCAGATGACTATAGCTGGACTGCAGATCCATAAATTGTGGAAAACACTATTTCTTTTGATGATTGGCCAACCTTTGAACCATTCCATCAGGGAGGGAATAAGAGCACCAAACTATCCTAGTTGGGTCATCAACCAGTACCAACATTTCTGTGAATGGTTGTAGGTTGTAAAGATATGGTCATTTGTTTCCTCATTTTCCTTACATAAGAGGTAGATTGAAGGCCCTTCATAACCTCTAAGTTTAAATTGTTCTGCAGTCAGGACCCTCCCCTGAATTGCAGCCCAGGCAAAGAAGCCAACTTTTGGGAGGCAGAAATTGTCCTAGCATAGTGTAGTCGGGATGTAGTCCTTGCTAATGTTTGCCTCATCGTATATGGTTCTAAAACTGTCTTTACAATTGTATTGCCCATCCTTAGATTTAGACCATACTAATTCATCTGATCCATGTCTGAAGATTATTATTCTACTTCTAAGAATTTGATGTAGCTCTAGTAATTTACTATCCGCCATGAATGGATGCATGTCTTTCCATTTCCATCCAATTGCCAATTTTGGTTCCATTGTTATATATTCCCTTACATAATTACCCCATGAAGTTTTCAAATGATCCTTTATACCAATAGTATCCATAATATTGTTTATTAGAGGATGTACCCCCCAGGAGTCTTCCCAGAACAGGGCAGATGTTCCATCACGAATGTCCCAGGATAGGTGATTATATATGAGTGTGCGACATTCTTTTATGAAGTTCCATATTCTGGAACCCTTGGGTGGATCCATATACCTAAATACTGCCTCACTTTGATTACTTGTTAGATATTTGTTCCTAAGAATTCTGGCCCATTTGGCTTCTGAGGATGTATAAACTCTCCATGCTAGTTTTGCCCCTAAGGCCTTTTTTTTCCATAGAAGTTTCCTAATCCATGTGCCCACATCACTCCTATCTCGACAGATCTTGTCCCATGATATTAGTTTAATTTTGTTCTTGTCCTTTGTGCCTTGCCAATATAAGTTTCCTATTGTTTGAGTTAATATCTTGTAAACCCCTTTTGAAAGTTGGATACATGATAGTAGGTATATAGGCATTGCTGCCAAGACTGTCTTTATAAGTGCCAGTCTTCTTGCCCCTGTCAGCCATAAATCTTTCCAGGATGACATCTTTTTTCTAACCCTCTCATTCAGGGGATCCAAAAGTTTATTGGTTCTGATGCCTTTGTCCAAGGGCATTCCTAGATATGATAATGGTAAATGGCCAATTTTGTAAGCTAGAAATGATGCTATTCTAGATTCCTCTTGTACTGTCATGTTGAAAAAGAATATCTCATATTTTTCCTCATTGACCATTTCCCCTGATGCCTGCCCACAAGAGAGTAAGATTCTCTAGATTTCCTTGGCTTCATTCAACTATCCTTTTCCCAGAATCATTGTGTCATCAACAAACTGTTGGTGTGTGCACGGGTCTACACCTCCTATGATTTGGATCCCTGCTAGCCTTCCAGCTCTCTGTGATGCGTCCAGGCATCTTCCTAGGGCTTCAAAAATAATAATGAATAAAAATGGGGATAGTGGGTCTCCCTGTCTTAGTCCCCTAGTTGCTCCAAAAAACCCTTCTGTCTTCCCATTTAGTAGGATTGAGAACTTTGGGTTTGATATGCAGAAATGGATCCAATATACCCATTGTTTGTTAAAGCCAAAAGCTATTGTGCAACTACAAAGGAAATACCAATCCACTTTGTCATACGCCTTTTTAATATCTAGTTTTATCATCATATTAGGCTGGCCTTGGAGTTGACTAGAGTTGATAGCTTCCTGGACTATGACTATCCCATCCAAAATTGATATGTTGGGTACCAATCTAGTTTGCTCTTCTGATATTATGGCTGGCAATAGTTTTTTTAGTCTACTCGCCATGACCTTTGATAGTAGTTTATAAGTCATATTGCATAAAGAAATGGGTCTGAACTCTTCCCACTTTGAGGAGTTCTCCTTCTTCGGGAGTAGTGCTAGGAAGGTGTTATTTATTTCTTTTAGGAACTTCCCTGCATTTTAGGCAGATTCTAGGGCATCAATGACCTCGTTACCTAAAATGTGCCAACACTTTTGAAAAAAACTAGCAGGGAAACCGTCCGGCCCATGGGCCTTATCACCTTAGAATTGAGATAGAGAAATTTTTGTTAGCATTATGGATGAATTGATTATGTGTTGCATTGATGTTTTGTCATTGATGTCAACACTAACTATTATGGATGGTTACTCGCAGACAGGTTTTGGTTATCGGTAGAAGATCTAGTGTTACCAGTAGAAGATATTATCTGTTGGACACTTCTGGCATTTTTGAATCTATGGAATGTGATTGGTTACATGTGATACATGCTTCTGTAGCATGTTTTGGTGAGTTGGTATTGGCTTGGTATTGGATACTATCATACACTCTTGTAAACCCTTATCGACATTGGTTTAAGGCTTTACCGACAGAGCTTTCATTGAGGAATTGTGACAAGATGCATAAGTGGTGTTGGTGCGGCTTCTAGATGGATTTCAGGATGCTAAAGACATTCTTTGATCGTGCTTCAACTGCTTGAAGACATTTCTTTGGCGTGGTGGACCCAGAATAGGTCCGGTGCATATGTAGGTTATGGACCAATATCATACTAACATGTACTCTACACGTTACCGAGATGTTTCAGGATGATTTATGGATTTGTTATTATTGTTTTGGTCTTAAGCTGACATGGCATATCATTGTAATATGGAATTATGTAATTATCTTATTGTAATATCTTTTAGGTGGCTGACCTAATTGGTTTAGGCCTTAGGGTTTGTATAAAATGATGTAAGATCTCATTGTAGATCATAGGGATTATGTATTGTGGTCTTGGAATGCAATATCATATGCGAAGGAGATTTGGTTGATCATAGGTGATTGAATTGGGATTAATGAAGAGGTCAAAGGCCTCCGGTATTGAGCTTAACCAAGACTTTAATTAGGCATGATAGATGTTATCTCTGGCAGTTCACTTTATTGGATTGTTGTCCATTTATCTTGAGGTGGTTTTAACCTCTGTAGTCAGTGAGACTCTTTTGTAATGAGCAGTACGCTGTAGGCAGTTTGCCTTCCTACATGTGCAGGCCCCTCATTATATCACATACTTTCTGCAGAAGTATCATTTGACTGTGGGTAGGCTTCCCACCGTGGTTTTTCCATTTCCGGGGTTTCCACGTAAAAATCATGGTGTTATGTGGTATGGTTGCTTTGCATTGATTATCTGTTTAATTGTTGAGTTACATTGTTTACTGGTATCTGTTTCTACTGACATCTGTTTCTGCTTTACCAGTATTTGAATGTTTATGTGCTCTGGTTTAAGGTTGTATTGTGGATTAAATGTTAATAACTGTTAACAATTGATTCACCCCCCCTCTCTGTTGCTCACCGGTTATCCTAAAAATTGGTATCAGAGCTTTGGTCCTCTTTTGTAGAAGCTTAACCATTTGAGGTAGATCCTATGGCAACTAACACTTCTAATCCACCGACATCTATTTTTGGAAGAGAAATTCCTAAGCTTGATGGAACAAATTATGGGATATGGAAAATTTGAATGGAGACTCATCTTAGATATATTGGAAAGGGTATTTGGGAGATCACTGAGAAAGGATACACACCTTATGATCCGACATCTGGCAATCCTACTCCTGCAGACTTGGATAAGAATATTGAAAATGATTACAGAGCTAGAGAAGCCCTATTGTGTGCACTAACAGATCAACATATCGTGGGATTGACTGATAAATCATCGACAAAGGTTATATGGGTCAAATTGCAAACTCTAAATGAAGGTGACCCTACTGTCAAAATTGCTAAACTTGATGGTTACCGGGTCAGATATAAAAACTTGAAGATGGAAGATAATGAGAGAATTGTTGTATTTATGGAAAGAGTAAATGAGATTGTTATGGGAATTCAATGTTGTGGAGGATTTCTAAGTGAAGATGAAATAGTTTCCAAAGTCTCGAGAGCCCTTCCATCGGCTTACAAGATGAAGGCAAGTGCAATTAATGAGTTAAGAACAATGGCAAACACTTTAGTTAACAAAGACATTCTGATTGGGAAATTATCTGCTTTTGATCTTGAAGAATTTGGATCTTCTGGAGCTGTAAAGTCTGAACCTTCTTTTCATGCATCATCATCATCATCTACAGGAAAAAGTGATTGGAAAACCCTATATGCAAAAGAATTGGAAGACATGAGGAAAGAAGATGAATAACTTGAGCAACTTGAAGCCTTATTTGCTAGAAGAGTACCTAAAGGACCAATTGGAAGTAAGTATGAAGGAA
Source organism: Cryptomeria japonica (assembly GCF_030272615.1). Lineage (NCBI taxonomy): Eukaryota > Viridiplantae > Streptophyta > Pinopsida > Cupressales > Cupressaceae > Cryptomeria > Cryptomeria japonica. Next base: position 591,765,026 of record NC_081415.1, on the reverse strand, counting down.
AAACACCTTTTAAATGTTTTGCATGTAACAAGATTGGTCATTTTGCATCTAGATGTCCTGAAAGGAATGCAAGGTTTGAGGAAAGGTTAAGAAATATTTTAAGCCTAACCAGAACATATATAGATTCAAGAAAAGTAAACAATTCTACATAGCAGATGAGGAAGGAGTGACTGATGACTCTGGAGATGAACCAACAAAAGAGTCTACTAGTGGATCCGACAATGGAAAGGAATGGGTGTTCTATGCTTTGAAGGAAGATGAACCAGAACTGGATATCAAAAATAAAGAAAAGGCTCTGGCAGAAAAAGTTGAAGATAAGGATGAATGGGTAATTGATAGCGGATGCTCACATCATATGACTGGAGATAAAGGGAAATTTTTGTCCCTGCAAGAATACAATGGCAGTCAAGTCAGATTTGGAGATGACAAGCCATGTATGATCAAAGGTAGAGGTATTATTTCTTTGGATGACAAGCATAATACTGATAATGTTTATTATGTAGAAGGTTTAAAGCATAATCTTTTGAGTGTTGGTCAATTGGTTGATAAGGGTTTCCAACTTCAGTTTAAAGATAGAAAATGCAAAATCATTAACAAGATTGGTTTGGAGATTGCAACCAGTATTCAGATAGGAAGTAATATCTTCCAGTTGAACACTGTTAATAAGACATGCTTAATTTCTCATATTGATAAGAGTTAGTTATGACATAAGAGGTTGTGTCATGTTAATTTTTATTGTATTGTTAAGATCAGTTCAACTAAGGAAGTTAGAGATATACCTACGATTATGAAGCCTCATAATCCAGTATGTAAGGAATGTCAATTGGGTAAGCAAGTTAGAAGTTCTTTTAAAAGCATACATGATACATCTAATGATGTACTTGATTTGATTCATACTAACTTATGTAGTCCAACAAGGACTAGAAGCTTTCAAGGTGATAGGTATTCCATGCTGATTATTGATGACTATTCTAGAATGATGTGGGTGACTTTTCTAAGGGAGAAGTCTGAAGCTTTTGAGAAATTCAAGATCTTTAAAGTGAAGGTTGAAACTGAAACTGGATTGAAAATCAAATGTCTAAGATCAGATCAAGGAGGTGAGTTCACTTCTCATGAATTTAACAGTTATTGTGAGACAAATGGAATCGAGAGATAACTATCTGCACCTAGGACTCCTCAACAGAATGGAGTAGTGGAAATAAAGAACATAACCATTTTGGATGCAACAAGATCTATGATGATGGAAGCCAAATTGCCTCATATCTATTGGAGAGAAGCTATGAGTACAACAAACTACACATTCAACTGAGTTCACATCAAAGGTGAAATCGGTAAGACCCCTTATGAACTATGGTTTGGACATACACCTACTGTTAAATATTTCAAAATTTTTGGAAGTAAATGCTATATCAAAAGAGATGATTCAATTGGAAAGTTTGATCCTAGATGTGATGAAGGGATATTTCTTGGATACTCAATTCAGAGCAAAGCATATAGATGTTATAACAAAAGCTTACAAAAAATTGTTGAGAGTGCTAATGTGAAAGTGGATGAGCAGTACAAAAATCATTCTATATAATATGACAGGGAACCGACAGTGGAAATGATCATAACTGAACCAACAATGCCTCAACCGATATAGGAAGCTAAGACAGTTACATTGACACAATCAGAAAATCCAACTGTGATTGATGATCAAAGCAGTGAACTTGAAGTTCAAAAGACACCAAGGTATGTAATATTAAATCATTCTGGAGATCAAATCATTGGAGATAAGAACAAGGGAGTTATGACTAGAAGGAAACTTGCTAATGAAGAGGTATGTCTTATTTCTCAAATTGAACTGACAACTGTTATTGAAGCTTGTAAGGATAAACATTGGTTAAAGGCTATGGAAGATGAATTAGATCAGATAGAGAAGAATGAAACTTGGACTTTAGTTCCCTGACCTAAAAATAAGAATGTTATTGGAACTAAATGGGTTTTTAGGAATAAACTAAATGAGGATGGTCAAGTTGTAAGAAAAAAGGCTAGATTGGTTTGTAAAGGATATTCTCAAATGGAAGGAATTGATTATGGTGAGACATTTGCACATGTAGCTAGAATTGAAGCTGTTAGACTATTTCTTGCCTATGTAGCTTATAAGAACTATAAGGTTTATCAAATGGGTGTTAAATGTGCATTTTTGAATGGTGAGATTGAAGAAGAGGTATACATTGAGCAGCCTGATGGATTTTCATTGACAGATGATAAAGATATGGTTTGCAGATTGAAGAAAGCTTTATATGGATTGAAACAGTCTCCTAGAGCTTGATATGCAAGGTTGGATAAATATCTTTTTAAGCTTGGTTTTACTAAAGGCAGTACTGATAGTAATTTATATTATAAGATCACTGATGATGATATTCTGATTATTGAAGTATTTGTTGATGATATCATTTTTGGAGGAGAAGATAAATTGTGCATGGAATTTGCTAACAACATGAAGAATGAATTTGAAATGTCCATGATTGGTGAGATGAATTTTTCTTAGGTTTGCAGATTACTCAAACCGACAAAGGCATTTTTATCTGTCAAACTAAGTATCTGAGGGAATTGTTGAAAAAGTTTGGTATGGATAATTCCAAACTGGTAAGTACTCCTATGGAAACAAGTGAGAAATTATCTATCAAGGATACTTCTACACCGGTAAATCCGACAAGGTATAAATCTATGATTGGTGGTTTTTTATATCTAACTCAGACTAGACCTGATATTATGAATGTAGCAAGTATTGTTTCAAGATATCAAAGTAATCCTAAAGAAAATCATGAATGTGTAGTAAAGAGAATATTTCGATATTTGCAAGGAACAACAGAATATGGCCTATGGTATTTCAAAAAAGATGATTTCACTTTATGTGCATATATTGACTCAGATTGGGTAGGTGATACTGATGACAGGAAGAGCACTTCTGGTGGAGCTTTCTTTCTTGGAAAGAAACTAGTTTCATGGATCAACAAAAAACAATCATGCATTTCTTTATCTATTGCAGAAGCTAAGTATGTGGCAACAACAACTAATTACACTCAAGTCTTGTGGATGAAGCAAATGTTGAAGGATATCAGGGTAAATTGTAGTGAACTGGTAGTTATCTACTGTGATAACTCTGCAGCTATTGACATGTCCAAGAATCCACTATTTCACTCTAAGACTAAGCATATATCAATAAAGTACAACTTTCTAAAGGACAAGGTAGAAGAAAAGGAAACCAAATTGGTTTATGTGAACACTAAAGAATAGATTGCAGACATATTCACTAAACCGTTGCCTAAGGAATCATTTGAGTATTTGAGAGACAAGTTAGGGGTTTCTGCCCCTTCGACAGAGACTTGACTGGTGCAGTTTTGTCATCAGTCTGGCATGCATTTTCAATAATATTATTCATTCTGACACTGATGAGTGGTGCTACTACTCAGTGGGAGTAGTCAGCTTTGAGGTTTACATTATTGCTTTGATATTTTTGTCAGATTTCTGGCATTGATATCAAAGGGGGAGATATATTGATGTGAAAATAAAGAAAAAAGGAGTTGTATACATTAGGGGGAGATATTTATTCAGAAATTTATAGAGATATCATTCACACAGATTGTTGGTTTATCATTCACATAGATTGTTGGTTGTCTTCCACAGGGGGGGACTTGTTTGGCACTTCTTGGTACTTAGATGTTTTTCACATTTAGTGTTGCCATCAATGCCAAAGGGGGAGATTGTTGGCATTATGGATGAATTGATTATATGTTGCATTGATGTTTTGTCATTGATGTCAACACTAGCTGTTATGGATGGTTACCAACATACAAGTTTTGGTTACCAGTAGAAGATCTAGTGTTACCGACAGAAGAGATTATCTATTGGACACTTCCGACATGTTTGGATCTATGGAATGTGATTGGTTACATGTGATACGTGCTTTTGGAGCATGTTTTAGTAAGTTGGTATTGCCTTGGTATTGGATACTATCATACACTCTTGTAAACCCTTACTGACATTGGTTTAAGGCTTTACTCTGGTTTAAGGCTTTACCGACAGAGTTTTCACTGAGGAATCATGACAGGATGCATAAGTGGTGTTGGTGCGGCTTCTAGATGGATTTCAGGATGTTGAAGATGTTCTTTGATCGTGCTTCAACTACTTGAAGACATTGCTTTGGCGTGGTGGACCAAGAATAGGTCTGGTGCCTATCTAGGTTATGGACCGGTATCATGCTAACATGTACTCTACACGTTACCAGGATGTTTCAAGATGATTTATGGATTTGTTATTGTTGTTTTGGTCTTAAGCCGACATGGCATATCATTGTAATATGGAATTATGTAATGATCTTATTGTAATATCTTTTAGGTAGCCAACCTAATTGGTTTAGGCCTTAGGGTTTGTATAAAATGATGTAAGATCTCATTGTAGATCATGGGGATTATGTATCGTAGCCTTGGAATGCAATATCATATGCAAAGGAGATTTGGTCGATCATAGGTGATCGAATTGGGATTAAGGAAGAGGTCAAAGGCCTCTGGTATTGAGCTTAACCGAGACTGTAATCAGGCATGATAGATGCTATCTCTGGCAATTCACTTTATTGGATTGTTGTCCATTCATCTTGAGGTGGTTTTAACCTCTGTAGTCGGTGAGACTCTTTTGTAATGAGCAGTACATTCTAGGTAGTGTGCCTTCCTACACGTACAGGCCCCTCATTGTATCACATACTTTCTGCAGAAGTATCATTTGACTGTGGGTAGGCTTCCCACCGTGGTTTTTCCCTTTTCGGGTTTTCCATG